>NC_080086.1:37992262-38320318 GCF_950005125.1 Chionomys nivalis
TCTCACCCCTGAGCACTTCTCCAGCCCTTTGTCATCCTAACAGGCTTGCACTTACCCAGCGGGTGGTGATGCTTAGTGTCCTGGCATGAACCTATTGCCTTTTATGTTTTCTCTGAAGAAAATTGTCTGGGTCCATCTTAGAATTGGGTTATTTGATGTTTATTTTTCTGTAGCTGTAGGAGTCCCTGACACCAACTCTTTATCAGCTATGAGTCTTGCACATTTTAATCCCACCTTTTCATTTTGCCAGCTATTTCCATTGCTTGTATAAAGCCTTTTAGCTTATAATAGTTTTGTTTGGCTTTGATCTTCTTACCTAACCTTTGGTCATCATCGAGGCTAGTTCAGGTACTTCCTTTGCTTTCTTCCAAGAGTTTTCAAGCTTCAGGTCTTGCACGTAAATCTGTAATCCATTCTTTATTAGTTGTTGGTATCAGATAATGTGAGATCAAGGTCCAATTTCATACCTCTGCATGTTGATATCCTGTTTTTCAATTCTTTGAGGACTGTTCTCCTATTGTATGTTCCTGGTACCTGTATTAAGTCAGGGTTTTCTACAGAAACATAACTGATAGAATAAATATTGTTCCACGAGGCTGGATGCCTGTGCCATCTCAACTCAGCCCTGAAGACCTGGACGGTTCCCAGAGACCCGCTGGTCTTCAGTCTGAGTGAGAAGCTGGAAGGAGTTGCTTCTAATGTTGGTAAAGGAATGCTACAGCGACAGGATAGGTGGACTTGCCAGCATGGTGAGGGCAAGCAGGCAAAACCCAGCTTTCTTTTTCCTTGTCTTTTTATCCCTGCTGTCACCAGAAGGTGCCACCCACATTCAGGGCAGGTCTCCGTGCTTCAGATAATTTGATCAAGACAGTCCTTCACAGGAGTGCCTGGTAGCTTGTGTTTTCATTGATTCTGGATGCCATCAGGTGTACAACCAAGCTTAACTGTCACAATACGGCTAAAGTTTAACGACCTGTGGGTTCCTTTATAGTTCCCTGTGCTGTTCAATTATGCCATCTATCTATGTATGCCAGTTCTGGGCTTTTGTGCCCTTTAATTTTTGTAGTAGGTGGCTGCGGCGAGGCTGTGTCCTACCACCCAGTTAGCTTTACCCGAAATAATTACACGGAAACTGTATTCTTTTCAACACTGCTTGGCCCATTAGTTTTAGCCTCTTATTGGCTAGCTCTTACATATTGATCCAACCCATTTCTAATATTCTGTGTAGCACCACGAGCTGGCTTACCAGCAAAGATCTTAACCTGTGTCTGTCTGGAGTGGGAGAATCATGGCGACTGCCTGACTTGGCTTCTTTCTCCCAGCATTCTGTTCTGTTTACTCCACCCACCTAAGGGTTGGCCTATCTAATGGGCCTAGGCATTTTCTTTATTAATTAACCAATGAAAGCAACAGATTAGAAAGAAATCACTCCCACATCAATTTTTCTTTATTTTTTGTCTTTGCAGGCTTTTGTTTTGTTTATTAAAAACAGACTCAGCTGGCTGCATTTCTTGCCTCCACCCCTGAGTGCTGGGATTACTAGCATGCATCATCACGACCTGCTTTAAGCCTGGTTTGATTGCAATGGCTTTGCGATATTGTTTGAAATCAGAATGTGTGATGTCTTAGCTTTCTTTCCACTCTAGACTGTGTTGGCTATTCAGAGTCCTTTCTGGTTTCCTGTGAATTTTAGGAACGTTTTTCCTGTTCTTGTGATAAGGATCACTTTGAATTTGTATGTTGTCTTTAGTAATATGGGCATTTTAACAATACGAATTCAGATCTTTCTCCTTCTTGATTAAATTTATTCCTAAGTATTTCATTCTTTTTGGGTGTGGTTGGGACTGTCTTCTTAATTTCTTTTTAGATGGTTGTTGGTGTACAGAAATGCAGCTGAGTCTTTCTTGAGTTAATGTATTAGTGTCAGCAGCTTGAGTGGGGTGTGCTCTCTGCGGAAGACCATGCCATTGAGCTGTTTCTACTCCTTTGCAGACCAGGACGTCTTGTTGCACTTGCCTGACATTTCTGACTGGAACTCCCACTCCTGTGCTGAGTGGAAGTGAAGAGGGCCTCCTGGTTCTTCTTGACCTGAGAGATGCCTGCAGCTGTTCACCATCGAGTCAGACTTAGCTGTGGAGTGTCACGTGTGACCTTTCTTATCTCTTCCTACACTTTTTCTGTTCTGAAATGTTTGTCCTTTTGTTTGGAGACAATGACTTTGACATAAAGCCCAAGATGTACTCAAACTCCTGATTTTCTTCTCCATCAATAGAATTAGAGACACATAGCACCATACCCAGATGAAAATAATTTAAATATTTCATTTATTATTTTAAGGGCTTATTTATTTAGTGTGTGTGTATGTTTGTGTGTAACACACACACATGTGGGTTAAAGTGCCCTTGGAGGCCAGGAGAAGGCATCAAGCACCCTGAACCTGGAGTTATAGGTGGTTGTGAACCCTCTGATGTAGGTAATAGGAACAAACTCCAGTTCCCTTGTGGAAACAAAAGCAAAACCCCTCCCCAACATAGCACATGTCCTGGTTTCCATTCTGAGGTCAGCACATCTTTAAAGTATATTGGCTGATTTAATTCTATAGTTTTTTCTACTATCTGATGTCTCTCTGCAGCTGTTGTTCCTTTCTCATTAGTATTTAGAAAATTCAAAGTTAATAAAGCATTATACAGTCTATTTCTGGGGGTCTTTATCATTCCTTTCTGTTTATTTAACATATACTTTGGAGTTTGATTTGATCTTTCTATAAGTGCCTGCTCTGTAGGATTGTGTGCCATACAGGCCAGAAAGACACCTTTAATTCCAAGACTCAGGAGAAAGAGGCAGATGGATCTCTGGGAGTTCAAGGCCACCCTGGGCTACCACAAGATTAATCCAGAAACAGATCCAGATGGTCGTGGTTCACATCTTTATCCCAGTGTTTGGGGAGTCACACACTTTTAATCCCAGCATTAGGAAAATGGAGACAGGAGTGATATGGCTGGGAGGAGAGAGGAATATAAATGGGAAGAGATAGGAACTCACTGGAGTGTCGAATCTGAGGATTCGTGGAAACAGGATCTCGCCCTTTTGGTCTGAAGATTTGGTAGAGGTAAAAGGTCTCTCTAGTGGTTGGCTGCTTTGCTTTTCTGATCTTAGCTTGAACCCCAGTATCTGTCTCTGGGTTTTCATTATTCATGCTACATCCCCTTAAGAACAGCAAGCAACATTTCTTAAAGAATATTTTTACTTCTAAAAGAATATGAAATTTTGTTCACTATTTTTAGTTATATAAAAGTGATCATATGATATTTGTTCTTCATTGTACTGTGAAATATTCCATTTGTACTGGTTTGCGTATATTGAGCAATTCTTACATCCCTTTCATAAAACCCACTTTATTATCGTAGACCCAAAGGTCCAAAGACTCTTATGGTGAAGTCTGATCACCCAAGGGTAATCCAACCATGAAGGCTTTGATCTCATCATACAGATCAACCCGCTGATGCTCTATGGCCTGCTGGGAGTTGATACAAATGGGAGGTGGGCTCCTGCTGAAGGTAACAGTCCTCAGGGACACACCCTTGCCCTGTCCCCTTCGTTCTGTCTATCACATGCTTTTTCTCATGACATGTTGACTCCCAGAGTTCTAGAAGCAATGAGCCAAATGATCATGGACCAAAGCCTTTGAAATTGAGAACCAAAGTGAAGTGTTCTTTCTCTTAGGCATTTTGTCATGGGAGTGGAAGGCCAACTAACCAATTCTGGTATAGGTCTCATCTAAGGTGATGTTTAATTAGATACATTAGTATTTTATGCATGTATGGTATGTGTGTGTGTGTGTGTTTTCACATGTGTGGGGGCCTAAAGTTAACACCAGATACTTTCCTTGATTACTTTCCATTTTATTTGATTGAAGCAAGGCTTTGCTCTGCACCCAGATCTAAGGATTCTGGCTAGTCTAGCTAGTGAGTTGGTTCTGGGGATCCCCCTGTGCTGGATTTATAGGCAGTCCATACCTGCCTGGCTTTATGTGGGTTCTGGGAATCCAAACTCTGGTCCTCCCACTTTAATAGTGAATACTTTATCCACTGAGCTGTCTCCTGGGCCTGGCATACTACCGTTTTTTGACTGAATATTTTTCTATCTGTGTGTCAGGCATATTGGGCCACAGTTTCCTTCCCTCCCCCTCTTCTTCACCCCCCCCCCATTCCTGCCTCCCTCTCTCTTTTCTCCTTTATTTTCTTATATTCACCTTGGTGTGGCATGAGGATAATGCTGGACTGTTCCCTCCTCTTGGAAGTTTCGGGAGAGTCTTACTTTGTTCACGTACTCTTTATCCAGCGGTATTCTCGTGTCGACATTAGGATGGTTATTTTGAATTCTTTCTGAGTTAGCTACCAAGTTCCTCCTTCTGTGGGGTTGGATATTGGTTGCTTCTGTGGTGCTGTCTCTGCCACATTTTTCATGATCTGTGTAGCCTCACACTGGTGTTTGGGCGTCTGAGGAAGAAATACCTCTCTGGCCTTTCAGTCTGGCTTCAGGAGGTAAAAGCCTTTCTCGGTCAGGCCCTTAGTTTAACAGCACTGTCTCTGGGATGGTTGCTCTTGTGGCTGAGCCTGGCAGAGCTGGCACATGGGTATGACTTGGTCTGCAGTTGAAGACTGTTATCACAGTCTTCTGCAGGTGCAGATCCTGTCTGGTCCTTCCCACACTCTGAGCTAAAATAAACTGTACATTAGTTATTGTCTGTATTTCCTAATGGTAACATGGTGCTGACTGGTGTAATGTTTGGATAAGGGGCTCTGTATTTCATTTTACTTTGGCTTGTACAAAATATATAGCCAACCCCGTGCTTGAGGCAAGAGCCAGCATCCTTAGTCCCCACCTGAAACCAGTCTGTTTCCAACCAACTCCTCTAGAGCAAGTGGCTGAAGGCCCAGGAACAGGAGGAGTCACTGCCCAGGGCTTGCAAAATATAGACAGGCTTGGAATCCAGCTATAGAAACATCTTAGGAACCAAAAAAAGCCAGAGCCAATTCAGTCGCCTTCTGGATCCTGCTTTTATTACCCGAGAAACAGAGGGATTATAATATATGATCTCTGTAGTCCTCTCTGGCCCTAGAGTTTAACATCTTTATGATTCTCTCATTGTCTTATTCCAGTTCCCATGGCTTCTACAGTGTCGGGTTGTGCCAGGGTAGGCCAGACTGGGCCGGGCTGGGCACTGAGAACTGCTGGGATGTGGAGATGCTGAATTGGATCAGTTTAGACAAGCCTTTGCTTATCTTTCCTTTTATGAAGCCCATGAAGGGAAAGTAGACTCCCTCTGTTCCCGAACCAGTCTGTCAAAAGCTTGACCACCCAGACCCTCTGGGGACTATTCTTGCTGGCCTAGAAGCTATCTGATCCTCGCTTTCCGGAGTTTGTCTCAAGGGACGGTTTAGTGAACAAAATAAATGCAAACTGTATGCAAGCAACACATTTAAAAAATTGCCATGGTTGTGTGTGATGTGGTATGTGAACGCGTGCACATGTGCCTGTGGTACAAGTGTGAATGGGGACCGGGGTTACCATCAGGTGTCTTTTTCCAATCTCTCTCCACCTTTGGTTTTTGAGACAGAGTCGCTCACTGAAGCCAAAGCTCATTGTTCAGGCTAGGCTGGTGACCAATGAGCTTCAAGGATGCCTATCCTGGGCTTGTGGCACTGAGGTCACACCTAGCTCTCAGTCCTCATGCTTGCCTCAAACACTCGCTACCAGCTGAGCCACCTTCACCCATAAGCACTGCACTCTGGGGGGACCTGCTATGCAGTCTCAGAGCCTGAAAGACATGGCTATCATTATCATGTCAGTGAACTGAGACACGGTGAGGCTGTGTCACTCAAGATAATCCATTAGTGTGTGACAGCATTGGGACTTTGATCCTGCCTGAACCTACAATGGAACTGTGATTCCAAGAAAGCCTAGGCCCCATTTGAGAGAGCCTGGTTCTCAGAAAAAGGCCCCAGTGCTAGGTGGGCTCAGAGGTTTGGTCTGATACCATTTAGCCCGGCAGTCAGGCAAGTTACGAACTCCAGTTTCTCTTTTTGTAAAGCGGGTGAGAGTTTATAGTTAAGGTTGCTAACCGTAGTTTATCTGGTAGGAGCTGGAATTCATAGGTGGAGAACAGTTGAGTTGGGGACACCTGCCTATGAAGCCGAGCCCCACACAGAATGAGAAGGAAAATGGTAAGAGGGGCTGATATTTCAGAGAACTACACAGTAGAATTAAGAGTCTACTCGTGTTGTGTGATGTACTGGATGCAGCTTGGTCAGCGGGGGCTCAATCAGCATGTCCAGGCTGAACTGATGTCCGAGTCTTTAACAAATATGTAAAGATACCAGGTGTTTGTGGAGGTCCTAACATAATAGACTCCTGGTGTCCCTGTCTTCTGGTCACATGGCGTGGTGAACTTGGTGATCTGGAGTCTTAGGCCAGCTCTCCTTCTTGGGGCTTGTCAGGGAAGAATTTGTGAACTCTTGGTGGCCCGGACACTTGGTCACAGAGGGCCATTCTGCCTTAATTTGGTGCATATTTCTCACAAGGACATGTCCCTAGAGCTGGGCACCTTTAAGAACCCAAGAATGATGTGTTGTGAACGGGGGGCAGGAAAACAGCTGTTTCCATGGTAGCCACGGAGGAGGTGTCCAGCTCTCAAAGCTGTGTCATCCCTTGGCTGAAAGCCACCTGCTGGCTGCCTATCTGGTCCATGTGAATGGAGTTGCTATTTGTAAATGCCCAAGTCCAAGCAGGCTGAGAACCAGGCTTTCTCACAACTAGGGCAGAGCAAGAGCTGGTAGCTGGAGACACCCTGGGCATGAACATTTAGGGAATAGACTTTAACTTCATATAATGATCACCTGTAAGACAAATATTGCATACGCTCTCACACATGTAGAGTCTAGATGTAAATGTGTATGTATGTGTGTATCACGTGGAAGTGGAAAGGGGACTAAGAGAGAGGAAGAGGAGGTCTAATGGAAGGGAGGAGGGAGGACCGGGAGTGAATAATGGAATAAGGGGTGGGGGGCCAAAAAGAAAGGGAGACGAACTGAGGGAAAGAGGGAGCTGGGAATGGGCACCCTGAATGTGGGTGACACCACCCCAAGGGTTGGGGTCCAGAGCCCAGTAAGAAAGAAAAGAGAAGAAAGTGGGGTATGTGCCAGAGCTCACGTCTCTGCTTCCTGACAGTGACGTCAGCATGACCAGCCATCTGAGGCTCTTGCTGCCTGGTTTCCTACCACACTGCACTGGGTGCCTTCTTAGAGTAGGAACCGTAAGCTGCCCTCTTCCCTTAAGTTTCCTTTGTCGGATATTTTATTATAACAATGAGAAAGGTAATGGAAACATACATATATACACATATAAAAACATCACAATAAAGTTTATTTTTGGTGTGCTAACCAAAAGAATAATGTAAAGAAAAATAAATTCCTTCCCATTATAAAAGTAATCTATATCTCCAGGAAACAATAGAAAAGTACAGATAATACAAATATTTAATCTAAAGATAATTGAGTTAATTTGTTTATAAAATCCCTTTTAGACCATTCTCTATGGGTAGTCATAAAACTGCCTGCATTTATATATCTCATTCTATAGTTGCTTCTTCCTCTCCTTTTCTTCTTCTCCTCCCCTTTGCCAGACAGACAGACAGACAGACAGATAGACAGACAGACAGACAGACACACACACACTCCATGTCAGCTCCCAGGATTTTCTTTCTGTGTGGTCTACATAGCAGACACTCACTTTCTGTTCTTTCCCACTATTACTGACAAACCTCAGACCTTCATAGATTTCCATTTTTGCCTGGTTATTTTCAGTTCCATCATGAGAAGGATTCACGCTGTCAGAAATACCTCAGGTGATGCAGCCGTCCGGTGCAAACTGCTGGTGTTCCTCTACTTCGTTCCCATCAGCAAGTGCCACATTTCCCCAGCTCCTTTCCTCTGTCATGTTCACCAGCTTGGTGGGTGAAAAATGCTATTTCAGTTATTTAAAATTTCCTCTCAGCGGCGGGCTTCTGCCTTTGCCCGCTGTCCAGACTTCCTCTGTCGCTGTGTGACCTGAGCTGTGTTTGGCACTGCCGAGGTTTTGTTTGCTGCGTCCATGGCGTGTGTGTGTGTGTGTGTGTGTGTGTGTGCTGACTGGTCCAAGAGAATTATAGAACATTAACACCATTTAAAGGACTTTGGAACCGGGCGGTGGTGGCGCACGCCTTTAATCCCAGCACTTGGGAGGCAGAGGCAGGCGGATCTCTGTGAGTTCGAGACCAGCCTGGTCTACAAGAGCTAGTTCCAGGACAGGCTCCAAAACCACAGAGAAACCCTGTCTCGAAAAACAAAAACAAAAACAAAAAAAAAAAGGACTTTGGATATATACTTATATGTCTATACCATATTGTCATTTAAAGGAGGGAAAACTGAGGCCAGGGGATATGAGGACACTTTCCCACAGTCACACAGGGAAGCACATTCAGGGTGGAATTACAATTGTGGAAGTATGGATTCTGAGCTTTTTGATCGTTTTGATTTTTGAGGTACTGGGGACTCAACCCAGGACCTTGTACATGCCCAGGCAAGCTTGGTATCGCTGAGCTACATCCCCATGTTTCTTACCTAGCTTCAGTAAGGTTGGTCAAGTTCAGCTCCAATGAGTATATAGTCTCCAGGTAATTCTACCGAGCGCATAATAGGTGTTTTGAACACATTTGTAAAATGATTGTTTGTGTATAGCAGATCAGAAGGAAAGGAAAGTTCATCCTGTCAAAAAGTGCTCTGGACCCCGGGAAGGCAGACTTTTGTCAGGTGCTTATTTGGGAAAATAATGGCCTTACTAATTTTCAGAATTAAAACAGAAAAGTTACTGGGCTGTCGGAGCTGATGGAGGAGGGCAGCTAAGGCTCCAGGGCTGAGGCAGGCGTGTTTGGAACTGCCAGCCGCGGGAATGCCTCATGAGCTCTTGCCTCCTCCTGGAGATGGACAGATAAACTGACAGGGAGGGCAGCTTTGTTTCTTTTGCATTCCTGGACGAACCAAGTCTGGCTGGGTCTCTGGTGGTTTCTAGGGAGCCTCTCATGCCTTGCTGTGACCTCCTCAGTGTCCATCACTCTCCTGTAAAGATGCGTTACATTTTTTTATGTTGCGGAACATTACTTTAACCATGTAAAGATGTGTTGCATTTGTTTAATTATGTAAAGAAGGGTTGCATTCGTTTTACCTTGCTGGTCTAAGCCACTAGATTGGTTTAATAAAAAGCTGAAGAGCCAACAGCTAGGCAGTAGAACGATAGGTGGGGCTGGTGGGCAAAGAGAATACATAGTAGGAGGAATCTAGGCTTGAGAGAAGAAAGAATGAGGGAGAGAGAGAGGGGGAGATCCCTGAGGTCAGCCAGACAGTCAGGTAGCCACCAGCCAGTCAGACATGGCAGAAGCAGTAAAGTAGGACTTACAGAATGAAAGAAAGGTAAAAAGCCCCAAGGCAAAATGTAGCTGTAGAGAAACGGGTTAAATTAAGTTATAAGAGCTAATGGGACAAAAATAAGATAGGGCTGTGCATTCATAATTGATAATAAGTCTCCGTGTTATGATTCGGGAGCTGGTTGGTGCCCCAAAAGAAAACCTGCTCTACCTGTGCCTTGGTCCCCAAAGACCATTTATAGCTTTTATTTCTGGAAGAGTGTCAGTGCTTTGGGCCTTTCCTGACGTGATATGTGGTTGGGTCAATGGAAGCAAGGCTATTCTGCCTCTGTCAATCACTATGCTGCTCTGTTCATACTAGCATCATTGTTGTCTGGATGCTAGTAAAAGCATTTGTGTTTGTGTGTGTGTGTGTGTGTGTGTGTGTGTGTGCGTAGGATAACATTGGTGTCATTTCTCAGGCACTGTCCACATTTCTTTCTTTGAGACAGGGTCTCTCATTGACCTGGATCTCAACAATTTGTCTAGGCTAGCCAGCAGTAAGCCTCAGGAGTCTTCTTGTGCTCACCTCCTCGGTGCTAGGATGACATACATGCTCCTCATGCCTGTCTCTTCCCATGGGTGCAGCGGACCACATTCAGGTCCTCAACTTTGGGGAGCAAGGCACTTTGGCCACTGTACCAAGTCATCAGCCCTGTAGCGGCTTTTGAGTCTTCTGCTGTCCCTTGTCCTCTCCCAATCTGTGCCCCATGCTGATGGAACACATGAACACAGATCCCATCATTTCTTCTTTCCAACCCTCCTCCTCAAAGCTTTGGGTCTCATGGCCCGGCACCTGGTTGATGATGCTCCACTCCAACCATGTTCGCCTTTCTGAGCCAGATGTGGGCCCTTGAGAAAGCGTCTTCCCATCTTTGAAGCACAGTTTCCTCATCTAAAAAGCAGACATCATAACCCCAAGCGTCCTGCATCCAGTGAGACTCTCAGCTATTCCTCAGTTACTCTCAACTCTCTCAGGGTCTCCTCTTCCAAAGGTGAACAATTTCCAAAGACCTCGGTTTACAACAAACCTTTTCATCTGGGAAAGAATGGCCTGGTTACTCTAAGATCCCCGATTCCCCGAGGAAATGTTTCCTCTCTGCATCTCTTCTGCTGTCTTGGCGCAGGTCGACAGTGTCTGGCTGGAGAGGATGTTCTCCTGAATCTACTCAGTAGCCAGCTTGTGCTGTCACACCCATTGCTGGTGAGCAAATTGGCTTCAAAATGTGAAGTCTCCTGTCTTGGCTCAGCCATCGGTGCCCTTAGGGGAAAACGGCACGTGCCTGTGAATGACGTACTTTCTTACAAGAAGCCCTCCTTCTGTTCCATTCCTGGAACCAAGTTTCCAGGAAGCAAGGACCTGGCCCCAGCAGTTGATTTATTGAAGGATGTTCTCGGGAACCCATCAGTCATTTCTCTGGTCATATTTTCATTGATGGGCAGAGATGACATGAAAAGTAGTAGGTGTGTATACAAAGGACAGTGAGCGGGGGCCAAACGGAGGCACTCATCCCCTGAATGGGAGCATTCATGTTGTGAGGGGAAATCTGTGGCCACCTGCTGAGTCTCAGAAACTGGCATCTTCTTTGAGGACCCAGGTGGTCAGGAAGGGCCCCTCTGAAGAGGCGAGGGCTTGGTGTACCCAGCGCACCAATTAGTTTAGAAGGAATTACTGGCACATATACCTCCACCCCCATGTACTTTGTCTCACTGAATTGAAAAGACACCTGCGCTCCGTCGGTGGTGAAGATGGAGGCCGATTGCACTGCTGTTTCCACAGGGTGCTCCTGGAGTGGGGATTGTCAGCATGGAAACAGGACTCAAGTCACACAGGAGTTCAGCTGTTTGTAAAACACTCTTCATATACACTAATTCTCATTTGCTTGCACAGCCCCCCCCGGGGGGGTGGTCAACATTTGGGGAAACTGAGTCCTAGAGAGGTTCATTGAGTTGATCATTCAAGGAGAAGGCACACAGCGTTGCTTATCCTGGGGAGTTCAGAGTTCTCTCCAAAACAAAAAGCATGTTTTTCTTTCTTTTTTCACCCTCCAAGGAACACGGGAATGAAAACACGGGATGAGGACTCCAAAAACGATGCCGGCTGGGAGAATAATTTGTTACAGCTGCAAGCGGGCATCCAAACATGCCCACTCCCTGAACTTCCCAGGCCAGGCCAGTCCACACGTCCTGCTGTCCCTGGCCTCTTGCTGGCAGCAGCAAATGAAGAAGGCCAAGGGCAAGGCTGTCAGCAGCAGGAAGATTATGGCAGTGTGGTCACCACCAGCAGGTCTGAGCGAGTTACTAACACCTCGTGGAAGCGGGAGCCCAAGCAGAGATGATTTCCAGGAGGGAAGGGACTGGAGGCAGTGGCCACTCATTTCCTCACTGACTGCAGAGAGGCTAAATGTTCCAGAACTTGAAAACTACCAAGCTACTAAACTCCTTCCCAGGTGGGTACTGTGTGTGCGTGTGGGGGGGGAGGACATTCTTTAGGATGTCTTCTCCAGGTGGTGATCCTGCTCTCAAGAGAGGGAAACAACCATGGGAAATGTTTATTTCTCTCTCATTTCTCCCCTCATTCTATCTCTCTATATTTAATAAGCACACACAGAGAACCCATTCTGCTGTGTCCTGGGCCTTTTGAGGCACCAGTATGTGCAACTCCACTCTGCTTGGCCACCGAGGTGGGGAGAGGAGTGCACAGCAGCCACTGTGGGATTTCCTAGGTGATGTTTTACTTTGGAGGTCAGCTGGGCAGGGCTATGCTTCGTAGTCAGACATTCTTCTGAAAGGTTTTGTGGGAGTGTTTTTTTTGGGGGGGTGGAGGGATAACTGAATTGTTTTGAGTGGAGTGGATTGCTGATTGCCCCATAGTGACAATGAATGGGCCTGGTCTAACCACTGGAAAGTCCTATATTATCTCAAGAATGGCTTCCCCCAGGCAAGAAGAATTGGTGTAGCAAATACCTTCTGACTTGAAATGCAGCATCACCATCTCTGTACCAGGGCTGCAGATGGCCAGCCTCAATAACACACAAGCCATTATTTAGCTAAATACATTTTTTTGCACATATGGAACTTACTGATTTTGTCTTTTTTTTTTTTTTTTTGACAGGGTTTCACTATATTGCTCTGGCTGTCTTGGAACTCATTATGTTGACTAGGCTGACCTTGGACTCACAAAGAGCTACCTGCTTATGCCTCCCAAGTGCTGGAATTAAAGGCGTGGGCCACAAAGCTCTGCTGATTTTACTTCATCTTTTAAAGAAATTTTGTGTGTGTGTGTGTGTGTGTGTACATGCACTTGTGCTTGCATGGGCACATGCATGCAGGTGCCCTTCTAGGCCAAAAGAGGGTGTTGCCTCTCCTGGACCTGTAGTTATATACTGTAACTGACCCAGCATGGATGCAGGGAGCTGAACCTGCAAGAGGAATAAGTGCTCTTAGCCACTGAGCCACCTCTCCAGCCCTGGTTCTGTTTCTTTGGCAGACTTGGGTTGATGCACTTTCTAGTCTCCCCATACTATCCATACACGCCTGTGGCATCTGTCTGGGGCCACCAGAGTCTCAAGGCTACTCTCTGCCGTTCATCTTCTCTGTGGCTGTTCCCCAGCCCCCATTCCTCTTGCACCATTACTTTGGGCTTTTCTCATATAATCACTGTGCACTAACCAGCTTTGGCCCTGGAGCTCCTGGCTCTCACTCTGTCAGACTTTATCCTCGGTGAATCAAAGAGAGTAAGGCAGAACGGAGAAAGAAGCGCACATTCTGTCACTTTCAGTGGCACTCAAGGCCAAATTTACAAATTGTGCACAGAAAGCCTTTCCTCCCAGGCTAGGGGAACACAGTTATATATATAATAACACAGTTATTATATAAATAAACCCATCCTTCAAGAGGCCTTTGAGACCCTTTGGCATCGTGTGTATCTGGTGCTAGAGGTGGACCAGGCTTCAGTCCATCCATACAGGATTACCATTGTGCACCGCCACCCCAGTGGCATTTCAGGGAAGGGCACCTGTCTTCTTTGGTCCCAGGAGAATGATTTCTTTTGTCCAACTGCTTCCTGAGAGCTCTTTAGGACTCCAAGAACTTTGTCCCCTTTCTGCTAGAACTTATCCTCACCACACTGAAAATAGATAAGTGCTTTTCTGTCTGGCTAGGGTTCAAGGATGCGGTTGCATGCCTGTGCTTCAGGGATCTTCAGGCAAGCAGAGCCTCTCTTCTCTGCCTTGTTTCTGCACAATATCTGCACAGTAAACAAGGAGGCTGCGAGCCTCTCACTGATGCTTTTGTTCAGATGAAGGCCAAGTTGGAGAACTTGGCTTAGGTCGTTCTTAGTAAATTCACAATGTGATGGAACCATGTGCAACACAGGACTACACAGGATGGGGCCTGTGGGAAAGAAGAGCCAGTGCTGGGAAAGTGACTGGCTGGCTTGCCCTGAAAGCCTCTCCCCTACAGGGAGAGAGCAGGCTGACCTCTGCAAGCCCAACACTTTCCTTCCCAGGTCTCCCAGTCAGGGGGTTGTCCAACAAATCCTTCCTCATCTAGCCATGGGGTAGAGCAGGCTTATTTGACCTGCTGGGATAGCACTACCCTCCCATTGTGTTTTAGAAAGGATAGGGGCTGAGGAGATGGCTTAGTGAGTAAAACACCCACTGCACAAGTGTGAGGATCTGAGTGCAAATCCCCAGAACCCATGGCATGTTAAAATGTTCCTGTCATCCCAGTTCTGTGTCTCTGGCGGCAGAGACAGCTTAGTTTCTGGAAGCTTGCAGGGCAGCTGGGCTGGCATATGTAGCAGCAAACATCAAACAAATTGAACATTAACACCTGAGGTTGTGGTCTGAGCCTCCCCTCCCGTGTGTGAGCATGAACTTGCACACCCACACCCACACCACATATACATAGATAGAAAACCAAAGTGATGACATTGACCCCTCATTTTACATATGGGAAAACTGGGGTCTCAGGTCAGGTCACTTATCACTTGAGTGTTCTGTAACCTTAGTCTGTCATTTGTGTGTGGCAGGTGCTGGGGCTGATACTGTCCCAAATCCAGTCTCAAAGCAAGAAGAGAACAGCTTTTGCCTCCTCCCATTGCTAAAGCTCAGGGAATCCCCATGCCACCTTGGCACGCTGTCATGTAGAACCTGGAGCAGGCCCTGGAAGACTCTGCCCCCAGGGAATCTTGGCACAGTGCTGTAATTGTGGCTTCAGGAAACACTGCCCTTGGCTCATTTAATTCTCTCCACATAATTAGAAGAGGGAGAAATGAAATGTCAGGAGGAAATACGCATTTAATTCATGTTAAAGAGCCTCGTTCATTTTTTAATCCTGGCCCTTTCTGTTCCTGCCTTGGTCCTTTGTCACCATAAATCAGTTGAAAAAATGATTTCAAAACAGAAAAGGACAGGGGAGTGGAGGAGCAGCCCTTCACATTTCGTCTTCCTCTGGCTCCAGCTAGGATTTTTAATTTTGAAGCCTGGCGAGGAGACAGAGGTAGCCTTTGGCCCACTGAGAAGCAGAATAATCTTAAATGGTGATAGACTTGGGGCGATGGGGCGGGTGTGTAAGATTTCCATCATTAACTACCTAAAAAATGAAGATTTCTCTCAGGGTTGGGGGGTGGGGAGAGCAGGCAATTTCAATTCCTCCTTAATGGAAATATGAGCAAAGTCATTCCAGAGCAAGGGCTTACATGAGCTCTCCTAAAAGAATGTGAAGTAAAAGGAAGAAATAAATAAAGAGAAGAGAAGAGGAGAGAGAGAGAGAGAGAACAGAAATGTGACTTCATTGAAATTTACTCTGAGAAAAAAAGGTCACTCTCCAAGGCTCGTACATCTCTGGGAGCATCAAGAGCTAAACCTAGACAGGAATAAGCTAGGTAGGTTATTCGCAAGCATCTATGAAATAAATCTGAGGGACCAACAGTGGGTAAGCTGACCTGGCTCTCTGGGATCGCCGCGGCCGGGTTGATCTGCCCCCTAGCGGACATATGTGGTGCTGCAGTTCTGGACTGTGGGAAAGCCGGCCACCTTCAGACAGCGCCGCGTGCTGACGCTGTCCGCGCACAGCCTGGCCACTGCTCGTTGCTTGCCTTTGGTCCGCATCCAGCCACCAGCAAAGCCACAGACTAGAGGACTGCAAAGACGCCGGGATCTGCTCGTGGTGGCACCGAGCGTGGCGCCGGCAGCTCTCCCATCCTGGGAGTAGAGCCCGCGCATCTCTGAGGCCATCCGCTGCGGTGCAACTTCCCCAGTGGCGAGGCAACTTTGGGCTAACCTGAAGGCTCTTTCCAGGTGGCTGGGTCCTGCGCACCGCACCTTGGGGACAGGATGGGCTAGTACCAGTGCGACCATCAGTTTCTGAGGGAAGGCTCGGGTGCCTTTCACACTTCTGGTTCCCCAAGGCGCTCAGGGTACTCCAAGGGACTAAAAAGTGACAGTTCGGACGACGACGCAGCAGAGCTTTGAGGCTGCTGGGTTAGGGGTTTCCTGTGAGAGGCGGCTACCCCAGGAGTTCCTCTCATAGCAGCCTTGCGTCCTGGGGTGCTAGGCTCGCAGGCAGGAGTCCCTCCCTCCGGGAGCCGGGGCTAAGTGTCTTGGATGTGAAGAAGATGAAGAAGGGTGTGCTTGAGCTGAGCTTTTGGGGAACCCCAGGAAGATGTACATGGAGTAAAGCTTACCAAGATAGGGGTTACCATGGGTGCCCATTAGGAGGTGGCTGTGTTACTGTCCTGAGGGGAGAGGTGTAGGTTTGGGGGCCTCCTGGGGGTATTGGGGCTAGGAGAGGGGTCCCTACTCTCGGAAAGCTGTTAATCGCGAGTCTCCTATCTCCGCAGGTAGAGCGCCTGACCCTTTCCCGGGACCCACGCTCAAGCGCATCTTCGGAGGCTCAAAGGAGGTCTGCATCTTGCAGAGACTCAAAGGAGATCCGACAAACCGGGATTTCCGCGGTGGTGGCTGAGCAGCCCAGTGGCTGGGCTTGCGTCCTGAGACCCAGGTAACTTCAGATTGCCAGGAAGGGGCCAGGCACGCCCCACACGCGTCCTAAGAGAAGAGCAAAGGTCTTCTCATTGCCCTCTCGGTTTGTTTCAGGGCGGAAGGAGGCAGATCAGTGCCCGGGTGCTCCCGAAGATACCTGGACGGCGCATTGGGCCCCGCCCCACGAGCCACGCTTTAAAGAGCAGCAAGGCCGGGCGCTCCCTCGCGGTCGCTGTCACGGTCATGGAGGGCACGCCCGCATCCAACTGGAGCGTCGAGTTGGACCTCGGGAGTGGAGTGCCGCCGGGGGTGGAGGGGAACCTCACAGCCGGGCCACCGCAGCGCAACGAGGCCCTGGCACGCGTGGAAGTGGCGGTGCTGTGCCTCATTCTGTTCCTGGCGCTGAGCGGCAACGCGTGCGTGCTGCTGGCGCTGCGCACCACACGCCACAAGCACTCGCGCCTCTTCTTTTTCATGAAGCACCTGAGCATCGCCGACTTGGTGGTGGCTGTGTTCCAGGTGCTCCCGCAGCTGCTGTGGGACATCACTTTCCGCTTCTACGGGCCCGACCTGCTCTGTCGTCTGGTCAAGTACTTGCAGGTGGTGGGCATGTTCGCTTCCACCTACCTGCTGCTGCTTATGTCGCTGGACCGCTGCCTGGCCATCTGCCAGCCGCTGCGCTCTCTGCGACGCCGAACCGACCGCCTGGCGGTGCTAGCGACATGGCTGGGCTGCCTGGTGGCCAGCGTGCCGCAGGTGCACATTTTCTCCCTGCGCGAAGTGGCGGACGGTGTTTTTGACTGCTGGGCTGTCTTCATCCAGCCTTGGGGACCCAAGGCCTACGTCACGTGGATCACGCTTGCCGTCTACATTGTGCCCGTCATAGTGTTGGCTGCCTGCTATGGCCTCATTAGCTTCAAGATCTGGCAGAACCTGCGACTCAAGACGGCAGCGGCGGCGGCCGAGGGGACTGAAGGATCTGCAGCCGGTGGAGCTGGGCGCGCGGCGCTGGCTCGGGTCAGTAGCGTCAAGCTCATCTCCAAGGCCAAGATCCGCACAGTGAAGATGACCTTCATCATTGTACTGGCCTTCATCGTGTGCTGGACGCCTTTCTTCTTCGTGCAGATGTGGAGCGTCTGGGATGTCAATGCACCCAAGGAAGGTAGTGCGGGTGGAGAGAGGAGGGTGGCAGGGGTAGGCCCTAGTTTTGCTCTCTGTATTTTCAAAGTTCTGGGGTCCTCCTGGGGTATGACCTGGTTTGACACCACCATCCCCTGGTCCATAAACTTTGAGGAGATAATTTCTCTGAGTCTCTCCAGGACTTAAAGGTTCTGCAGCATGGAAATACCCATGAAAGTACGAACTCTTGCCAGAATGCAGGCAAAATCCCCAGCACAGGCCTTGGACAACTTTCAGGGTGAAAATCCTTATTATGGAGGTGGAAACTGAGGCAGGGGATTGTCTTTCCCACAGAGAGACAGAATGGAGGTGGGTTTCCAACCCTGAGCACAGGCTGAGGTTCCTAATTTGAGTTCACTTTAAACGGAACTACTTTAAGTTTGGATATGGTCAACCCCAGGAAGGGACCGTTGGTCCTGTGAAAGCTGAAGATCGATCCAATGAAAGCTGAATGAGTCTCCCGAGACAAGCTCTAGAGCTTATCACCAGGCTGAGGCCATGGAGAGGCAAATACCTCAGAGGCTTGGGCAGGAACAGAGTTGGAAGTGCCCAGGACTGACTTGATTTTGGGAGAGAGGAAGGAAGCCAAGAGGACAATGCTCAGCCTTGACAGGCAGGCAGTGTGGTTGCCACACAGGAGGGAAGAGCCTTCCACCCCAGAGACCACTGGGGTTATAGGATAGTGCTCTGAATTTGTTAGCCACCTGGAGGAGGATCTGGGAAACAGCAGTCCCGGCTGTGGGCCTGTGGTTTGTGCTGGGCACCAGGTGCAACACCCAGACAGCTCCCCCCCCCCAACATCTCACAAGCCCCCGTGACTTATTTGGAAAGAGCAGAAGCCGTCATCATGTGTGGCCCTGCCTTACTCTCTTTTGAAGATTAGCACAGCCCACTTCTGTGCGGGTCTGGTCTTCACAGACCTGGCAGAAAGGACTTAGCTGCGCTAACCCTGGATAGTGCAAAATGATATTATGGATATAAACACCGCTGCTCCCAACACCAAATCCCTCTGCTCGGGAAGCTAGGCTCTCAGGGCAGGTGACCTGGAAAGCACAGACCCCTGTGTTCACAGGGCCCTCTGCTTTGCTCAGTAGTGGCCAGGACACTTGTCACTCAGCATTTACTGAGGGCCTGTGGTAGACGGGGTGAAGATGCTATGTGGACTCTGTCCATTGTGTGGCCTCTGTTCACATATTCCAAAAGCTCAGAAAAGGGAAGGCATGTCTACTGGGTCATACAGAAAGTTGGGGGGCAGGGCAGGAGCTCGGGAGGAGTTTCCTGAACCAGGGTTCTAAGGAAGTACCACAGCCAGGGAGCTGAGGGATGTGTGAGACTGAAGTGGTAGTTCCCAAATCAGGCCCCGGCCTAGCTGCTTCCTCAGCAGAACTGGAGGATTTTTAGCCTGTGTGGTACAGAGGGAACTCCAATGCCAATGGCTGCAGATGCTACATGGCACCCCTAAGGGCAAGCCTGGGGGATACCTGTTTTATTGGTAATTTTTCTTGTCTCTGGAACAAAAGCAGTTGAGACAATAAGGGTTGATTTTGGCTCACAATATGAGGAGGCTGGTCACATTGCATCCTCTGCGGAAGGCAGATGGAGAGGAATGCTGCTGCCCAGCTTGGAGTCTCCTCATCTGGTCCAGGTTCCACCCTATGGATGGTACCTCCCATGTTCAGGGTGGGTTGGCCCTCCCCATGTAAACCTGGAAACGTTACCCTCACAGACATGTCCACAGGTGTATCTCCTAAGTGACTAAATCTTGTCAAGTTGAAATTGAGAGTTGACATCCGGCTCTGTCTTAACTGGCTCTGAGATGCTGGGTCAGGGGTCCTTTTGTCCCTTGACCCACCGTGTCTACCTCTGAGGATGAGGCCATGTCAGTGCCTGTGGTGACCTTGGAGGGCCTGACTTTTCAGTAACCTAGCCCTAGGAAAAGCCGTGGGGAAGGTGGGCACAGGGACACCAGACAGCTTTTTCCCTTCTTGGCCCTGGAACACCTTCCAGCTTGATCTGCAGGTTATACATTGTGATCTGGTGGACAGTTCTCAGCTGTCTTGGCTTCTGGAGTAGGGTGATTGTGCACACTTCTGTGCTTTGGGTTTGTGTCGAGCTGTTTCCCTGGGTTCTGCTGCAAGTGACTTTAGTCCTCCAGGTCTCAAAGGTTTGATTAATGATATAAAAAAGATTTGCGGCACAGCCTTTCCAGTTTGACAGATGTCTGAGTGGGCTGGGGGCAGTGAGGAGGTAAAGGCAGTGTGGAGTTTCTGGATGCTTAGCCTGCAGCTTGGGAGGCCTTAGATTTGGGGAGCTAAGCCTACAGCCTGGACCACAGCATACTCTCTGCAGAGCCTGGGTTGGGGCTGGATCTGAAACCTGTTTGCTTTGACCCCACCCCCTGTTCTGGCAAGTTAGAAGCCAAGAGTACCCAAAGGCTCCTCCTGGTGCTGTTAAGGGGATTGTCCCCTAGGCTTCTTTAGGCCCTGCTGGCAGAAGTCCTTATGCACAGGAAGGAGCGAGTCCCTATCAGAGACCTGTTGCCACCCGTAGGACTGGGGCTTCTCCCAGCATCAGGACCATTTCTGTCTAAGCAACGGGGATGACAGCCATGATGGAACAAGACTCCCTTTCTGGGTATCAGTTTGGGTTAAGTGAGTTGTTAGACAAATGCTCACCTGTGTGTCCCCTGTGTGTACGGAACTCTCTAATTCTCACCAAACTCAGCATGTATGTGTGTCCAGCCTGAACACGAAGAGACTGATGCTCAGAGAGGCAACTCTTCAAGATCTGTGCTGAGTCAATAGTCGGGCCAGGATCTGACCCCATGTCATCTCCCACTGGACATGAACAGACTGAGTTGCTCCCCTGCACCCCACTGCACCCACTGAGGACAACCTCAGCATAAGGATTTCCTGGGCCCTTGACAAAATACTGGCTTGTGGGCCCCATGGAAGACCCACAGAGACAGAGGAGACACTGCCTTACTGGTTCCACCATGAGCATGACACGGTGCTCTCAGTACTTCAGGTCCCCCACCCCACCCCATTGCTTGGACTCCTAAAGCCTTGCACGGCCTCTGCGGCCTTAGCCCCAGCCCTCATTATCTGTATACCCCTTTTTCTTCTTGGCTAGAAGCGTGACTTTTCACCTCACCACTCTTGGTAGTTTGGGACAGATCATCTTGTGTGTATGTGATTATGTGTACAAATGTATACACTTGAGTATCTGCGTGTGTGTGTTGGTACATGTTTGTGTGTATGCACATGTGTTCATGTGGGTATGGGTGCATAAATGAAGGTGTGTTTGTGTGTGTGTTCATGTTGATATGTGTGTGTTTATTTGTGTGTTTATGTGGGTGTGGGCTTGTGGGTGAATGTCTGTACACGTGTATTCATGTGTTTGTATGTGTAAGTGTTGTGTGTTCATATGGGTGTTGTGTGATTTTGTTTGTCTTTGTGTATGTATGTGTGTTCATGTTGGTGTGGTGCATGCCTGTGTATGCCTTGTGTGTTTGCTTCTGTAGGTGTTGATTTGGGCATATATCTGTGTTTGTATGTTCATGTGTATGTGCATGCATTGTGTGTTTGCTTGTGTGGGTGTTGGTTCACTTGCGTGTGTGTATGCATGTGTATGTGTGTGTACATGCTATGTTCACGTGAGAGTGGTTATGCACATGTGTG
Organism: Chionomys nivalis; assembly: GCF_950005125.1. Classification (NCBI taxonomy): domain Eukaryota; kingdom Metazoa; phylum Chordata; class Mammalia; order Rodentia; family Cricetidae; genus Chionomys; species Chionomys nivalis. Next base: position 38,013,610 of record NC_080086.1, read on the forward strand.
TTCAGGTTCTCATACGCTTGTAAACATGTGTGTTTGGAAGTCAGAAGTCAACCTTATGCAGTGGCTCTGGTGCCTTCTCTTTGTTTTTTGAGACATTGTCTCTCACTGCCCTGAAACCCACTGATTCAACAAGGCTGCCTGGCCAGTGAGATCCCCCGTCTTTATCTCCATCTCCTCAGCAGTAGGGTTGCATGCATGTACCACAGTGCTGGCTTTTCAACATGGGTGCTAGAGATCTAACTCAGGTCCTCAGCTTCTAAGGCAAGCACTCTAACAGCTGAGCCATCTCTTCAGCCTAATATAGTGTCTACTTCTGAAAAATAAGAAGCAAATTTTAACAAGTACCGGGGCCTTAGGGAGCAGGTGAGAGGTGGGACTAGTTTTGAGAACAGGGGTAGCATGGTGGGCTGTGGCAGTGGGTGGCAGCTGGCTGGCCTGGGAAGCTGAGAAGCAGGGTAAAGGTGAAGGAGCGAGTGTCTTGCTTACCCATAGTGAGAAGGCTGGTGGGAGCGGGGAGGACCTAGCCCTGGTCTTGGAAGTATCGCAGCTGAACACTTGGTGAGGGACAGAGGAAGAGAGCAGAGCAGGTGTCTTCAGTGTCCTCTTCCTGGGCTGCTCCTGGGTCCTAGCCACTAGGATCAGCGACTTTCCTTTCAAGCCACGCATAGCCAGGAGGTGGCGCTTCTGGGACAGGCTTCTGTCCTCTTGGCCACACCTCACACCTGAACAATCCCTCTGGCGTGTTCTCTCTCTCCACTCACCTCACTATCCGAATGTGAACTTAATTTTCTCAGAGGGAACTGCATCTGGGTCACCCTGCGAGCAGGCCATGTCCTGTCATCTAACAGGGAGACTGTCTTTTTGCCTTTCCGATGTGCTAGAGGAGGCGGCCGGTTTATCAAGACTTCCTGTCTGCTAATTTCATGCTTCAATTCAGGTCAGTCTCTTATCGACCTCTTCCTATTTTCCAGTCTCTGCTTGCAACCAGGGACACAGACACAGACGGGACAGAGTCTCCAGCCAAGAAGTATAAAAAATACTGAGAACACGGTGGGATGATTCCACACTAGACGTATTCATTTGCCATGTAACGTGAATGTCTGTACGGGCGGTAGCTGATTCTGTTGCCCTGGGGGAGAACTCTGCAGGGTTTCTGAGAGGAAGCAGTGTTTGAGGTTTCTGAGGCCTGAATAGGAGCTTATTGTACGAAGAGGCAGGTTCACATTTCATAGTTGAAAGCATAGACAGTTGCTTTATTATTTCTCTGCATTCTTTCTCCATATGAGTTGGGGAAAGAATTTTAGCTGCACAAGATTCCCCGAGGCTCTGGTTAAAAGGCTGGTGTGACTGGGCATACCGGGGGCGGAGCCTCAGAGCCTGCATCTCTGGTATATAGACAGGTGATGCTAGGCAGTGCCCATGAAGCAGGCCGCCAGCTACGCTTTGAGTAGCAGAACTGTAAGACATAGTCTGTGCCCTAAGCCCGCCACGTGCCTCCCACATGCTTCCGTGATGAACTGTTCCTTGAGAATGGGTGATGTAGAATAGGCAGGAAGGCTGGCTTTTCTTCTTCAGCCCAGCACATCAGTTTCACATGTTGGCCAGATGTGACCAGAGCCTGAACAAAAGCCATTTTAACCTTGGTAACCTAGATGCTCTTCACAGCCCTGAAATGCATGGAGAGTTCTAGAAGGATCATAATGGTAAAAGCTCTGTCTTTGCAAAGATGCGTCCTGTGGCATATCCCGGGACTTCATCTTTATGTAACCATTTATGTATATATTTAGAAGGAACATTTTGAAAGGGCTTTTACAGCCTCCTGCCACACCCCACAAGTCTGTGTAGTAATAGGGGCTTCCCCCAGGTTCTCCATATTCTGGGGGAGGCCTTGCCCAGGAGTCTGGCTTCCTGGGTGGGAATTTTAGGAAGTGACTGGTGGATGTGAGTCAGAGGAGAGGAGCCATAAGCCTTCGTTTGCACTGTATGGGAATGCCTGGGTTGTCTCAGGAACAATACAGCCTGTAGGGGCTGTGGCCAGCTGCCTGCCAGCTGTCCCAGGCTAATTTGGGCCCTCAGCGCAGGGCATAGTGAGTGCCCGGAAGTCCAAAAGGGGAGGTTATAGGGGTGTGAGTAAAACTGGCCTGGTGGAGGTGGAACACCTGCTGTTGTGCCTCCACAGCCTTCTGCCTCCTGCCCTCCATGAATCACAACCCTGAGGCAAACGCGCAGGCAATTCTCCAGTCGGGCGCACGGTGCCCAGGACCAGACTCTGGCTAGGGATGTGTGGTTGCTTTGGCCCATGCCTCTACCTCGTTGGGAGCCCACACTTGCAGGTGTCCCCAGATCCTAGCCCATCCAGCCCCTCCCCAAATGCTGCCTCTCTCCTTTAGTTCAGAGCTGGTCATTTCACCCAGTCTGTGAATCCCTGTGCCCAGGAACCGGATGAGCTTACATGGGTTCCCAGTGCCAGCTTGGCTCTGGTAAGGATAAATGAACTGGATTCAGAGGATAAAGAGATGTTTGGCCACTTTCTCCCCAGGGTGGCTCCTGGGTAAGTGGATGGCCCAGTACTTCCTCTCATTGTCCCTTTCTGGCAGGGACCAGCCATACCAGGTTGATTGCCTGGGCACCTGCCAGGGCCGCTGCGCAAGGGGAGAGTGTGATTTTTATTTCAGGAGAGAGGAAGGCAGGATCTTATAGCTAGCTTTCCCAGCTCATCCTGTTTGCAGAAACCTACCCAGCTGGGCTAAAGACGTTGCTGGCAATGTAAGTTTCTCCAAATGGATTCTCTTGAGTCTCTCTCATGAGTACATCCAATCTGAGGGCTCTGTTTTTCTTTCTTTTCTTTTAATTTTTGAGACGTGTTAGAGGAAAGGAACTAAGGGCAGCCTCTTTAACTGACCTCTGATCAGAACCCTGACCATGGACTTAAGTACATGACAACAGCTGACCCCATCTTTTATTCTTTATCCATCAGCTGCAGCAACAAAAAGTCTTTTCACGCTAGCTTAAGACCCTCTCCATTCTCTCTCTTTCCTGTGCAACCTCAGAGGGCTGACAGGGCTTGGAGAGGACTGGGGGAGGGAGGGGTTAGACCTGGGGTTTTGGGAGGGTCCTGTATTCCAGACACCACTCTCCTCTAGGTAGCTTCTCCAGGCTCAGGTCTCCTTCTGTGAACTGTGCGTGTCTCTTCCCAGGTGACTTCTGTGTATACCTCCATCCTGACCTCTGGACCTCTCTTATCTCTGTTCTCACTTCACGATAGCTCTGTCTTCTGGGAAATGTGACAGGAGACCAGGCTTACAAGGAGCTTGCAATCTGGGATATCTCTGCAACAAAGATAGACGAAGGCTGGGTTCCTGACGTTAGAGCATCTTCACTAAAGCATTCACGAAATGTGGCAACTCCTTTTTCGGGGGGCGGCAGGAGCCCCACCCCTCAATGTGAGCCCTAAGCAGTCTGCACTCTGGCAGCTGAAGAGTGAGCTGAGTCCTGAATAGCTGAGACTTCAGCCTTCCCTTTTTGAAGAGGTGGGACCACAGCATCCTCTTCCTGAGTGGGTGGGACTGCAGCATCCTCTTCTTGTGGGGTGGGACCACAGTATCTTATAGCCTACTGCACTTGCCTAAAGGCAGAGATAGGTCAGTCAGTCTCCCTAAAGTGAAGATGTGTCAACCTTTTGGCTTCTTTGGGAAACACTGGACAGAGAAAAAATTGTCTTGGGTTACATGTTTAGATTTCAGTGACGTCCAATTCACAGCCTGTAGGTTTTTTTTTTTAAGATTTATTTATTTATTTATTGTGTATACAGTATTGTGTCTGCCTGCAGGCCAGAAGAAGGCACCAGATCTCATTACAGATGGTTGTGAGCCACCATGTGGATGCTGGGAACTGAACTCAGGACCTTTGGAAGAGCAGGCAATGCTCTTAACCGCTGAGCCATCTCTCCAGTCCCCAGCCCGCAGGTTTTGAAAACATACATTTATTTGACACTGAAACACGGTGTTGTCATTGGCAGAGTTCATACTTGGGTAGTGCACAGTCAAGCTTCAAAAATACTAGTGGGGTGCTTTAAGTATGTTTACGACTGCATTGGTCTGCATTCATAGCTTTTCTGGACTGCATATAATCTGCTGGCTGTAGGCCAGATGTCCCCGCAAGCTTTACACAACTAGTCTGTGTGTTGGGAAAGAAGATAAACATGAGGCAGGATCTCAGTGTGGGAGAGAGCCAAGGGGTGATGTGAGCCTGGTCCTCCAGGCTGCAAGGCTGGTAGGAAAGCGGAAGGCAGAGAGGACAGTTGCACACATGCCCAGGGCACTGAAAAAGGCACTGAGAGCCCAGGGTGCTTGTGTCCACTGTGAGTTATTTGATCAGTGGTAAAGTTGAGACCCCACCATCTCAAAGTGCTTACACCTACCAGAAGTTGACAAGCTTGTAGAGTCGTGTAGTTTCATCCTGCGGGCCTTTTAAGCCAGCACAAGTGTCTATGTGCCTGCTGGCCTTCTTGGCCCAAGAGCCACACTCTGGAACCAGTGAGTGACAGACACAGCCAGATGGCTGGGAAGCATTGAGAAGTTCGGTCATGGGGTCCTGCATCTTGGCCCCACCCAGGGTGCTTCACATTTTTAGACACACAAGCCCAGGGAACACAAGCATGCCTGTTTCCCACTCAGAAGGCTAACTCTGTTGGGGATTGCAAAAGTAACGTGTGTATGAAGTGCACCCCATCATTGCAGGAGGGATGGCGACGATGTGGAGGCTGCGCCTGCTGTTAAGGAACTTGAATTCTGAACCACACTTCTCTGTCAGACAAGCCAGTCTCACTACATTCTTGAGAGGAGAGCTTTGGCTTCCTATCTCATGAGGAAACTGAGGTACAAAGATGTTGAGTAACTTCCCCAAGAACACACAGCTCCAGAGGGAGCGAGGTCCTTGCCCAGATTTGTAGGACTCAGAAACAAAGGCACAATTTGATTCTGTTAACTGTAGTGTGGGGAGGGGCTTCTTTCTGTGGCCCACACGCCCTAAGTGCACTTGCTCTGGGGTCTGCATCCTCCTCCAGCACCTGAGTATCTACCTTTTAACACCTACCCCTCCTATTGGCTCTCCAAGGACGGCCCGAATCTTTTTTTCATATGGGATCAGATGACAAATACTTCAGGCTTTGGGATTCAAGGTCTTGTTTACGATTCTTCAGCTCTGCCCCTGAAAGCAGCCATGGAAAGCTGGTGAATAGATGGCCATGGATACATTCTAATAAAACTTTATTGATAACAGTGCAAGCAGACTTTAACCAATGATCCATAGTTTGCTGACTGTGGGTCCCCGCTTGTGGACACATCTGTCATTGGTGAGAAGGACAACGATCCCACTAGAGGTACTGAAGTTGTTTCCCAGGCACTCACCTCTAAGGACTCTGTATTTGTCCTAGAACAGAGGTATTCTCTGTGGTCCACACTGCCTGGGGGCATTTGCTCAGCCAGCCTTGACTCTGGGGCTGGATCTGCTAACAGGAGCCTGTTCAGACCCCAAGAATGAGAACCTGTTTTCAAAAGGAACCAACCAGTACTGCTCCTTTTGGGTGGGAAGGTATGGTGTGTGTGCCCTCGAGGGGGTCACCTACCTTCTCTAACACCCATTCCCTTCATCTGTAAACCAGCTTGCAGACTGCTCTGGGAACTGTACCTTCCTGGGGAGTCTTGGGCAGAGGTGCTGACACGGCCCACCTGCGTGGTCTTGCCCCTCTGGAAAAGCACCACGCCCTGGGCTGACAATGTGTCCATGCTTCCATCATTCTAAATGCAAAACCACGATGTCAGTCGCTTCAGGTGACCCACCAAGATTATGCGGGGAGAGGATCCATATCCAAAACACCTAGAACCAGAAGTCTTTCTCTGGATTTTGGTACATGTCCACCTATGCAATGGTCTGTCCTGGGGGTAGGACCTGAGTCTAACCATGAAATTCATACACACTACTTGTACACTGTACATATGCAGCCCACAGGGAATCAGGTATGGCACTTTCCAGCTGGGGAATCGTGTCAACACACAAATACTTTCTAACTTGAGAGCCCTTGAAAGGCCGGGTTTCCTCATCAGGTCTGCTCAGCTATACTCTGATCATACCCAGCAGGGTTCAGACTGGTGCCTTGGGGTCTGGCTATGAGATTCCCTCTCTCATCTCACCTCCATCTTCTCTGGGGCTGATGGTTTGTTTTTATTGTGTTTATTGATTTTTGCCTCTTTTATGATTTGGCCATAGTCTATTTTTAGGCTTGTGGGTGATTTTAACCTTAAGGCATCTCACCACTGTTTCTTGTCATTCTCTTTACCCAAACAGAAGCAAATAGAAAATCCTCTTTCATAAAGATAAGCAGTCTGATCATATTGGCTTTTCTCCCTCTGTTATTCTCTTTGTTACTGTTTGCATTTTAGGGATTAGATGTTCCGATTTGAATTTCTGAAAACATTTCTTTGGCAAGATTCATTTATTTTTAAATTTATTTATTCTTATTTATTTATTGTTTATTTGTTTATTGTAGTTTGCTTCTGTGCCAGTTGGCACACTAATGGACTGGGTCAGTTGCTCTTACATTTGACTGCTATTCAGAACCCCTGAGGGCCAGTTCTGCCATAGCTGAGTGTCTCCCAAGGGCCTGAGGACTTGTATTTCATCCACATTTTCAGGAGCTGCCATGCCCTGGGGTTGCCCTTCTAAGAACCACCCAGGCTTCCCAGCCACTACTCTTCCATGGCTGCTGGGACGACACTGGCAAGCCTCTGTTCTTCACACCCAGGTCCTGCCTCCCAGGGGGGGATCTCTTTTCCATGTTGAGCTCTTGACTTCTGGGGTGAGTTTTGGGAGTGTTTCCAAAAGGTAGAAAACCAGGGGGTTTGCCCAGCCCTCCCTGGGATCTTCCCTCACAAGTGACAGCCAGGCAGACAGTTTTGTCTTTCTGGGTGTCCAAAGAAGTCACCGAGTCATCTTTTGTCACACTCTTCATTATTCAGACTTAAGGGCAGTGAAAGAAACCTAGATTTTGCTTTTATTCTCTCTGCTCGAAAGTACCTAGGAGTTAGTTTGTCCCTTCATCCTGCTGTCGACAGAGTCCAGCGGGTGCCTGGCATGTGTTGACAGCCACCACGTCTTACTGGGCACACTCTTGTGAACTTGGTACTTTTTGAATCTTGCTGGCTTCCAGGCAGGTTGGAAGTTGTCATTGGCCCATGTAAAGATGGAGGAACTGAAGCCTCGGGGAGAGATGGGGATAAGATACAGTGATAGGTACCCGCTGAGCTATCCCTTTTACGTCGCTTGCCCACCCCTGCCTGTGTTCTTTGGTCTCAGAGTCACAGGCACTCGAGCATTTGTTGGGTGAAGGACGAAGGAGCAACCGGCTCTGAGGCATAGAGCTCCCGCTGAAGGAAGGGGGCCTTCAGTGCCTGGGGAGCTGGAGTTCAGAGAAAGGGCGAGGGAACTTTAGGGCCGTACTGAGCTCCAGTTAAATTGGGAAATGGGCCCTGAACAAGGCTGTGGAAGGACATACTGTACCTGTTTGGTACTTGGTCTTGTGATCCAGCCTGTGGTACCCGAGAGTGCTATTGCAGGGACAACCGTGGCTGAATCAGGAAGGTCTGAGATGATCCTAGCGTGACCCCTTGTTCTCCTTTCCTCCCGACCCCGCCCTGCAGCTTCTGCCTTCATCATTGCCATGCTCTTGGCCAGCCTCAACAGCTGCTGCAACCCCTGGATCTACATGCTGTTCACGGGCCACCTCTTTCACGAACTTGTGCAGCGCTTTCTCTGCTGCTCTGCCCTCTACCTGAAGGGCACCAGGCCCGGAGAGACGAGTGTCAGCAAGAAAAGCAACTCGTCCACCTTTGTCCTGAGTCGCCGCAGCTCCAGCCAGAGGAGCTGCTCTCAGCCATCTTCAGCGTGAGCCACCTGCCTGGCCCACCGCGCCTGCGGCGGGGGGTTATGCGGACTCCAGTCTGCCCCCTGGTGACCGTGCGTGGATTTGTATAAGGTGCCTATTGGTGTGTATCCCTCTACTCCTTGGGGTGGCTAGAGAGTGGGGGCATATTCTGACTTGGGGTGGGGAAATGTCTCTATGGGAGATGTCAGTCACTCAACCATCAGAGGGTCTTCTGGGTTCCCACATGTGCTTCTACTACCCCAACCAGAGTGCTCTCGGGTGGTGGGTGGGCTCTCCTGAACCTGGCTTTCATTCCATTATCTTTCTTACTTGTTTATCTTGGGATTTTTTTTTTTGTTTTGTTTTTGTTTTTGTTTTTCGAGATAGGGTTTCTCTGTGGCTTTGGAGCCTGTCCTGGAATTAGCTCTTGTAGACCAGGCTGGTCTCGAACTCACAGAAATTCACCTGCCTCTGCCTCACAAGTGCTGGGACTAAAGGCGTGCGCCACCACTGCCCGGCTGTTGGGATCTTGTAAAAGGCAGTGAGCCATGGATTGGTGACCAGTTATGTGAGAAAACCCAGTGGGCTGGGACAAGGCATGGGAAATGAAGCTTCAGATACAGAGTGGTGCTGATTTCCTTGTGACCCGAGTTGTGTGGACAGATCTTAGCATCCTCGGGGGCCAGAGTGTCCCAGGAAAACAATGGGGACAGGAGACTGAATCGTGAGGCCACCCGGCTCAGGAAGGCAACGAGAACACGGACTGAAGTGATGAAGAAGCTGATGCTTGGTGAACATTTGGGAAGGAAAAAGGAGAGAGTCATCCAGGACAGACAGGACTGGGGAGAACTGTTTGTACACGACACTGACCCACGCATGTGAGATCCTGAGGAACATTCATGCATGTGTGCGTGCACACATGTGCAAGTAGCCCCCCCCCCCCACTCTGGAGCTGACAGTTGAATAGCAAGGTTGCAGAGTCCCAGATCAGTGTACAAAAGCCATTCGTATTTCCTTACACTTCTGGTGAACTTAAGAGATCCTACCCATAAATGTGCCAGAATGAAGAAGGGAGGGCCAGCGTTAGCCGAGGAAATGTATGACTTCTGCCCTGAAAGCTGCAAACACCATGGAAGGAAATGAAAGGAGACTAAATAAACAGGGACACCTTGTGCTTATGGATCAGAGATGTAATATTGTTGGACAGATTTGATGTAATCCTCATCAAAATCTCAGCTGGCTTCAGCAGAAATTGATAACCTGATCCTAAAGTTCCCGAGGAAATGGGAATTGGGGTAGTTGAAATGCATTGGATTGTGTGGTGGGTGCACGATTTTGAGAACATATTAAAAGTCACTGAACCAGGGGCTGAGGAGATGACTCACTTAGAGAAGTACCTGCTGAGCAAGTCTGAGATGCCCCTCATCCAAGCAGGAGCCAGGCTCAGTGTGTTTGTAACCTCGGCCCTGGAGGGTGAAGACAGGCGCATCCCAGAGACTTGCTGGCCAGCCGGCCTAGGAGATTGATCATGTTCGGGTTCTCAAAATAAAAAAATTAAGGTAGAGAGTGGAGGAAGACATCTGAAGTTGACCTTTGGTCTCTACTTGTGGATATACAACAAACACACACTCACAGGCAAGCAGACAGACAGACAGACAGACAGACACACAAAACCACCGAACTAAATACATTTAAAAATGTGAAAAATAAGAGGTCCAAGAGCCGAGTTCTGGAAAAGTCAAAATGATGATGCATTTCTTGGTCTCTCTTCCTCGAGTGCTGGTTCTCCTGTGTCTCACAACCTCCAAGTGTCTGCGGGAGAGGCTGCTTTCTTCTGGCCAGTGAGAGTGGCGATCACCCCCATCTGGCTCTAACAAAGGCCCGAGGGGTGCTCTGCAGCACCGTGCCCTGTCTTCTTTAGAACAGGCAATTCCTCTGGAGTCTCAAAGGTATTGTTTACCCAGTAAGTATGATTTCAAATGTCCCCTCAGCCTTGAGGGCAGGACCCGACTGTCTCAGAAATACCTTCCGTCATTAATACAGGACACAACTGACTAGTGGCGTTCTGGCTGTGGCTGGTCGCTACGCACTCTGAAGTACCTTTGAAATACCCAGAACTGATTCTGGACTTCCTGAGAAATATCAAGGGTACTTTCCCAAAGCCTCGAATCTGTAGATCCACTTCACCACCTCCCCCCGTTTCTGAACACATTTTCGTCTGCCGCACTGCAATATTTGTCCAAACCCACACATATACCCATAGGCACACACGCACAGGTAAGTATGAGACAGCACAGTCTGGTGTTCAGAGAAGAGGGAGCCATGGGCTAAAGTGCCCATGTTCAGCATCCACAGTTTAAGGCACGCTTGTTGGCACCAGCTGGAGACAGGAGGCGATGCCATCTTTGGACTCAGGGGCATTGCACAGTGGCCCACCTCATGTATGTCACCACCAGCTAGTTCTTTGAGAAGCTGGCAGGATTCTGCTTTGGGGCATCTGTGCCTATGTTCTAGGCCACTCAGGTGGCCTGGGTGTGTACACATGGCAGCAGGGTGGGGGTCTGTTTGCATCTGTATCTTGAAGATGTCATTCGTCCCTGCTGTTCACTGAGTATTTGCCATTCTTAGAGCCAAGCAGGTGTCACCAGGGATCAAGGGGAAGTAATTCAGATATTCTGACCAGGGGCACCATGTTTGGACATCGAAACCTCCGGGGGGTACTGTGTCATTCTGTGTGAAAGCTCTAGCTGGTACCTTAGGTCTTGTTATGGTCCTGATACCTGTGTCTGTGACATAAATGACAACTGACTTCATCAGCAACATTGGATTGGCACTTGCTGTCCAATCTCACAGGAGAATATTTTCACCATTTCTTGTTACTTCCCCAACCAAAGCCTAGGATCTCCAGGGGTCTAAAACACTTCCCCAACCCTGTGTCCTACATCTTCCTTCCTCAGACTCCACACTTGACATCCCCAGTGTCCTTTCCTATTTTCCACCCTGTTTACAATCTGTGTTCAGGTCTGGAGGTTGTATTAAATTGGAGCATGCTGAATTTTCTGGAGTGTTTTATTGTTCTGACCACGAGGAGCCAGTGTGCAAACTGTGAGGGTTATTTAGGCCCTGCAAAAAAAAAAATCTACATTTAAAAAGCTGTGGTCTTCTTTTGGTATAAATCAGAATCATCTATTCAGGAAGCACAAGAGGATGTGTGTGCAGCCTGCCTGGATGACGATCCTGGCTTCAGTGTTTTGTATTCAATTGCAACGAGATGCCACTTAGAACACAGTGTGAATTCCTTGGTATTGTTCTTCCATGTGGACTTGGTGTGGTGCCTCCGTGTCCCTGCATCTGGTGAGTGATGTGGCCCATCTGCTTTACCAGTTGCTTCATAAAAGGTGCACTTAATAAATATTTTTCTGTGCATTTCACTGCCTTTTCCTCCCTCCCAAGAACAGTGGCCTCTCATTAGTTTCCTGGCAGGCTCCAGGGTCACCTGTCTGCTAGTGACCACTGTATGGGCTGTGGCAGGGACCAGAAGGGGGGCCCAGTATTATTCTATGGAGTCCTAGGTGTGCTCACTTGTTTGTGGAAAGATTTGAGGATCTTGGACCCAACCCCTCATGAGATTTGTTAAACCCACTGTGTGTTGTGGTCTAACTGGAGGTTTGGGATTCTTTAGTGTCACCTCGAAGGGACCAAGTTCCCAATGGGGAACGTGCGGAAAGCCATCCGAAAACTGGATTGCTAAGATTTGGTGTGTGTTTACGCTGTAAGGGGAGTGCACGCTGTCACATTTTCATAGCTAGTTCAGATATGTACACCCTGGGCCTCGGACACTCATGGCGTCTGTTAGGGCTGACAGTGCACACATGTCATATGGCAAAGACACGTATGCTCTGGGCTCAGTGTCTTCTGAGCCAGAAGGGAGATTCTGTGAGGTTTGAGACCCATCTGGGGTTGCTCACTTGCTCTGAGTAGTCATAGCAGCCTCAGGGACATCGGAAGCCATGTAAAAACAGTCTCTTCATATGGGAGACCCTAGGCCCAGCAAAAAAGCAGAAGGCTAAAGGAAACACAACTTGGTGCTAGCGTTCAAGTTGCCCAGAGCTCCAACTGAATTTTCTAGATTTCAGAGCCAGAAAAGGACACACCACCAAGTCACGGACAGGAGAAGCATGGTATTCCCCGGTGCAGCAGAAACCCTTTATTGCAGCACCCTCCTCATGCCTGCAGTCACTGCTTGCCCTCTTTTGCATGAGGAGCCGTATCAAACCTCTAGGGGACTAGCTCTGGTTTGTGGTATTACAGTACATGTGAACGCAAAGCCTTGCGGTAGCTGCCTCTTAAACCATCTGCCCTCAGGCAGGCTCACAGGGGATCATGGCGGGCTGAGCAGAGCGAAGGTGTCTATGCTTCCACACGGGGTTGTCTATTCCTTCTGGCTCCCCTGCCCCATGTGTTCCCATCTTGATGTGAAATTGAAAGGACCCTCAAAAGAATGAGCTCTCCGGCAGCCCACGTGGAGTGGAGCCTCGGGGCTCACCCGGCCTAATTTCTCCTGCCCAGCCGCCCCCGTAGCCCAGCCTGGCTTTAGCCTTCCCTCCGCAGCACCACCTTGATGTTGCTGCAGACCTGGCCCAGCGCAGCAAAGAGCGGGTTGCAGAAGGTGCGGATACACAGTGAGTAGATGTGGCTGATGCACTGGATCTCGATCAGGTAGCTCTTAATGCAGGGCACCACGGCCCAGATGTGGCAGAAGGAGATACAGGCGAACAGGAAGCCCCAGATCAGGGCCAGTGGCACACCCAGCAGGGTAGACAGCAGGCGGTAGCACCAGTACTTGGAGACGGTGAAAGTGGTGTAGCTCACCTTCCATACACCATCGAAACTGTAGGTGCCCTCGGGCTCTGCGATCACATCTTCAAAATCTACCTGTGGGAGCCAGAAGGGGACAACTCAACTCACAGAATATGTGGGCATTTCTAGCGTTTGCATACCTGTATCAGAAACTGCGAGCGGAGCCAGCTAGATGGTTGATCAGCTAAAAGAACACCTGTTGCTCTGGCAGACTTGGGTTTCATTTCCACACAGTGGTTCACAATCACCCATAACTCTGGTTCCAGGGAATCTGACACCCTCTTCTGAATTTCATGGGCCCCAGGCAAGCACATAGTGTATGGACATTAAGCAATTCGTACACATAAGTAAAATAAAGGTAAACAACAGATTAAAAAGATGAAAGAAACTCTGGGGGTGTCTTGGTAGGGTCTGGGGCTATATCTCTAGTGACTGTCCAATATTAATGACAATGTTGGTCTCCAGCCCTGCTGACTGGCCACATACTCTAGTTACAAGGTACTCTGAAGCCTGCCCAGCCTCCTCATTCTATGCTTGGGAAAAAGGATGTTGTTTAATATAAGCTTGTTTAATATGGCAGTGCTTGAGTTGCAGTGTCTGCTGTAGTTTGGGTCTGCAATGTTTCCCAAAGGCCTGGTCCCCAAGATGGTACTGTTGGGAGAGGGTAGAACGTAGAGGGAGGAAGTTAGGGCATTTGAGATGTGCTCTGGAGGGGAAACTGGGAGCCCTGGTCTCCTTCACTCTTCTTACTCCCTGGCCATCAGGAACAGTTTGGCTCCACCATGTACTCCTGCCATGATGTACTTGCCTTACCACAGGAATGAAAGCAACCAATTGACCGTGGATTATACTTCCACATCTGTGGGTATAATAAACCTTTCTATACATTCTATACATCTATTATTTCAGATGTTTGTTATAGAGATGGAAAGATGACACCACCAGTTTTTTTGTTAACGTGACACAAATTAAAGTCATTTGAGAAGAAGCAACCTCTATTGAAGCAAATGTTCCCACCAGATTGGCCTGTGGGCAAGCCTAGGGTGCATTTTCTTAATTAGTGGTTGCTGTGGGAGGAGGGACCAGCCTGTTGTGAGTAGTGCCATCCCTGGACAGGTGATACTGGGGTATATAAGAAAGCAGGCTGAGCAAGCCTTGGAAAACAAACCAGGAAATCATTTGTCTTAGTTAGGGTTTCAGTTGCTGTGAAGAGACACCATGACCACAGCAACTCATATAAAGGCAAAAAAATTAATTGGGTGACTTATAGTTTCAGAGATTTAGTTCATCATCATCACGGTGGAACATGGTGGCTTGCAGGCAGACATGGTGCTGGAGAAGGAGCTGTGTGGGGAAAAGGAGCAAGATCTTGATCCCACAGGCAACAGGAAGTGAACTGAGACACTGGCTATGACTTGAGCATAGCAGGCCTCAAAGCCCACCTCCATAGTGACACACTTCCTCTAAGAAGGTCATCCTGTTCCAACAAAGCTTCACCTCCTAATAATGCAATTCCCTATGAGCTTATGGGGGCCAGTTATATTCAAACTACTAGTGTTCCTCCATGCTTTCTGCTTTAGTCCCTGACTCCAGGTTCCTATGCTTGATTTCCTGTCCCGACTTCCCTCACTGATGAAGTATGACCTGAGAATTGTACACTGAAATAAACCCTGTCTCTTACAAGTTGCTTTGACCATGGTGTTTTATTACAGCAACATAAATCCTCGCTATGACACATACATCTTATTATTTAATGATCTTAATGAAGTTTGATATCCAGGAATTAGTTGAGGCTCAGTTGGTAGAGCATTGGCCTAGCATATACAAAGCCCTGGGTTTAATCCTTAGTGCCACATAAACCATGCCATTCTAGAACTTGAGAGGTGGGGGCAAGCAGATCGGGAGTTCAAGGGCATCCTCAACTATTTTGAGTGTTAAAGGGCCATTTGGGTTATATGAATCCCTGTTTCAAAACAAAAAACAAAAACACAAAAAGAAGTTGAATGGTCATTTATCCTGCAGAGATTTGTGGATCTCTTGTGGACATGCCATAAACTCTGGTCCTCGTGGAACTAATGTGGGCAGTAAGTACTTGTTAAGCTGGAGGTGGGGCTGGGTACTTCTAAAGGGCATTTAACTCAGACTATGGAGCTTCCTGGTGGTAGCTTGTGTCTGAAGGCTACCAGGTGGGCAGAGGAGTTGTGGGCTGGAAAAGAGCATTGGGGCTAAAAGAACAGAAGCTGCTAGAAGTCAGTGGGTTATACAGTGCAGCCTTTGGGAGATCCAGATGCTTCCTGAAGGCCAATGCAACAAGGAACAGGGTGGTGCTGGAAAGGGTGCATGGGGAGACTTCACTACCGTGGACCTTTTGATGGCGGTGGGCAGTGCTCAGCTGAATCTCAGTTCTGAGCAGCTTGTTTAGTTATTGCAACTGGGCAGTAGGCATGCTGGCAGTGAGAATGGATGTGGGGGTCATGAGAACTTGATACCCGTTTTGCAGCAGTAGCTGTGAGTTGGAAGGAGGCACAGGTACATGAGAACTTGATACCCGTTTTGCAGCAGTAGCTGTGAGTTGGAAGGAGGCACAGGTAAGGGAACCACTGGCCCGTGGCTAGACACAGCCAGCTTAGAATGGCATCTTCACCTCTGGTTTCTGTGGAGCAAAAATGGAGACTTTCTATGTCTTCAGGGATCTCCCAATGTTTGGAATCCTAGAAGTTAGGCTGAAGGGCCCTTCCAACCTAACCTGGGCACACACACCCCCATCCCCACCTCTCAGAGAGGGACTCTGTCTATGGAAAGGTTTTGACCTTAGAGACATTTCCAACCTCCATGGTGCCAACACCCTTCCTGAGGCGATCTCCAGGGGTAGTTGTAGAGAGACCCGCGTGACCTCAGAGACTCTGCCAGCAAAGAGGCATTTGGGCAGAGGTTTGCTTCTCTGCCTTTGGCCCATTTGTTTCCTTTCTACTGGCCTCCTTGCCCAACCTATCCTGAGCCAGGCTTAGTCCAGGCATCCTGACTAATCCAATGTCTTCCCACTACTACAGCGGGGGTCAGACCCCAAGGTGTATGCTGGCTATGTCTCATCCGTCAGGGAGGGCAACCCCTCCCAGTGAGATCTGGCCCTTGGTAGGCAGAGAAACCTATTCCGAGACAGAGCCACAGCTCTTTATCTTTACTGCCCACCCAGAGCTGAGGCCCATCAATCACGGTAGCCCCGCCTGCCCCTTTAATTCAGCAGCTTCCTCCATTTGACACACTTTTCCTGTTTGTGTCTGGCTCTAAAGTGGCTGCCGTGCCTGGGCCCTGTCTAGCTGCTTATTGGCTGGATGGCACAATCAAGTTATTGGGTTTTTCTGGGTTGCATTTTCCTTGCTCTGTTTTGTAGGCGTTGTCAGAGGATTAAATGAATTGAGACATGTGAAGACGCAGAACAACGGCTGGCACTGAGTGGCAGAATGGGGAATGGCCGGCTGCTGCTAGGGTTCCGATCTGAAATGTCTTCTAATGGAACATGTGTTAAAGCCTCGGTCCCAGAGTGGCACCACTGAGAGACCAAAGAACCTTTGAGTTAGCACATTGTGGAAGGTTGTAAGGTGGTGTGACTTTAAAGCGAACTTTGTCCCTTCCTCTTCATCATTCACTTCCCCACCCTGAGGTGAATGGTTTGGTCAAATGGACATTCTCATTATAGACTCAGAGCAATGAGGCCTCTGTCCTAGACTGAGACCTCCAAAACTATGAGTCAAAACCAAGCTGCACTCTTTGTAAGTTAGACATCTTGGGTACTTGATACACAGAGATGAACTGAACAGCTGTTATTAGAGGTGGAGACTGTAGTGGAGGACATTCCTCAATAAAGAGCTAGCCATGCCTGTAATCCCAACCCCAGGGGGGCTGAGGCAAGAGAATTGCTATAAGTTTGATGAAAGCCTGGACTACACAGTGGGCTACAGGTCAGTCTGCCTATAGTGTGAGAGCCTGTCTCAAACAAACACCAACCAAAAACAAAAACTGGGAATCTAGGGTCCAAAGGTGAGCTTGCACATCAGTGCAGCTGCTGAATGGGTGGGTCTGACATGTCTGCTATTTATCTCTCCATCTATCTCTTCATCTATCTCTATCTGTCTATCTATCTATCTATCTATCTATCTATCTATCTATCTATCTATCTATCATCTATTATCTATCATATACCTACCCATCTAACTATCTACCATCCATTCTCCCATCCATCTTCTACCCACCCACTCATCTATACACTTCTCTATCTCTATCCATTCATTCATTCTCCTGCCTATTTGTCTGTTTGTCTATCTGTCCTCCTTTCTTCTTATCTATCCATTGCCCATTTGTTCATCTACAGAAACAAATACTTACTGAGCATTCGTGCTCAGTACTCAATACCTGCTGCATGGTAGATGCTCCCTAATAACAAGTACTTGTTCAAATGCTCTTAAGTTCCTATAAAACATGTCTCAGCAGTTCTGCTGACATTCCAGACCACGAATAGATGAATTCTCCAGTTGACCTCATCACACTGCGTGTACCTCTCATTGACAGCAGATAATGGACGAAATTCTTTTTCTCTTTTTCTGCTTATAGTGCTTGTCCTTTCCATGAAGATCTTTCTGTTGTGTTTTTTAATTATCATTTCTTCCCAGAAAACATTGGCACTCACACTTGAGTTATTTCCTGGGATCGTCCTCAGAGCTGAATGTGTGGCAACTGGCCTCTTTTCTTTGAAACAGCAATGTGCTGTTGGAAGGCTGCGCTGGAGGGAGGCAGCTGCTCCCCTAAATTGAATCTGAGACCGGAGAGCACTCTGGTCACAAATGCTGGTTTGGAGAGCCATTCATAAAAGCCATTCATAAGAGTCACTCAGCAGCTCTAGGTGGCCATGCCAGCGCATCAAGCACACTGCGACTTCATTTCCTATTTCTTTTCTAGCAGAGGAAGGAAGAAGGCTTTTTCTTGAAAGGTTGGGACTGAGGAAGCCTCAGAGCCATCTATGTAGCTGGATGATGGGAAGGGAAGACTGGTGCTGTTTTAGATTGTGTCTTCTCCTCTGACATAGTTATTTTTGGAGCACCCAGAAAGCCAGTTGGTTAACTGGCACAGGCCTGCACAGCCCCCGCGGTCTCTGAGAGGATTGGAAAGGTGTAGGACCATTGGATTGCCTAAGGATGACCCAGGGAAGGACAGCACCTACCCCTGTCAAAATTCTGCCTCCACCAAGAATTCCACATGACGCAGTCCTTGGTCATCCAGGGTCAGGACAATTCAGATAAGATATCTTGGAGTGGGGGAGGTGGTGCTGAGATTCCAGCTTCCACTTGGCTGTTGAGTTACTGTGTGATTCAAGGTGTTAGGCTTTTCCTCTCTGGGAGTCTAGTTATTTGCTATGTTGAACTCTACAAGGGAGGACAGACACAATCCTCAGCATAATGTCAGCTTGGGAGTCAGAAGACAGGAGCAAGTAGCGTGGCGTATCTGGGTCCTGGTTTCTTTGCCTGCTGTCTTGCTACATAAGGGGTGGTCATTCTGTTCCAGAAGGTCAGTGCAGAAGCTGAGTTGGTGATAGACGTAGTCATAGAGATTCAATACAGTTGTTTTATGACTACTGAATAATAACGTTAATGAGGATTTATACTACAGACCCACTTTTCATTTCTCTGATCATTAATTTTTACTATGTCTTACAAAAGTATTGCTGTACAGCAGGCTGGAATGGTCACAGTAGGACTGACCCTTCCCCACACAGTCTGAAAAGCAGTGACATAGAAAATTACAAGGTGAACTGAGATGACAGCTGCAAAAACAGTTCTAAAAGATGGACGAGATTTGTTTCTTTTGTTAGAAGTGACATTACCGATTTCTGTCTGATCTGGGCTGACCATGACAGTTCCCACAATGCATTTGGGTTCTATGAGATCATCTCTGCCCATGTATCTTATACTAGCCATTTTATAGCGTGTTTGAGGGCCAAGCAGGAGACCCAAGTCAGACAGACAGCAAAACTTGTGCCTGAATCTCTGCTGCATGCATCTTGTTCAGGTCATCACATGGGCTGAGTGCCTTGTCCAGCACTGTTCCAGGGACAAGCCTGACTGTGGAGGTAATGGAATGAAGAAAAGACAAACATAGACGGAAAGCACAGGTCAGGCAGATTGGGCTCTCGGATGGAGAAACCATAGCACCGTGGAAGCTCAGCATATTTATTATAGGGTTGATCAGAGAGGCAGGATTATTGCAGACAGCTGAACAAAGAGGCAGGATTTGTGGTATGGAGTTAGATGAAGGAGGCTGGTTTAACCTGTCTCTGTTGGAGCAGTCTCTATGGGAGAAGTCTTTAGGTTGTAAGTATCCAGGGGAAGAAAGCTATGTGGACACTTTCTGCACACGTTATCAACATCCACACACAGACCAGAAGGGACGGTTTTGCCATTTACCTCTGACCCTCACCCCCTGTGGATAAAACTTTGCCGTTGCTCCATGGGTCTGAGGCCTTGGGACCTTTGACATCACTGTTCCCATGTCAACAATACACATTCACTCAGGACTACAGTCACTCCTGACTTTCTCCATTCTCTGCATCTGGATACCCCAGTAGGAGCTGAAGCTCAGAACACAGTGCAGGAGGTGGCCAGTATCACCAGTGTCTTGGGCTGAGAGCATCTTACAGGACTACCCAGAGAACCCTTGCTGGAACACAAAGACTTGTGTTTGTGTAAATATCAGGGAAGGGACCAAAATAGGGCTGCAGGAAGTGAGAAAGGAACCTGTCTTCCCAGTGCATTTGGCATCTGGCCTCTTGCTGGCTCCTTCTTGGCATCTCTCTAACCCTCTCAGCTAGTGCCTTTGGTGAAGATGGTGCTGGCGGAATGGGAAGCAGTGGAAACACCTTGGCTGGAGCCCTAGACTGTGTAAGAGTTTTTGGCTGCAGGCTAGCAGGTCTCCTCAAATAACCCTCAATGAGTCACAGTTCTTTGTATCTGTGTGTGTGGGTGGTCTTGTCCCATCTCTAGTCTGAGCTTGCCATGAGACTCATTTTAACCACCAGAATGTGACAGAGAGAGCTTTGGGTCAGTTCCAGACTGAAGATCAAGAAGCCCTGGCACCTTCATCTTTGGGGACTCTTGAGTCACCAATTTTTGAGGTTTACTTTTATACCTTGCTCTAGAGGCCAGTGGTGCTAAGTGCATGTTACAACCTGCTCTTCTAGAAACAGTCCTAAAACTCTGAGACAGAGGCTCAGCCGTCCCAGCATCCACACAGAGTCCTATCCTGTGTCCTAGGATAGCAAAGGACCTTCTCGAAAGGTCCGGCTCAGAAGAGCCCCCAAGTGATGTCAGCCTTCGGCTACCATCTGACTGAAGCTGTAGGAGATGTCCCCAGAGAGAGAGAGTAGAACTGCCTAGCCAGCTCCACAAATCCACAGAACTTGTGGGGAGATGGATTGCATGGCAATTGATTACTGATAATTACTGATAAAAGTTTGTCCTTGGGGAAAGCACCCTAGGTCCCAGGTTCATTCTCTAGAACTGGGATGGGGGTAGGCTTGTTTGCTTATGTTTAAAAATAAATGCACAAGACATTTTCTACCTTGGTTGAGTAAAGAGTTCTGATGGCAAAACATGGGGAACTAAGTTTTAGCAAGCTAATCCCTTAAAAGGAGACCACATTTTGAAAGATCTAGACCAGCTGTTCTCAATCTGTGGGTCATGACCTTTTGAGGGGTTGAATGATCCTTTCACAGGGTTTGCCTAAGACAATCGGAAAACACAGATATTTACAATGCTATTCGTAACAATAGTAAAAGTACAGTTATGAAGTAGCAACACAATAATTGTATGGTTGGGGTCAGCACAACATAAGGAACTACATTAAAGGGTCGCAGCACTAGGAAGGTTGAGAACCACTGGACCAGCATAGTCTCTGTATCACCAAGTGAGAATACCTCCATATTAGTTCCACGAAGCCTTGTATGTGTTCATAAGCATGCATGTATACGTGTGTTTGTGTGCATGTGCATGCACAGAGGCCAGAGGCCAACACTGAATCTTCCTCAGTTGCTTTTCCACTTCATTTCCCTGAGACAGTCTCTCACCTGGAACTCACACATTCAGCTAGCCTGGCTAGCCTGCGAGGCTCAAGGATATCTCATCTTCCCCAGCCCCAGTGCTGGAGCTACAGGCACACACCAGCCCTGCCTGGCTTTTGATGTGGGCTGTGGGAAACTAAACTCAGGTACTCCTGCCTATGCAGTGAGCGCTCTTCTGACTGAGTCAACTTCCCAGGGCCCTTTCAGCCATTCTTAGAGGTGACTTACAGGGAGCATGGCACAGGAAGGAACGGCCGGGAGGACTGTGTGAACCACGATCTAGCCTCAATAAGCCCTTTCTGCTTTCTCATCCACAAATTCACTCTCAGGTGCTCCAGGCTTTCCTCATTGGATGGTTCAGTATTCTCCAGTAGCCAGAGGAGTAGAGAGGTTCTATTTGTGGTACCAACTCTGGCTAGCTGGTGGGGCTTCGCTTCCTGGAAAAGTACTGTGATCCATTAGTAATGTCTGCCATGCACACAGGAAGGAAGGGGTGGTGAGGACACCTCTCTCACGCCCACCGGCTCCATCAGTAGTCTTCCCAGAACTGTGAAAAGCCTCCTTATCTATGCTCACTCCATTTCCTCTTCTTAGAATGCCTGTTCCTCAATTTAATTTTTTCTCAATTTAAAACGTCCACCTTGGGTATCGTTTTGCCATGAGAGGATGGCTCCTGATTTTCCCAGGCATAAGTCACTTTTCTCCCCTAACCTTCCAGGACACCTCATCCGACACCAGCTCATGGCATATGTCACCTTTCCCTGTACTTACTCTAGTCTCTCTCATGGCAAGGCTTCGATTCTCGGGTCAGTTTGATTACACAGCAGTGTGTCCCAGCTCCACCAAAGCCGGAAGTGGGCCTTTGAGGGGAGTGGCAGACTGCCGGCCTCTCTCAGCGCTTCTTGGCCTTAGCTGACAAGCAAAAGGTGCCACTGGAGGGGGCAGGGTATTTTGTGGCAGGTGTGAATTGGAAGTGGGTGGAGAATTCATGTAAGGGAACAGTTTTGACACATCTATTCAAGTCTTTGGGGCTGACTTGAGGCACCCAAGGAGGGAGAGCTAACGTTGCTTCAACAGGACCTAGCACCCACGTGTATGCCAACAAGGAAGGAATTTGGAATTAGTCATGAGCCTTCTCAGAGTGACTCCAGTGACCGGGGTGGGCTGGGGTTTCTAGGCATGCATGACGGGGGTTGTTAGAATCTCTACAACCTGAGTCTTCAGGACGTGCCATCACGTGGGGCACATGGTCTAGTGAGCTTAGTGGCCCCCAAGCCTGGTATGTGCTATGCAAACAGCTCCCACCATATCCTCTAGGTCGGAATGGTGCTTGGTATGCAGCAGGTTCTCAGGATAATGTGGGGGTCCACACTAGGGGCAGAGACGGGTGGGGAAGGGAATGAAGTGTTCTCTTCCCAGTTCCTCAGTCACCATCTCTCGTGACTTCCTCTCAGCCAGGGGCCTGACCCGAGGATGGCAGACTAGTAAGTCTAGGGGGTGTACAGGTCCCATTTTCTCCACGACTCTCATTTCCCAGCCTGCATTCAAGGGCAGTGCCACTTGGTGCCTCCCTGTGCCGGTGCTCCCCAGGTGGCTCTGTCTGTTTCCTCTCTTGGGTTTTACTTTGTGAAATCGGCAGCTGATTGC
Source organism: Chionomys nivalis (assembly GCF_950005125.1). Lineage (NCBI taxonomy): Eukaryota > Metazoa > Chordata > Mammalia > Rodentia > Cricetidae > Chionomys > Chionomys nivalis. The sequence continues at coordinate 38,036,145 of NC_080086.1, forward strand.
AGAGGGGACTATGTGTCTCTACCCAAAAGGATTTTTCAAGATACTCAGCAAGCCTAATGTCTTATCTGGTACCAGAAATGGGGACCACAGGTGGTCCTTTCTGGATTCTGATCTGGATTCTGGATTCATCGTAACCCACAAGGACCCTGCTGACATGCGAGAACACCCTAGCAGAGGCCACTTAGTATGCTGCTGTGGCCTTCTGTGCCTTCACCTTGGCCTCTGTCTTATCTCTCTGTCCTCCACTCTCACCTGCCATCCAGCTTTCTGTCTTGTTTGTTTACTAGGTGATGACAGAAACCCAGGCTAGAAGACTGTCCTGTCACCCCTCCCCTCACCGCCAGCCAGTCAGCTCTCTCTCTCTCTCTCTCTCTCTCTCTCTCTCTCTCTCTCTCTCTCGCTCTCTCTCTGCAGGTGGACTGTCCTGAAGTCTCAATGAACCTGTTTCATTTCTGAGTCATTAAAAATGAAGGAAAGGAAATGCCAGACAACTTCCCAATGCAGACAAGGACCAAACAGTGTTAGTTATTTCCTCTGGACAAGACTATCTGTGCATCCTTTATTTCGCCTTTGGGAGCTATTTGTATGGGGATCAGGGATGTCAGAGAGGACCCTCTCTGCTGCAGAAAAGCTGCAGAAAGCAGGATATCTATATTGCTGTCTCTACCTCTTTCTTTGGATCATAGTCTGAGCCTAGGGCTTGATGCTCCCCCCCCCCCTTGGCTCAGTAGAACTTGAGTCCCCTGTACACTTGATATCCATCCCAGCCTCCCCAAGAAACTGCTTCTCCATCCTTCTCATCCTCAACTCCAGGATCTCACCAAGGACGCCAGAGGGCTCAGTTCTCCAGTATTCTGGACTGGAAGCTGCTTGAGGGCTCTGTTCAGCCCCAATTAACTCTACACTTCCTGGGAGTGGGGACCACGCTACACACCTTCAAATTCCTCATCTCCTTCAGCCCACGCATGACCTTTCTGCTGCTCAGAGCTGTCTGAGGTTCATGTACCTGATGGAGGTAAATGGTACTGTTGCAATGTCACAGGAGGTTCAGAAGCTTAGGTGACATGTCCAGTGTTTTCACTTTGGGGGAGGAGTCTGGAGTTGAAGTAGGTGGTTCAGCTGGACCACTCTGTGGAAACCATGACTGCTACGCTTTTCTAGCATTTTGAAGTTAGAAAGTTTTGCTTTGTAAGTATCCCATAGAGTTCTATCTCCACCATTAGTAATGTATGTCAGTATAACACACAACAGCCTGAGCTGTTTGAGTGGTCGGTCCTGGTGAAAGGGCACAGGGGTGTGGCTACCTGCAGGAGTCAGGAAAGTCTTCCTGGAGGAGGTGACATTTGGTAGTGTCCTTCAAGTCTGAGTGGGGTGGAGTGAAGGCAAGCACTTCTGCCCAAGATACAGGGACATGCTCCATGAGGCTGGCATGGGGAGTCACCAGGCACAGCAAACAGGGGGCAGGAGCTTATGTTGGTTATGGACAGGCACATGGGGGTTGGGTTTTTATCACGTAGAAGGAGCTGTCCTGAAGGAGGGCGGCTCTGGCTGTGCCTTTGAATGAACCCTTGGTTGTGTTACCAAAATCAAATGAGCCTAGGTCTCTAAATTCTGGGTCATCATAATTACAATATAAAAAGAGAGATATATCATGCCCCTTTGATCCCAGCAATAGGGAGGCAGAGGCAGATGGATCTCTGAGTACAAAAGTCAGCCTGGTCTACAAAGTGAGTTCCAGGACAACCAACACTATATAGAGAAACCCTGTCTCAAAAAAAAAAAAAAAAAAAAAAAAAAAAAAAAAAAAAAAAAAAAAAGAAAAGAAAAGAAAAACAAACAAAACAAACAAACCGAACACACAAACAAACAAAAAAACCAAAGGGGGGCAGCTTTGCTGTTGGAAAACTTAAGAATGTCTGGCACAATTTGAATATGTGAATCAGTTTTTAACATTACATTTTATGAACCAAATATGGAGCACGCATTTTTGAGAAAAAGCTGGAGTCCACACGGAGGTGTATTCTCTGTACAAGACATACAGAAAGCTCTAGAAACAAATATGTATCATTTTATGTACTTTAGATGTTGAGATGCTACAATTTTGAGCGTAGGGCTTAATAAAAATGTAAAAATTAATTTAAAAATTAGTAAATTAATTAGCGTGTATGTGTTCATGTGTGTATATGCATGCACTGTAGTGCGTATGTAGAAGTCAGAGGGCTTGTGGGAGTTCATTCTCCCCTCCTACTACATATGTTCTGGGGACTGAACTCAGGTCATCGGGTTTGGCAGAGGCCATCTTTTATCTACTGAGCCATCTTGTCAGTCTCCTAAAAATCAATTTCAACTCTAGAGTTTTCTTTTTTGAGAGTGACCACTAGAAAAAGTTTGAGTTTCAGAGCAGGTGGGTCGTCATTTCTGTGCTGTCTGTTTAGTTTTTCTGTCAATCATGCACGATGCTAAGTCTAATCTTATAAATCTACACATGTAAAACTACACCACAGGGACTGTTGTGCTGAAACAACACCACCCCTACAGTCGTGTACAGGGCACAGAGGCTGATACAGAGTGGCTGCAGTACCGTTGATGGCTTTACAGTTCACAGGTCGGCAGTGCAAGGGTCACAGTGCACCTGTAATTCTACAGGCAGCTCTGGCTGTGATTCTCAATACTTAGACCTCTCTGGGGACTCTGAGGCTGGTGGCTGGGACTTCTGAGGGGAATCCCTCTGGCTTTTAAGTGGAGGCTGAGTTGTGGGGACCCAAGGCTTGAGTGTTCCCTTCAGGGTGCCTGCCGAGAGGCCTTTGCCTGGTGGTGGTCACCAGGCCTGCAGTGAGGCAGGGAACTGGACTGATGGCCTGAAGGGCCCAGTGTACCAGAGGAACAGACTAGACGCTGCTGTGTGGCAACTAGTGTGTCTTGAAGGGGCCACCCGGGAAGCTGCCCTCAGGTTAACCCCAAGCCCACTATGGAGACAGCCTAAGTGCCGCTGGCACAGTAGAGCAACCGACTTGGCCCTGGTTCTGAATCTTCCCAGCGATTCCTCCTGGGCCTAGGGCCAGAGCCCAGGGCAAGCAATTGGAACTACTAGTAAGATGGTATTTTTTGAGTCTTCCCCTCAGCTCCATCATGCACGTGGCTAAAGTTTTCTACTTGCTTTCTAAGGTCTGTTTGCTGAGGTTCAAAGAAGACAGTATCCAGGGCTTTGGGGAGGCTGACCTCAAGTCTGTGAGGACCATGGTGCCCTGCTTGGGTACAGAGCCTACCTTCACAATGTCCTCATTGATATTCTTGGGGTCGCGGTTCACCAGGTCTATCTCCTTGCAGTGAATGTCCTTGATGATCCGGGCCTCCAGATCCGAGTGCTCTTCAGTCATCATCGTGGGGCTGTGGCACCTTCAGGAGGAGACCCGAGCCTTGTAGCTGGTGCCGTTGACAGTCCTGGGACAGAAGGACCAAGCTTGGGGTCTCCAAACTGGTGCCCCTGCTGGCTAAATAGGCCCCACCCAGCATGCCGGCTGACAGCTGTCCTGAATAACTTCAGCAGGCCTCTGGTTAAAGCTGCCGGTGGCACGCCTCCAAGCTAAAATTAAGACTGGATGGCAGAGCACTCCTTAAAGGGGGCTGTGCTGGCCACTGGCCTCATGCGAGAGGAGACCTGGTATTCCCTGCCAGCCTCCAGGGCCTGGCCTTCCCGGTACTCTGTGGAGGCGGGCTGAGCAACTCCCATGGAGTCCCTGGAATTTGCCAGAGTACTCAGGCTCCTCCCAGGATCAGCTGCTCAAGAAGGGAGGTGGGCTCTGTCCCAGCCCTGTCTCTTGCTAGCTGCTAAGTGACCTTGGCACACGTCCCTTCTCTCGGCCGCCAGGACCCTAACCGTGAATAGGGATACCATAAGAAACAGATAATGACTATCAAGACCCCTCCTATCCTAGAGGGGAGAAGATGGGTTTTGTGGGGGATTCTCCTGGGGGGAATTGGAGATGTCTCCTGGAGTCTCCTTAGATTAGTGGCTGAGTGTGGTGGTTCTCTCCTTCTGCCATGTGGGTCCTTGGGATTGAACTAAAGTCATCAGGCTTGGTGGCAAGCACCTTTACCTGCTGAGCCATCTCACCAGACCCAATATATATATTTACCTGGGGGACTGAGCTTAGGTCCTCATGCTTGCACAGCAAGCCCTTTAGAGACAAAGCCATCCCCACTCCCAGTTCATCTTGATTATCAGTTTCACTGGATCGAGACACTTAGGGAATTAGGAGAGCACAACCCTGGAACTGACTGTGAGGGCGTTTCTACAGATGAACGCACTGAGGGATTCGGAGTTGAAGCAGATGATCTGAAGGTGTTAGAACATTGGAAGGCAGGGTCTCGTGGGAGGAGGGGTCACTGGGAGCTGCACGCCTTTGAAGGGCATACCCTGTCCAGCCTCCTCCTGTACTCACCTGCTTCCTGTCTCCTGTGACGTGTGAGTTGCATTGCTGTGCCATGATGGGATAGTCATGGCTCAGAAGATGCTTCCTCCTGTGTTTCTCTAACCCTGACAGCCTCAACAGTCTTGAGTTTTTGTGCCTGGAAGGAAAAATTCACCCCAGGGCACAGGTAGGGCTGGCAAACAGTCAAGGTTTATTTTTAGCACCCCAAGAGCTAAACCAGATAAGTACATCCTGCCCAGTGGCGGCAGACCTGCCCTTGCTATCAGGACTTGGAAGTCTTGTCCTGCCATTCCTCCTCCCCTGGCTTAACCCTGGAGCAGCCCGGGTGGCCCCAGAATTGATGGAGGGTTTTTAGTCACCTTACCCTCACTCTAACCTGTGACAGGGAAATCAGGACTGTAGAAAGGTGTGAAGGCCTGAGAGTTGACAAGTTTACTAGGGAAAGGACGTCAGTGTCTTCCACGGGCTCCCCAGGGGAGGCGCTGATCCCGCTGGAACCTGCCTGAGGTCGGCTTGGCTGGCTTTCTCAGGAACTGGCTTTCCTACTTTTTAGTTAGCTTGGCCGTTGTGGACCCAGTCACAAACCTCTCCCTCATCTCCCCAGTGTTCCTGCCTCCCCATTACAGCAGGCACTTCCCTCTAGCGTTTGCTCTGAGCGCAACGACTAAGATTGGGGCAATGAGCTAACGTTCATCTTTCTTATCTGAAGCTGGCTTTGTTCACAGCGACCCAGAAGAGACTAACACCTTGGCGCTGTTCTTCTGTGCCTTGGAGCAGGCCTGTGGTTTTCCTCTGAAAGGTGAGTCAATGGACTCCAGGGTGGGGTGGGCTTGGGGGTGAGGAAGAGGAGAATGCTGGGAGGGGTGTTGTTCCATTTTCTATGTGCCAGGGCTGCCACCTTCACATGGCCTTGGTTCCAGCCTTCAGGAAGTCATCCCCCAGTGGGGTGGCCCTTCTGGACACTTTCTCGGGTCATCTTCCAATTATCTGTCTCCAGCATAAGGAAGATGACGATCCTGAACCCTGGAGGCCAAGGGCTGTGTGTCTGTTTACCCAGTGATCTACACATTCATTCAGGATTCAAGTACTGGGGATTAAGTGGTAGATCAAGCTTTGCCCCTGCCCCAAGGATCTGGGCTAGGACACAATGATTGGAAGCTGATGGACCCCTCTACAGCGTGGCACCTGATCTAAGTTAAATATGGCATATAGACAGGCCCTCAGGAGATGGCGTTTTCCCTGACACCCTCTGGGAAGTCTTCCTGGCAGGTGGCTGTAGTTAGGCACTGGAGGATGAGTAGCTAAAAGCCCTTTAAACAGACCAACCGTGGCTTCAGAGGGGTGTGAAGTGGCACACTGAGAAGCATGGGTGACTAGATAGTGGTATCTGGAGCCAGGGATGGGGAGGTGATGGGGACAGGGCAGGCTGCAGCCTCAGTGTGAAGCTCCCAAGTGTTGTGCAGAAGGACACACAGTTTTATCTAGAGGCAGATTATGACTTGAATACGAAGCAACCCCTGCAAAGGCCAGCGTGTAGAGGTCTGGCCCCCGCTGGTGGTTCTGTTGAGAGACGTTGGATCACAAGGGTTCTAAGTCCATCAGTGAGTTCATCCCTCAATGAATTTCTAAGCTACTATGAGGTGGGGCTTGGTGGAAGGAAGTAAGCTACTAGGCCATGCTTTTGAATATACCTAACCTCCCACTCTTCTGCTTCCTGGCAGCCGTGAAGTGAGCAGTGTTGCTCCACAGAGCTCTTCCACCCTGATGCTCCCTTTGCCATTTTGTCAAAGCCTTGAAAAGGGACTAACACAAAGTGCTGGAAAACCGCTAAGGGCATTGTGGTGGCAGAGGTTTATTATCTGGCTTGTTTGTGAAGGTCACTGGTGCTCACACATAGGGTAGATGGGAACTGGGGGAAGTCTGAGGTAAGAAGGCTGATCAAAAGCTGGAACAGGGACTGGGGATATAGCTCAATTGTTAGAAATCCTGGACTCCATCCCCATCAATGCATAAAACTGGGCATGGTGGCTCAGCTGGCAATTTCAACACTTAGGAGTAGACAGGTGGAGTATCAGGAGTTCAAGGTCATCTTTGCTACAGAGGAAAAAAAATCGAGGTCAGCCTGGGTTACGTGAGACTTGTTTCCCAAATAAATAAATAAATAAATGAATAAATAAATAAATAAAGAAAATAGTAAAGCTGGAGGCAGCGCGGCTCTATCTACTGCAGTAATAAAGATGCAGAAATCATGTAACTTCAACAATATAGGGATCTCTCTCTTTTGCTGCAATAGGCAGTTTAAGACTGCTTTGACCACTTCATGGACCAAATATCTGAATTGTCATTTTGTTCTGCTCATCTCAAAGTTACCTCATAGGCATAGGAGGAGGCTCTTCCTCCAGCCATCACATCCGTGTCTAGATGAGAAATGGCAAGGAGGAGGGGCAGGTTGTCAATGGAGTCAGTCCCATTCGAAGCTTTACTAGAAGCCCCACTCAGCAGCTTTAATTTATGTTTTATGTTTGTCATTGGTGATCCCTCTTAGTCACACAGGATGGGATTGTAGATTTGTAGCTTAACACATTGTCACTTCCCTAAAGACAAATGTTAGGTAGCTAGAAAAACTGTCATGTCTCTTAGCAGTCACTGGGGTCTTTTTCATGCCCCTGCATAGGTCCCTAGGATCTCCAGTCCTGGGAAGGTATGGTTTATTCTATAAAGATATTGAGAGAAAGAGAATGCTATGGCTTAGCTACATGTAGATTATGACAGCAATCTGAGCCTAGCTTGTATCATTGGTAAAGACAACAGGATTACCAGCTGTGGACTGACACCTCCAAAACTGTGAGCCAAAACAAGCCTTTCCTCTTTTCAAGTCAATGACCTTGGGCTGCTGTAGTAGAGGAAAGTTGACCGACACAGACATAACAAGATGATGATAGAGTGGATGGAGCTTGCCTTTCCTGGAAATGGTTGTATCTGTTCTATTTCAATAGGCCGGCTGTCTCAAGGCCTATCAGGCTGGAATTATTTGCAGGGGAAAAAGGCCTTTTTTTTTGGATTTTCAAGACAGGGTTTCTCCGTAGCTTTTGGTTCCTGTCCTGGAACTAGCTCTTGTAGACCAGGCTGGACTCAAACTCCCAGAGATCCGCCTGCCTCTGCCTCCCGAGTGCTGGGATTAAAGGCGTGTGCCGCCACCACCGCCCGGCAAGGCTTTTGTTTTTCATAGAATCTTTAGATCTGGGGCAAAGGGCTTCTGATGTTTCCCTTATCTGGCTTTGAGGTCTGTATTTCTTTTTTTTTTTTTTGTTTTTTTATTAATTTATTTAATTATTAAAGATTTCTGCCTCTTCCCCGCCACCACCTCCCATTCCCTCCCCCTCCCCCAATCAAGTCTTCCTCCCTCCTCAGCCCAAAGAGCAAGCAGGTTTCTCTGCCCTGTGGGAGGTCCAAGGACCACCCACCTCCATCCAGGTCTATTAAGGTGAGCATCCAAACTACCTGGGCTCCGACAAAGCCATTACATGCAATAGGATCAAGAACCCATTGCCATTGTTCTTCAGTTCTCAATAGTCCTCATTGTCCGTTATGTTCAGCGAGACCGGTTTTGTCCCATGCTTTTCCAGACCCCGACCAGCTGGCCTTGGTGAGTTCCCGATAGAACATCCCCTATGCCTCAGTGTGTGGGTGCACCCCTCGCGGTCCTGAGTTCCTTGCTCGTGCTCACTCTCCATCAGTCCAAACACACTGAACCTGATAGAAGAAAAAGTGGGAAGTACTCTACAACACATGGGCACAGGAGAACACTTCCTACGTATAACCCCAGCAGCACAAACACTAAGGACATCATTGAATAAATGGGACCTCCTGAGACTGAGAAGCTTCTGTAAAGCAAAGGACACTGTCACTAAGACAGAAAGGCAACCCACTGACTGGGAGAAGATCTTCACCAACCCCGCAACTGACAAAGGTCTGATATCCAAAATATATAAAGAACTCAAGAAATTAGACCGTAAAAGGTTAATCAATCCAATTATAAAATGGGGCACTGAGGTCTGTATTTCAAAGAGAAACCATAGTATGCTAGGGTTGAAGAGACCCAGCTTTCCCATTCTATAGATAAAGAAACTGAGGTCCCTAAAGTCTTCGCTGATGGAGGGAGGGAAGAACTTGGGATTTGAAGACAGAATTGCCATGATCTTGTGAGCAGGTCACTGTCCCCAAACTCACTGATGTCATGACTTCATAGATGTCCTACTTTCGTACCATGGGAGAGACTGAAAAAGCTTAAATTATTTTCCATATGAAACAACAAAGTCCCTAGGGTCATCAACAGGAGTCTACAACAGACACAGGTGGAAGCAATTGAGTCAGAATAAGCTTAGAGTCTTGCTCAGGTTCCATACTTGACTGTGACCTTGAGTAACAATGCCATAGTGAAGATGGGGATTGAAACATGTCTAACATGTCTTGGGAGAGACAGGACTGTTTGGGACTGGGAAAGAGATGACTGAAAGAGGGACCAAAGAGCCTTTGTCAAGTTACTGAAAGGTTACAAGTGTGTCCTACCCATGGTCACATGTGACTGAGGAAAAATATAAATGTGGACACAATCTAGACCTAATTAAGCATTGTGAGGTTGGTTTGTGGAGTTTTCTTTCATCACTTGATTGCACAGTTTCTACATATGAGCTTTCTAGAGGACAATGTCATGTACAGTGTCCAAAGGTTGACTAGAAGAAGCAACGTATTCAGGGGTAGACTTTAAACTGAGACAGTCCAGTGCCTGACTACCAATAGGCTGTTGGGTGATGACAGCTGGAAGGCCTGTTGTCAATGTACTAGGAAGGACTATATCCAGACATGTAGCAAGCTGCTCAGGAGAGGGGCAGTCAGCTTTGTCCAGAGGCAAGAAGGCAGTGAACTGAGGGGGAGCCAAGGGCAAGAAAAGAAGAGGGAACGTGAGCCATCAGGCCAGTTAGCACATACTTCAGGAAGACCAATTACAAAATTTGCTAAATCTATAGGGTAACAAAAAAGAAGAGCCCTTGGGAAGGAAGAATCAAAAATGTGAGGATAGTGGAATAACCTTGAGGCCTGTACAGCTTGTGATTGGTGGTATCTGAGCTTCAGAAGGAAAGTAGACCTCTCAGGTGGGAAGTGGACTGGATCAAAGGGCCCCTCTAGACCACTAGTGACTTACATCAGCCAGGAAGACTTCATGTTCCAAAGGTGTCAGGGTCCGGTGCTAACCCGGACCCTCAATTATTTCTCTATCAGACCCCAACATAAACTATCTCTCTCTGGACCAGTGTGGAGGAGATAGAAATAAAGACACTACTTACATGGTTTCATCAGGAGGGAGATTCTCAGAGATCCCTCATGACATCCTGAGTTCACATCCTGAAGAATTTCTCTGTTTTAATTCTCTAAACAGCCTTTATACCAAAACTTAACTTAGGGGAAATACACTAGCATTCTGTCTCCTAGGTAACCAGGTGAATGACTTTTTGTCATGTCCACAATTACCTGTGTGCTGTGTATGCTAGCTGTCATGTAGGCTTCAATCAGCATTTCTGTCAGGCATCCTCTAAATTACAAAGAAGGGAGCACAAACATCCTGAGCCTTTGTTAGGGCAGTGACAGCCTGTCTGGTAGGATATGTGACCCATCTCAGGTGTGGCCTATGGCTTGATGGCTTGGCTGCTATGTCATATAGAAATATGGGCCTCCACAAAGGTTCCATAACCTTCCCAAACTTGGTCACCAGCTAGGGGACCAAGTGTTCCAACACCCGAGTCTGTAGAGGACACACCTCACCCCAATGATGACAAGGTGTCTTATAGCATGGGGTCCTGTGTTTGTCCACATAGAAGCTGGCTCTCACAAGACTCTGCTGGCCCATGGTACTAAAATAAGCTTCACAGGCTTCCTTGCCTCCCACACAGGGGACAGTCACTCTCGGTTTATTCCCTTTTCTTGTTGCTGTGACGAAATACCTCACAAGAAACATGAAAGTGCACTTCATCATGGCAGGGAAGGCAAGGCAGCTGGAGAGGGAGGCAGCTGGCTATGTTGTGCCCACAGTCAGGATTCAGAGAGAGATGGATGCTGGCGCTCAGCTCACTTTCTCCTTTTTATCAAAAACAAGATCCTGGCTTATGGGATGGAGCCACTCACATCCATCTGGGAAGGATGGATCTTCCCAGTACAAGTAATCAGTAATCTAGTCTAGAAGCTTCTTCTCAGGCACACCCAGACTGCTGTGTCCTAGGGGACTCTAGCTCCTGTCAGGTTGGCAATGCACACTCTTCTGCATCTGATGTCTCTACGAGATCTCTTCTCTCTTCTTTCCTTTCCGTTCATCCCCTCGTGCAGACACTGTAGCAGGAGACACTGACCTTTGCCTTGTTCTGACAGAATCTACCCTTCCACCAGAACCTTTCTTCAGCTTCAAGCACCAACCGTGAAACACCGTGTTCAGAAGGAGTTGGCTGCTGGGAAGGCCTGTGCTGGTGAACTTGCTGTTCTCTTCCAAATGGAGACTAGCCTCTATCTCTAAGCAGCTAGAAGAGCACTGTCATCCAGCATGTCAACAATGCACGGGGAGATGAAACTGAGAAGGGGTTCTGCAGATTTCACGGAGAACATAGTGACTGACCCAGGACCCATTAATGTCCTAAGACTGTGCACTTGGTTACCCCCTGCTCTAGCCTGTTGGAGTCTCATGCTATTGTCATGAGGGGTGAGGATGGGGCGGGCCTGGGGCTGCTTTTTCTTCTGTCTATGTTCACTCAGATCCCCAAAGGATCTTAGGTTCTGAAAAAAAAAAAAAAAAGAAGTAGCATCCATTTCACTCAGTCAGACCTGTGGGCAGGACCTATGCAGGGAGTCCCATGGCTCTGAGTATCTCCATTCATATCTCCATTCATTCAGTCCTTGTCTGAGTCAGCCAGGAACCCCACTGTGTGGAGGGAAACAATCCCAGGGCCACGTTATCCTTCAGCTTACTTTGACTTCATGCTGGTATTTGTTCTCAGCTCTGTGAGTGAGAACAAAATGAATAACACATTATTTCAACAAGTAATGGGGCCGAGGAGATAACTCTGTAGTGTGCTTGTCTATCATAACCCTTGGTTCCATTACCAGCGCTACATAAACCTGGCATGGTGGTGCTTGACTGCAATTCCAGCACCCAGGAGGTAAGGGCAGGAGGACCAGGAGTTCAAGGTCATCCTCTTTGAGATCCTGTCTCAAAAAAAAAAAAAGAACAAAAGAAAAAAGAATCAACAAAGATTTTATGAGTGTGGTATAGGGCAGGCACTGAGTATAACATGGTGAAGATGGAGACCCCAACTTGGTAGGCAGCTTAAGAGAGAGACAGAGAAGGGGGAGGGAGAGAGGAAGGAATGGAGGGAAGGAGATAAACAGAGCACCTGGTATATTGCATGCATAGAGAGGTGCAGGCCTCAGAAGCCTGCCTCAGGATTTAGGCAGACATAGCTTCTGTTTAAGAAAACTCATTGTCCTTTTTACCCCTTAGTTATGGGAAGGATTGGGCTAATGTTCTCATGCCTAAGCTCTCTCCCACTGAGCTACATCCCCAGTCCTCTTTTCACACATTTCATGACAATGTCTCACTAAGCTGTCCAGGCTAGCTCTGAACTCTCTCTGTAGGCGAGGCAGACCTTGAACTTGCAATGTCCATGCTTCAGCCTCCTGAGTAGGTGGATCACAGGTGGTTATCTCACAGTCCTGTAGGGAATAAGAGGGTCTTGGGGAATCCTTAGGTCTCTAAAGAAAGTCCCGAAGTGCCAGTATACTGTGAGAAGCTGCCTTCCCTCAGCTTTGGACATTAATTTCTTCAGCACCAGTCAACTGTGGAGAACAGAAGATAGGGAAGGAGCAGATCATGTGTTTCCCAGAGTTACTTTGTCCCCTGGGCTTTGTGAGGAAGATGTGCTAGGAGCAATGGCATACTAGGGCTGGAGCCAGAAACCCCAGTACCTTTGAAGGAGATCTTATGGGAAAGGAGGATTTTTATATTAGGACAGTCAACAGGGTGGGTTCAAGTCCAAAATAACCAGCATTTAAAAATATAATATTTTATTAATTATTTGAGAATATCATACATGTTTACAATGTGTAATCATATTCACTACATACACTTCTTGTTATTCTTCCCAGATCCCTCCTCCAACTTTTTGCATCTTCCCAACACACATAATCTTTTCTAAATTTTAAATCTACTGAGTCCGGTTTGTGCTGACCATAAACTTGTGGGTGTGGGCCATCCACTGGAGTGGGATTGACCTACAAGGGGCCATACTCTTAGTAAAAGCTGGTTCTTCCTTCCCCAGGAGTCATCAACTCTCCAGAATCTCAAAGAAGTAGGTTTTAGTGCCAGCGAAGGGATGGACCTACCATGGAGAGTGACAGCAAGCAGGCAAAGAATGCAAGCCTTCTTCTTCCATGTTCTTTAGATAGACCACCAGCAGAAGGTGTGGCCCAAATTAGAGGTGGATCTTCCCACCTCAAAAGGTCTGGATTAAAAGTGTATCTTCCCACCTCAAAATACTTGCAGTAAAAGTATGTCTTCCTACTTCAAATTATTTAATTAGGAAAAAAATTCCTCACAGGTATATCTATCCAGTTGCTTGGGTTTTAGTTAATTCCAGATGTGGTAATGTTGGCAACCAAGAATAGCCTTCATAGTCATTTCCAACAGAATGCCTGGGTGAGAACTTCTTAAGCATTAGTAACTTTGAAAACTCTTTCCACCATCGTGACTGTAGCTTTAGAACCGTGGCTGGTAGTACAGGGGTGAAGGTTGAGGCTACAGGTCAGGTGTTCCCTGGGGAACTGGGTGGATGGGGAGGAGTAGGGGTATAGATATGGGAGCGATAGTTCAGCTGCCATATAATGGAACCCCTCTCAAGATCCCCTCATTATCTTCATAAAGCCACCCTGGTAGCTGGCAAGAGGCGAGATGGAAGTCTGGGGAGCAAGTGGCCAGCATTAAGATTAGATGTGGGGTCAGCCACTGCCCAGGATTCAAAGGGAATAAAATATTCAACTACCATGGAGAGCTTGGTAAACACTAGCTAAAATTGAGCCTTGCCTCAAAGGAGAACAGTGTGCTAGGATGTCTAGGAAAGGGCTGTCAGAAGTTTAATAATGTGTTAAAAAATGGGACTTTGATCATCTCCAGAAAAATCCCAGAGATCTCGAATGGGCTCTTTAAAATGTCTGTGGGGAGGAGTGATTCATCAGGCTGTGTTTACCTTGTGAATGTGGTGCTTCTGCCAGGTAATTACAAATTCTTATTGCAGAGGGGCTTTTGTAGCTCACGATGGGTCGATATTTTGCTCTGATGTATGAGTTCTTTGTTTTACCCAGACATACAAGAGTATCTCTGTAATATTTCATTTCAACACAAAGGGCTGGCACAAGCTTGTGAAGAAAAATTTAACTTTTGCCCATGTACAGATTTTTCTTTGCTATTGTATATTTATGGACTTTAGTGAGCAAGCATTTGTTTGTGTGTGTGTGTCCATGTACATGCATGTGTGTGTGTGTGTCTGCAGGTACCCATGTGTGCACAGGCAGATCCCAGAGGTTGACATTGGATGTCTTCCTCTATAATTCTCTACTTTTTTTGGAGATAGAATCCTTACTGAAGCTATGGCTTGCTGTTTTGGCTGGACTGGCTAGCCAGTGATCTCTGAGATTCTCTTGTCTCTGCCTTCCACAGCAGTAAGGTTACAGGCATGTGCCAGCTTTTATGTGGGTGTTAGGGATGTCAGGTCCTTTTTGCTTGTACAGCAGGCACTTTACCCATCGATCCCTCTTCCTAGGCTCTCATTTACAATTCTACACCTTCACATTTGTGTAGATGTGTGTAGAGGACAGGGGGTGATACTGGATATCCTTCCCACCTGACTTTTGAGGGAGCAGAGTCTCTCATTGTCTTAGTCAGTATCCTATTGCTGTAAAGAGACACCAGGACCACAGGAGTTCTTACAAAGAAAAGGATTTAACTGAGGCTTGCTGACATTTCAGAGGTTTAACCATTGTCATCATGGCAGTAAGCATTGCCGCATGCAGGCAGACATGGTGCTGGAGAAGTGACTGAGAGTTCTACATTGGATTAACAGACAATAGGAAGAGAGAGAGAGAGAGAGAGAGAGAGAGAGAGAGAGAGAGAGAGAGAGACCAGGCTTAACTTGAGCATTTGAAACCCCAAAGGTCACCCCCCGGTGACACACCACCTAATCCTTATCATGTGTCACTAGTCCATGAGCAAGTATTCAAATGTAAGAGCTTCAACTATGTTCGTAGCAGTATTGTTTGTCTTAGCCAGAAGCTAGAAACAACCTAAATGCCCTTCGACTAAAGAATGGATAAGGAAAATGTGGTACACAATGGAGTATTACACAGCAGAAAAAAAGACATCTTGAATTTTGCAGGCAAATGGATGGGGTTAGAAATTTTGAGTGAGGTAATCCAGATACAGAAAGACAATTATCACATGTACTCACTCACAAGTGATTTTCAAACATAAAGCAAAGAAAAACAGCCCTCAAATCACAATGCCAGAGAACCCAGACAACAATGAGGAACCTAAGAGAGACATACACAGATCTAATCTACATGGGAAGTAGAAAAAGACAAGTTCTCCTGAGTAAATTGGGAGCATGGAGACCTTGGGAGAGGGTTGAAGGGGAGGGGAGAGGAAGGGAGGAGACAGAGAAAAATGTAGAGTTCAATTAATAATGATAATGATAATAATGATAATAATAATAATAATAATAATAATAATAATAATAATAATAATAATATAAGAGCTTATTGGGGCCATTCCTATTAAAACCACCACACTGAACCTGAAACGCACTGATTCTGCTAGGCTAGCTGACCAGCAAGTGCCAGGGATCCTCGATCCTCTTCATTTTGGGATTAGTGGTATACATGGCCACATCCAATTTTTATGTGGATGCTGGGAATCAAATAGGTCCTCATTCTTATAGAAGAAGCACTTTACTGACTCCCCAGGCCCCTAGCATTCATTTTGTATTAAGGGAAATGGGCTGGTATATTGGAAGGTCTCTCTATTTTATCTGTTTTGTGTTCAAGGCAGAGGTGTCCTATTGGTTGCTTCCCTGCAGCCCAGAAGGGTAGGGAGGGAGGTGGCAGTGATAAGGGAAAAGGACCGAGTATTAGGCAGGTGCAGATACTTAACTACTGTTCCATTGCTGTGAAGAGACACCAAGGCAACTTTTATAGAAGAAAGCATTTAATTGGGGCTTGCTTACAGTTTTAAGGTAGTAGTCCATAATCATTATGGTGGGGAGCAGGCATGGTGCTGGAATAGTAGCCAAGAGCTTTGCATCCTGATGCTCAGTCTGAAAGGAGAGACAGAGAGATGGGGGAGACACACACACACACACACACACACACACACACACACACACACACACACAGAGAGAGAGAGAGAGAGAGAGAGAGAGAGAGAGAGAGAGAGAGAGAAACGGAGAGACAGAGAGAGACAGACAGACACTGGGCCTGGCATGGGCTTTTGAAACCTCAAAGCCCACTCCCAGTGATCTATAAAAAGGCCACACCCCCTATTTCTTCCCAAACAGTTTCATTAGCTAGGGACAAAACAGTAAAATCTATGAGTCTATGGGGGCCATCCTTATGTAAATCACCACAGGAAGACAGGAGATTTAGAGATGTGAAGGTTTTTTTTTTCCAGCTTGACACTGGTTCCTACTTCTTTTCCTTCTTGAGTTTTTGCCCTGACTTCCCTCAGGAAGTGGTTGGAGTATATAAACCAAATACACTATTTACTTCTAAGTTGCTTTGGGTCATGGTGCTTACCTCAGCAATAGAAAGCAAACTAACATGAGAGATAGGCAGGGAGACCTGGAGGTGAGATGAGTGAGATGGGAAGTGGATCAGGCAGGCAGACAAGTGGAGTGGGTGGCTTTGAATAGCACAGCATAGGAACAAGAGGGTCTCTTCTTTCAGAAAGCCATGCTAACTGGGGAATAAGTGAGTTTACAAGATCATTAAGGTTTCTCACTACATGTACTGAGGAATTAGCTGTACTGGCCTTTTAGACCAAAAGGAACTCTTGCCAGAAACCCACTGATGGGAACCAGTGAGAAGTACTGAGCAGTTAGAATGGAGCTTCCTGTAGAACAGGGCCTGGCCCTCAGGTACCATAACATGACGGGTCTTTCTCTGTCCCGCCAGCCAGCTCCCAAATTAATGACATGGAGACTTATACTAATTATGAAACTCGGCCTTTATCTTAGGCTTATCTCAACTAGCTCTTATAATTTATATTGACCCATTTATATTAATCTATGTTCTACCCCGTGGTTTTACCCCTCTTCTATCTTGTAACCCCATTTTCTTTTCTGTGTCTCCTGGCATCTCCTGCTCCTATATTCCACCTCCTTTGGTTTAGGTGGATTTTAGAAAATCTCACCTAAACCTCCTGCTGAGTTGTTGCCTGTTTAGCTCTTTATTAATCCAACCACAGACATATATCTTTGCACAGTGTACAGATATCCCACAACACTACAGGGACCCATGGAGAGAATGGGTCTCAGTGCACAGAGGCAGCCAAAAAGTCTGTGAGATAAGGCGGCTGAGGGAAAAACAAATCATGCGAATAGTGCAGCATCCATGTGAGCTGTCGAGTTGGGGGTGATAGTCTCTGGGCTTGTTTCCCATGATGCTTCAGCAGGGAACTTTTAGATAGTTACTTCTGTGCCCAGACAGTGAGACATGTCAGAGCAAATTGAGAGTAGGAACGGCTCCCAGCTGGACTTTGAATGCTCTTAAAGGCCATTGACGGCTACCAAGCTTAGGCTAAACTCAAGACATTCTGGAGACTTTTTTTTTTTTTTGAAAAGATAAAGTGTAAATAGCGTTGTATAAACTCATATTCACCCTGGCTCCACTGAACACTTAGTGTGACTTTAGGCAAAGCCACCTTCCTTCCTTGCACTTTAGCCTTCTCTTCTGCACATAGGGTAGTCAATTCCTAGCTCATAGGGTGGAGTGAGTAAAACCAAGACTTAATGAGTGTAAAGCACACAATGCCTGGTCCATGGCAACCACTAGATATATTAATATTAATAACAACAACAACAACAACAACAACAACAACAACAAGAGAGGGAGTAGTAAGATGTATTACTGATGTTTGCCCAGTGAATGAGTTCTGAAGATTGGATAGCAAGTGGTATAGTGGACACTCTGTAGCTACTTTCTTTGGAACTCACAAGATGGGTGCTCCTGAGGCTCAAGGAGGTGAAATATACCATCACATGAAGAACTGTATAAAAGAGGCGCGGCATTAGGAAGGTTGCGAAACACTGCTCTAGAAGCTGCCTTGGTGGTAGTGTTTTCTCAAAACTACAGAACTGTAATCAACACACCTTGCCTGCATATTGTAATATGAACAGCGGGGCTGCGTCCCCTGCACCCGGCCGCCTGCATGGCTTATGCCCCAAAATAATTACACGGAAACTGTATTCTTTTAAACACTGCCTGGCCCATTAGTTCCAGCCTCTTATTGGCTAGCTCTTATATATTGATCTAACCCATTTCTAATATTTTGTGTAGTACCACGAGCTGGCTTACCAGGAAAGATCTTAACCTGCATCTGTCTGGAGTAGGAGAATCATGGCGACTGCCTGACTTGGCTTCTTTCTCCCAGCATTCTGTTCTGTTTACTCCACCCACCTAAGGGTTGGCCTATCAAATGGGCCAAGGCAGTTTCTTTATTAATTAACCAATGAAAGCAACAGATTAATACAAGACCCACCTCCATCACCTGCAGTCACTCTGGAAGGAAGTGATGTGGAAGAGCTGGTTTGACTGAAGTCAAGGCCCGAGTTCTTTCCACCTCTCTGGTCCTTCAGCCCAGATTACTCTGTGGATTCACGCAGGGTGGAAGTGGGTCCCTGTAAAATGCAGGGTGACAGGGTCACACATTGTTATGATCTTCAGGAAGGCACCTGAGAGCTTCAGCAGGACAGGGGACTGATATCTAGGACTCAGGGGGTTGAATGTTCAAATTTTCTTTCTCTCTCCCCAAGGGGTAGTGAGGTTCGGAGAGCATGTGACTCCCTTGCCAGACATTTGGCTCAGTCTCAGTCCCTTTCTGTTAAGATGAGAGAAGCTCATGGCCCGGGTAACTTACAGAGAGCAGACTGTGATTTGGCTCATGAGTGTGGAGGCTGGCAAGGGTGGGAGCTGTAGGTGAGACCTGTGTCTGGTGAGGGTGGATCTCAGGAAGTGTGGTGACATGGAGGGAAACTGACAGAGTAAGGGATTGTGGGAAGGAGACAGAAAGGAGCTGCACAGAGCCGCATGACACCGTGTTTATTACAGCACTATCTATAACAGCTAGCTACAGGGCTGATGGAGGCATCCAGCAGAGGAAGGGAGGACAGAAAGGCACTTCATACGCGCAATGGGACTCTTCTTTGCCATAACAAGGAATGAAGTTATGTTGTTTGTAGGAAAAACAAATGCAGCTAGAGATAATCATATTAAATAGATTAAGTCAGCCTCGGAAAACAAATGCTGTGTATTTTCTCTCATTCATGAATCCTAGACTTCATAGAAACATGAAAGCGTATATGTACTGATGACTGAGGAATGGGGCGAGTGATGGTAGGGGAGGAATCAGGAGGAGAAGGCTGTAGGAGACAGGAGAATATGCTAAAAATACATTATGTATGTGCATGACAGCAACTTTACATCTAACCCTTGTTTAACTATGATTAAACCCTTATGTACTAATCTTAATAATAACAATTTTGGGAAAGCCTGTTCTGATGATGATATCAGTTTGCTGATGAGGGCAGAGCCTCATGACCCCATCATGTCTGTCCAGGCTCCACCTCCTAGCGCAGTTGCATGGGGTGAAGCTTCTGCCCTGTGAACTTTGGGAGAAGCTTCCAAACCTTGGAAAGTCCTAGGCCAGGAAGCGTTCCTTCACTTGCAGATGACAGAAACTGGACTCAATTACACTGGCCAGAGAAACAAGTCAGTGGGTTTGAGGACTTGGCGAGGCTCAGGAACCTGAAGAGCACCGGGTGGGCTGGGGTGCAGTCCCCTTGGATCAAGGAGCAACATCATGGCATTCCCTCTTAGACAGACTCCCCATTTCTCTCCATGACACGAGGGATCATCATACGCTTACCAATCCCAGAGGGAAGAGAATACTCATCCCCCAGTCCAGAGTCTTCCAGCAAGGTATAAAGGCAACCGTGACCAGCCTGGTTCACACCCTGGACCCTTCACAGTGACTGGGAGAAGGGGAAGAAACAGAGGTCAGTCTCCTGTAAGCCTTAAACCAGTGCCCCATTGGTCATTACAAGAGATGGGAGGGGGGACAACCGAAAACCCAGTTCACTCAGTCTGGGGTTCTGGCAAGATGAGTTAGTGACTGGGGTCTCGGAGTGACAGACATGTTCAAGACCATGTAGTTCTTATTGGCAAGTGAGCCACCCTGTTTGGAAGAAGAATTCCAGCTAGGGATGGGGTAGGGGAGAAGCAGGCTTCAGTTCAAGGGAAGGCTTTTTAGGACAAGCCAGAAACGACTGGTGTGGACCCAGGGAGACTTGATGAATTAACTTGGAAGGCATTTGCCAAGCACACAGCAGAAAGGATTTTTGCTGCAATCTTTCTTCCTTGGGCTGAGAAAGAAAGATGAATGAACACTCATCCTCGAAGCTCAGCTTCTGGAGAAGCACACTATAATTTTCAAGGCAGTACCGGTAGCTGAATTTGGGCGAGGAGCCAGAAACCTTCACCACAGGTGGGATCCTGTTTAGTCACAAAGCTAGGTGAGAGACGTGGGTCCCAATTTGCCTTATCTCATGTTCAGGAAGTGAGGCTCGGAGAGGTCAAGGGTCAAAGGTCATAGGGTTGACAGGAAATTTGGTATTTGCAAACTTACTTCTGAGGTTTAATAAAGTCACCTATTGGTGGAGGGTGGGCTGAGGGGGCAGAGAAGCTTGGGGGATCTGGCACTTCACTTCTGTTTCTTCTCTGCCTCTCTGTCCCTTCAGCCAACCAGAACGACTCTCTTCTGAGTCTTATTAGGCATTACACTTATTTTTTAGAACATTAAAAAAAAAGTTTCAACCTTAACTTGAACCAAGGCAGTTAAGAACATCTATGGGGCTGGGTGGTGGTGATGCACGCCTTTAAACCCAGCACTAGGGAGGCAGAGGCAGGTGGATCTGTCTGTGAGTTTGAGGCCAACCTGATCTACAGAGCGAGTTCCAGAACAGCTAGGACTATTACACAGAGAAACACTATTTTGAAAAACCAATCAACCACCCACCCACCCACCCACCCACCCACCCAACCAACCAACAAACCCTCAAACCATCCATGGGAGGTGAGACCTGAACGCTCACAGGTGTAGATGCGAGGCCCAATAGGCCCAGTCAGCCGACATATAATTTGGTACATGGATGGTTGACTCCCTGCTCCTGCCTTTTTCCTGCTGAAGGCATTCCCTTGTCCCTGGAGCCTGGTTTGGGGAAATATCACTCCATGTGAGAAGCCTGTGATCATTGGATGATGGGAATTGGTATGTAAATACCCCTGGCTCTCAGGCTAGAGATAACTCTGCAGCATGTGGTATTCAATTCTACCACCCTGAGGTCTCCATGAGCTTTATACTCTAGACATCAGCAGCCAATGACTGGCTAACCCATGGTTGGCAATGCCGTTTTACTGCATTCATCCCCTTCGTGATGCTAATTTTCCTTGTACCTTCCATATAAGCAACATATTCAACAGAGTCTCAGAATCTTCTCAAACTCAAACCCCTTCTATATCTTAGGACCACTGATTCACCTGTATATGTTCTTTGTGACAGCAGGCATGCCAA
Organism: Chionomys nivalis; assembly: GCF_950005125.1. Classification (NCBI taxonomy): domain Eukaryota; kingdom Metazoa; phylum Chordata; class Mammalia; order Rodentia; family Cricetidae; genus Chionomys; species Chionomys nivalis. The sequence goes on from NC_080086.1 coordinate 38,057,514, forward strand.
AACTTCCTGGTCTGGCTTGGAGACTTGGGTCACTTATCCTGAGTATTCTTGCTCCCAGGGCCTGCCAGTTCCCTCTGGCAGTATAGTGGAGGAGGCATAGCTGTGTATCTAAATGATGGCTGTCACCCAGAAGCACCAAGGGACATTGGTGGTATCTAGGTCCTGGGGGTGCTCTTGGCATCTGGATTGGTCAAGATGTCTTACTGCAGAACACTCTGGATGCACGAGAGAGCCTCTGCCACAAAGAAAGACATGGCCATGAAGTCAGTAGTTGAATGTGAGACTTCTAGCCCAATGAAGAAAGTCAGTCACCCTTGCATGTCTACAAAGACACACTGCCCACAGAAGAAACATTTCTGGAGACTCATCCAATGACACACTACAGGACAGCTCACATAGCAACCATTTCTTGTTGAGGACATTCCAGCATCTTTAAGATGGCCTGCAATATGAAGGACTCTGAGAGAGACACCATCAGTACCTGAGGTTTCAGGTGCCTGACTGTTCAGACTGGAGAAGGAAACTCATGAACTTGCAAGGTATAGGAAGGAAACAGTTTTCTCGCCGGCAATGGAGGGAGTAAAGCAGAGATGGAGTAGCACAAGATGGACTGATCTAGTTCCAGCTCCGTGCACCAAGTACCACCACCACTTGTGTGTGTATGTGTGTGTTTAATGGATCTAGAGTTATGTGGCCATGAAAGCAGCCCTCGATAGAAGGTCCCTAGTACCGTGTCTGTACTCTGGTCAAGAAAGTAGAGACAAGGAACTGAGTTGCCAGTCTGGAGAACTGGGATTTTAATGCTGTTTGATAGTAAACTGGTGTTGGTCTTGGTAGTGGGGACTCAGGTCACTAATGGCAGTGCTTTCCCGTTCTCCCTTGGGCTCAGAGATTCTGAAAGCCAGAATCTTCATCATAAGGGTCCAGTCTAAGGTGAATGTGTATGTAATGATAGTGAGCATGGGAGACAGGACACAGGGAAGATGGGGACCCAAGTAATCTGTGCTCAAGGATGCTTAATGGAAGCATAATTTAACAGATTCCAAAGGAGTGGAGAACTGGGGAAGTTTCTTGGTCCCCAGGAATTTATTTCTAGGCCTCCTGAGGCCTCCATCACATGCAACATTATTCAGAGTCTTGTTTGAGATGGTTTCATACCCTGTATTCTACTAAAAGGTCAAACGACAGGAAGAGTGTGTGAAGACATTCTTCACTGTCAGAAGCAGTCCACACCACAACCCTTAGGGAGTAGCTTTAGGATTGGGGTCTCAAGCCCCAGGTTAGAATTGGGGTCCTGTTGCTTCTGGACTGTGTGAAATGCAGAAACTTTCATTGCTTGTTTGGGAGGTGCTGACACTGCATCCAAGCCACTAGTGCAGTGGTTTGAGGCTGTGACTCTAGACTTGACACAGGACTTGAAATCAACTTCAGTCATTGAGCAAGGGCTGTTGTGTTAGACTTTCTGTCACTGTGACGAACACTCAAGGAGAACCACTTAAGGGACGGAAAGTTTATTCTAGCTCACAGTTTCAGAGATGTCAGTTCATCATGCCTGGGAGGGTGTAGTGGAGCAGGGGGGCTCCCATCACAGAGGGCAGGAAGCAGAGAGGGAGGAAGGGACCTGGGACCAAGTAAAACCTTATTGTACTACCCTGGGGATGTACTTCTTCCAGCTAGAACCACCCTTAAAGTTTCCTGTTCCTCCTAGAATAACATCACCAGTTGGAGACCAAGAAAGCATTTGATACACAAGTCCACGAGAGACATTTCATGTCCAAAATCTAACAGTTATGCAAGCATTCCTTTATTCAAAAGAAGACCAAACTGGATATTTAACTGTCAAACCCATTGTGTATTGTCATTTATTTGAAAAAAAAAAGGCTGAGATCTTCAGAAGGAACATGCTATAAGGGTGGATGCTATAGAGATGATCTGTTGTAGGGAGGCCGCTAGTTAGCTCCCAGCTGTTTAGCCCCAAAATAATCACACATAAACTGTATTATTTAAATAATGCACTGCTTAGTGCATTAGCTCTAGCTTCTTATTAGCTAACTCTTACGTTTTAATTTAAGTCATCTCCATTAATCTGCACATCACTGTGAGGCTGTGGCCTACCAGCAAAGTTTCAGCACATCTGTCTCCAGTGGAAGCTCCATGGCTTCTCTCGGACTCTGTCCTTCTTTCTCCCAGCATTCAGTTTAGTTTTCCCCGCATACCTAAGTTCTGCCCTATCAACAGGCCAAGGTAGTTTCTTTATTCACCAATGGTATTCACAGCATACAGAGGGGAATCCCACATCAATGGTCTTCTTAGATGGATCCAGGAGGAACATTTGGGCAACTGAGGAGAGCCTTCAGAGTAAGGACCTAGTTGTCCCTCTCTGACTGGGTTTCTGTTGAGCCATAACCTCTCTAAAGCCAACTAATGATGAAAGAGGTCAAGTCCTTGATATGCCTAGGACAACCCGAGACTTTGCCATACCAGGGCCAGTCTGTGGCTGGCCTTTGTTCTGTGTATCCATATGCTAAAGCTTTCTCAGTGTATTGGGACTGAAGCGGTAATTAAGGTTCAATGAAGCATGAGAGTGGGGCCTGACCGACTAAGATCGGTGTTCTCCTAAGAAGAGGCACGTAATATTCCTATTAACCCTCTTGTTACTGAACTTGGGTCACAATCTGTACCCCAAGAAGCCAGCTTCAACTATTCTCTACAATGCAGTTAGAATAGACAAATTGAGAATAAAAAGTAGTTAAAAGAGATTTATTCAATGTGGCCACACTGGGAAGAGGGACAAACAGATCCAGGGACTCTCACAAGACCATCTATGGGTGTCCTGGAGTGAGTCTGAAGTTTAGGTAGCAGGCTGGGGCTATACACATCTAAGCAGTCCTGGCCAAGGTGTGGTCCCACCCTATCCCTGACACTTCCTTGTCTGGACTTCACTGTTCTCCTGAAAAGGTAACAGAACCGTGTGCAATCTCCTTCTGGGAGACAAGTTCCCCTTCGGCTGACACAAGAACTCTGCCCTCTCCTTCTCCCAGCAGGAGACTCCTGGGGAAAAGGCAGATTCTTGAGGTCCACTGTCTCAATAGTCTGGTAGTCAGACGAGAGACCCATGAATATCTTCATTCCCAAAGTGGGGTGGTGGCACACGCTCTCAACCCCAGCAGCTGGGAAACAGAAGCAGGTGGCTCTGAGTTTGAGGCCAGCCTGGTCTACATAGTAGGTTTCAAACCATCCTGAACTACATAGTGAGACTTAGCTCCAGAAAAAAATTAATAATCATTTCTGTCAGCCTAGTTACACTTTCTCCCAGCATTGTTAGCCCCGATGTGGAAGGCTGGGCAGTGGGGGCCTACAAGGTGACATGCAGTCTTCCCCCAGCAGGACTTCTGTGGTCCTTCTCCAGTCTTTTGTACGAATCCCAGGAACCTGTTAACCGGAACAGGAATTAGGTGCTGGATCTGCTGCGAAACAGCTTGAAGATAGAAGTTTCAGGAACATTACCCTCCCATGTTACCTGCCAAGTCCCACCTGATCACAGTCTGTTGGAGCCCAGCGGTAAAAGGAGCGGAGGGAGGGGTGACAAGGAGACATGGCTTGGCTCTCTCTGGAGTGAGAGTTTATCTGAAGGAGTGTCCCCCTGCACGTTATTTTATAGATAGCCTTAAATTGGGGAGAAAGAGAGATATAGATAGATAGATAGATAGATAGATGATAGATAGATAGATAGATGATAGATAGATAGATAGATAGATAGATAGATAGATAGATAGATAGATGATAGATAGAGAAAGGAAGAGAGGCGGATAGACAGTAAGAATGATTCCACAGCCTCAGATTACTTGACGAGAAACTGAGGCTGAAAACCACTGCCCTACAGCTCCGCATCCCCACAAGCACAGTTTATCCTTGTCTCTGCACTGTGAAATTTCCGCCGCTCTAAACCTTTCCTTTTGCATTAGTCATATTAAAATATTTTCTAGAGCTGCTCATGGGGTGCAGGCCTGAACTCCTAGTACTTCTGCAGGCCTGGAGCTATGCCACGTTTTTTATTTAATTGCATTCACGTACCACTTCCTTGCTTTCATTGCTCGGTAGCTGGTAATGACACACATTTGTTTTCTATGATATTTTACTATTTTCATTCTCCCCCACCCCCTAGGGAACTCTTCTCCAGTCTCTTGTACATTGCCTGAAGGTTTACATTGTCTAAGGTCTTTATGTAGAGATGAACTCTGACAGGTGTTCGTGTTTGCTGATTTATGGTTGCATTTCTCCTCTCCTCTCCCTTGAGCCAGCACAGTTTTAAAATCGGGAGCTGCACTCGCATCACCCTGTGTACCGCTAACTTCTGAAACTTGATAAGTTCACAGTGTTACTAGCGGCTGAGCACTTGGGGTACTGAAGGTTTAATTTGCAAAGAAATGAATTGGCTTTAGTTTCAATCGGCTGTCTCGGCAGGAATGAGATTTTGTGCACTTCCTGTCTCGAGCCCTCTGCCAAGTGTGCAGTCTGGCATTCTTTCACCTCTTTTTTCCTGACTTCCCCCTTTCCTTCCCATTCCTCTGACCAAAATAGCTGAAGAGGAGCCCTAAGGGCAATGAGGAAGCTGGCACTGCCATCAGTCATTGCAACAGAAATGGCCCTTGGGACTGGGTTCCCTTCATCTGTTGAGGCACCCTACTCTTGGTTCCCCTGAGGACCAGCTAAGGCCAGCTGTTTACAGCTTCTATTTGGACCAAGGAACAGACCAAGTTCCTCAAATAGCTTGCAAAACATTTGTCTACTGGTTTCTTTTTTATTTAAATGACATTTCCCCCATTTTTTATACATAGGAACCAATTTCCCCTACCTCTTCTCCTTTTATCCCCTCCCCTTCCCTTCTACCCACCTCCCCATTCACTCTTCCTCCATCTCCATTCAGAAAGGGGCAGGCCTCCCATGGGCTTGCCAAAATTATCAAATTGAGGCAGGACTGAGCTCCTCCCCTTACCTTGAGGAGGGGCCAGGTAATTCAACATGGGGAATTTGATAACCAACAAGTTACCAAAAGCCAGCTAACTCAGTTGTAAAAAATGATGACCTCATGAAATTTGCAAGCAAATGGATGGAACTATAAAAAATCATTCTGAGTGAGGTAACCCAGACCTAGGAAGGCAAACATGGCATGTACTCCCTCATAGGTGGCTATTAGGAGTAAAGTATAGGAAAATTAACCTGAAGTCCACAGCCCCAGAGATGCTGGATAACAAGGGCCCAAAGAGGGAGCTATGGATTTCCCTGAGAAGTGGAAGTAGAAAAGATCTCCTGGGTAAACTGGAGACAGTGATTTGGGAGATGGAGGATGGGGAACTACAGGGAGTGGGTTGGGCTGCCTGGGTGCTGGAGGCAAGCTGGAGTGTCGACTGAGCTTTTCTGTCCTGCCTGGTTCCCACAGTCGTTAAGTCCCAAAGAAAGCACATAGAGGTCCACATCAATTATAAACAATTATAAACTGATTGGTCCATTAGCTCAGGCTTCTTATTAACTCTTACAACTTACATTAGCCCATTACTCTTATTTGTGTTAGCTACATGGCTCAGTACCTTTTTCAGTGGCATATTCACATTTTGCTTCCTCTGTGTCTAGACAGGAGTGCAGAGGTAGCTTCCCTCTTCCCAGAATTCTCCTGTTCTCATTGACCTGCCTCTACTTCCTGTCTGGTTGTCCCACCTATACTTTCTGCCTGGCTACTGGCAGGATGAGTGTTTATTTAAAACATAATTGACAGAATATAGACAATTGTCCCACACCACTGGAGGCAGGATGGTGGGTGAGAGTAACAAAAGAGACATCTTGATATGGGGTGGTTCATTTTGGAATTAAGAAAAAACCTGGTGCCAGTGAAACCCCAAGAAATCTACAAGGATGACTTAAACTAAGATTCTGAGCAATGATGGAGAGGGTGCCTGAACTGGCAATCTACTGTATGCAGATTGGTGATCTCCCTAGTTGCCATCAGAGATACTCTATCCAGTAACTGATGGAAGCAGAGGCAGAGATCCACAGACAAACACTGCGCTGAGCTCTGAGAGTCTTGTGGAAGAAAGAAAGGAGGGGACGTAACAGCCGCGGTGGGAGGGGGGGGCATTTCTCACTGATTTCTACCTCTTGTCTTTTTGTCAGTTTCCCTCTCCTCTCACACGGAAACTCTGCCTGGGCACCTCTTTCCTTCTACACAGTTGTACTAGAGCAGAAAGAGCCCCAGATTTTGAGTGTATAGACACTGGCACAAACTCTGCCACTCTCTCCAGCTATGTGAGCTCAGAGGGCCCTTAGGGAGGACTGAAGAGATGGCTTAGTGGGAAAGGCCCTTGCTGCATCAGCATGAAGACCTGAGTTCAGGCCCACGAACCATATAAGAAGCTGGACATCATGGTGAATGCTTGTAATTCTAGTATTAGGGAGGTAGAGAGTGATGGGACCCTGGAGCTTGCTGGCACACAGTCTGGGATACTTGGTAAACCTCAGGTTCCAGTGAGAGACCCTATTTCAAAGAAACAAAGCAAACACCTGAGGTTGACTTCTTGTCTCCACATGTACCTACCCACACATGCATATGCCCCTCACCATCTATACCCCCCAAATACACACACACACACACACACACACACACACACACAAAGAGTTGGGATTCTATTTAGCAGTTGTGGTGTGTGTAGCTGGAGGGACATGTGTTATCCCCAAGGAGCTACAGAGAAGCCTGTGTCCTCTCTCCATCTGTGTTTTATAGTGGGTGATACTGATGAGTGAGACTAAAGAGGTCCATCAGAGTGGTAGAGCTCTGCACACTGGTTGGGTGTTGGCCACCCCTGCAAGTGACATGGTTACGTTTACATCAGAATTCCCAGAGCAACTTGCAGAGCAGATCCATGGCGGTCATTGGTTGCTGGCCACTCTTCAGCTCTCATTACTTCAGTCTGCACGCTAACGGCTTTATGAGAAGAAAGCAAGGTGCCCTTGTGGGTTTACCTGGTCATGGAGGCATGAGAGTAGCTCACAGGAGGATGGGACAGGCAACTGAAGCCAGCAGGGCAGGTGCTTTCCCTTCTTCCCTCTCTGTGTCTTCCTTCTCCATTTCTTAGGTCTCTAACAGTTTCCTTGCCGTCAACAGACCTTCTCATTGGCGGGAAAGTGGTTTATCTCCTAGCTTCCTTCATTTTCTTATGGCACCAAGGCAGGTTTTAAATGGGTAATCCCAAGGGAGGATCAAAGTGTGAGTCAGGGCAATGGAGACCTGTGATTGGCCAAATTGGGGTCACATGCTTCTTCTTTAGCAGATGGACCATGAGGGGGCTGGAAAAAGATTAGGAAGGTTATTATTTTTTTTTCTGAGTCCTGAAAATTCCCACAGTTCATCCCTTGTTGCTCATGTCAGTATCTTGAGGAAGCCAGGATTAGAGATTCCAGGAAGAATTGTAAGGTGTGATTTATTTCTTGGGAAGTAATTTTATTTGTTTCTGAATCACCTCATCTATCCCAATGGGATGGAATAAAGTGTCGGGTTCTCTCCTAAAATTTTATTTTGACCGCTGCAGTGGTGGAGATCATCCATATATGTTCTGTCTTATGCCTCCAGCCCTTGGAAAGAGTGATAGACCACTGGAAAGAATCATGGCCTTGTGGCATTAAAAAAAGATAAAACACACAATTCTGGTACTCCAGAGCTCTATAATCTGGTACCTGCAAGTAAACTTGCGAATTCACTTAGCCTGTGTCCCTGGCTTTTTCTTCTTCCTTTGGAGTCATTGGGATCTTTGACTTCTTTTGGAGACTATGGAGGACATAGCATTCTGTCATGACCACCTGGAATCTGAACTGCCTTCCTTGGTTTAATGCACCATCCCCTACCTCAAGAGCCTAATCTCATACTGATCAGATAGTTATCATGGTGTGCTTAGAACTAAGTGTGTGTATGGGGGGGGTGGCTTCTAGGATCTGAAACCATCAGAATGAGTTGTCATTCTGTGTTAATGTCAGCTACTCACTTCTCAGCCTCCCTTTCAGCTAAGGGTGCTCATATGGCCCATAATCCTCCAATCGAGTGCAGATATACCTTTGAAGCAGATGCTGGTGATTTGAGGAGATGGAAGAGGCAGCAACAGTGTTTGTGGGAAGTTTCTCTGGGCAGTGATACTTGTAAAGAGCCCACCATCCCCTCACATGTAGAAGATTCAGGATGCAGGAATGTCCCCCATCACTGGAGATGAAATCCAGTGTACGATAGGTGAGAATTCTCCCATGAGCTCCCTCCCCAACCTAAACCCTTTCTTTCTTTTCACTCATCACTTGTACATTGCAAACTTCATCTCTATCATTTCATCTCTATTAGGAGATGAAAGGATTTGGAGATTTTGAAGCTCAATGCTTCTTTTCATAACAAAATATTATGCTGCAAGTTGTCTATGGTAGCCCAAAGCCAAATCTCAGCACTTGGAAGGATTAGTCAGGAAATAAGCTAAAATAACAGTCATCACCTGCATGTCTGTGGTTGGATTTCAAGTCTTCATGACATGCCCCTACTAAAAATGCCACCCTGAGCTGTTTGGAATTGCAAGGTTGAAAAAAATGCCACCCTGAGCTGTTTGGAATTGCAAGGTTGATAAGTATCTAATCTAAAATCTTTTGTGAGCTTGTTACACACACCTTCTGAAGTACATTGTTGAGAAGGCTGTATTTCGGTTTTGCCTCTTAGACAGTGATTCCCTGAGCCTCAGCTGTCCCATCTGTGAGATGGAGAAAAGCCACCTTGCTCAATGGGCTGAGGGAAGAACCAAATGCAGTGGGTAATAATATTAATGACCTGTTCTAGTTTCATTTCTCATGCTGTGGTCAAATACCCTAACAAAAATCAACTTGCGGAAGGTTTCTTTTTTTCTCCTTCTATTGCTTTCAAATCCAGATTACAGTCCATTATTGTGGGGATTATATAATAACACTATGACCATGACAGAAACATCATTCTTTGTTGTAATATAATTACATAATACATTAATTCAGGATGATGGCTGAATCTGGAGTCAGACTTCTGGATTCAGATTTTGGTGTGAAACCTATTAGCAACATACTTGAGCACTTAATTCAGTCTTCTTATTTGCAAAATGGGGGTGATAGTCATGGTGCTGCCATCTTTGACCTATTGGGAGGCTCAAGAGGGAATGCACAAGATATGTTTTGATTGATGGATTAATTGATTTTGTGTATGTATGTGTGTGTATGTGTGTGCATGTGTGTGTGCACATATGTGGAGGTCAGAGGGAAATCTATCAGAGTCAGATGCATGTGTGTCCTAGGTGTCAAACCGAGACGGCCAGACATAGCAGCAGACACATTTACCTGATGAGTCATTTTGCCAGTGCTATGAGACATTTTTTTTAGCAGTGAGTGTCACACACAATCATTCAGGAGCCCTTATTGTCATCCTCCTCCATCATATTCTTTTTAAGTCCTGCTTGAGTGTGGATTTCAACATCATCTTTGTGTTTGTCCTTGGCACCATGGGAGACACAGAACAAAAGCTCAGGCTTCTCTCCAACTCTTCCTTCCATTCTAGCTACCAAGTTAAAGGCAAGCAGACTGGACAGGCTTTTCGTGTCTACAGTCCAACTTCACTTTTGAATTTAGCACAGGGGGAGTAGATGTCATTATATGCATTTCACAGAAGAGACAGCAGAAATGGAATAAGAGTCCAGCTGTTGATAGATAATCAATATTGGTCTGGACCATATACTGATTATCCTAAAGTCTTTCTACCTTCCTGCTTTCAGAAACCCTCCTTCCATCTATTCTCTTTATGGAGGTCACCCAGTCACTCTCCCAGGGATCTGATGGTGAGATTCAATTTTTTATAGCTACCACTCTTAAATTTCTGTTTTTATTGATGGTATAATATTCATTTAGAATTGGCTTGCATTTATGTTCTTCAAACCATATCTATCTGTCCAAGTAGCAGGCTAGAATCCAGGATGGAGAACTTAGAAGACAGCATTTGCTGAACTGAAAAGGAGCCATGTTGGTTGGATGCCTGGGAAGTGAAGGATGACAAGGGAGATTACTGGACTTGGTCCTTCAAGTGTTGGCTCATCCACTATGTCCTGGAATCATCTAGAGATTTTGTCATATCCTTTTGTTCTCCTTATTGGGGCAATGGTTTCTTTTTAAAAATAATTTATTTTTTTAAACAATCTTTTCTCATTTTACATATCAACCCCAGATCCAGCTCCCTCCCCTCCTCCTGTTCGCCCCACCATCCTCTAACCCAGCCCCCATCCACTCCTCAAAGAGGGTAAGGTTTCCCATGGGGACTCAACAAAGTCTGGCAAATTACTTTGAGGCAGGACCAAGACCCTCCCTCCTATATCTAGGCTGAGAAAGGTATCTTTCCAAAAAGAACAGGCTCCAAAAAGCTAGTTAAAACAATAGGGATAAATCCTGGTCCCACTGCCAGTGGCCCTACAGACTGCCCAAATCACATGGCTGTCATCCACATTCAGAGGGTCTAGTTTGGTCCTATGGAGGTTCTCCCACTGTCACTCTGGAGTCAGTGAGCTCTCACTAGCTTAGGCCAGCTGTTTCTGTGGGTTTCCCCATCATGGTCTTGATCCCTTTGCTCATATTATCAGTACTTCCTTCTCTATGACTGGATTCTAGAAACTCGGCCCAGTGCTTAGCTGTGGATTTCTGCATCTGCTTCCATCAGTTGCTGGTTGAAGTTTCTATGATGACAATTAAGGTAGCCACCAATCTGTTTACAGGGGGAGGCCAGTTCAGGTACCCTCTCCACTATTGCTTAGGGTCTTAGCTAGGGTTGTGGATCCTTGTGGATTCCTGGGAGTTTCTCTAGTACCAGGTTTCTTGCTAGTTCGTAATAGCTCCCTCGATCAAGCTATCTATTTTCTTGCTCCCCCTCTCTGTCCTTCCCCCATCTTGACCATCCTGTTCCATCATGTCCTCCTCCCCCTCCCCCACCCCTTCCCTCTCCTTTTCTGATCTCCTTTTCTCCCTACCATGCTCCCAATTTTCTCAGGAGATCTTGTTTATTTCCCCTTCCCAGGGGAATCCTTGTATATCTCTCTTAGTGTTCTCCTTGTTACCTATCTTCTCTAGGGTCATGGACTATAGGCTAGTTATAAGTCTAATATCCACTTACCAGTGAGTACATACTATGTTTGTCTTTCTGGGTCTGGGCTATCTCACTCAGGATGTTTTTTTTTTTTTCTAGTTCCATCCATCTCCTTGAAAAATTCAAGATGTCATTTTTTTTGTTTTAAAAAAAACACTGAAAAATCATTGTGTAAATTTACCACATTTTCTTTATCCATTCTTCAGTTGAGTGGCATCTAGGTTGTTTCTGGATTCTGGCTTTTACAAATAATTATGCTATGAAAACAGTTGAGCAAATGTCCTTGTGATATGAGTGCACTTCCTTTGGGTTTATGCCCAAGAGTGGCACTGCTTGGTCTTGAGGCAGATTGATTCCCAATTTTCTGAGAAACCATCATACTGATTTTCAAAGTGGTTGTACAAGTTTGTACCCCTACCAGCAATGGAAGATTGTTCACCTCACTCTGCATCCTCTCTAGCATAAACTATCATTGGTGATTTTGATCTTAGCCATTCTGACTGCTGTAAGATGGTATCTCAGAGTCATTTTGGTTTTTATTTCCCTGATGATTAAGGATGTTGAACAGTTCTTTAAGAGTTTTCCCGCCATTTGAGATTCTTCTGTTAAGAATTCTCTGTTTAGATCTGTACCCCAGTTTTAATTAGATTAATTGGTATTTTGATGTCTAGTTTCTCGAGTTCTTTATGTATTTTGGGCATCAGTAGCCTACAGAATGGGAAAAGATCTTCTCCAACCCCTCATTAGACAAAGGACTGATCTCCAAAATATAGAAAGAAATCAAGAAATTAAACATCAAAATGTCATCTTCTTTGCAATTGGCCTCATATCTATATGTAGGGTATTGTCATGGAGACAACATTGATTTGGCCTGCCATTGCCTTTGCCCTAGGAAGTTTAAGGCCACCTCCATGCCCTAGTCCCTACGCATTCCCAAGAGCAATTCTTCCTTATGCTTATTTTTAACTTGGAATTTGTACTTTAACTCAAACCAAAGTTTTCTTCATCTTTCTCCTACATTTTAGATGCCAAGTTGGAGACAAGTTGGTTGGGCACACTTTCTAAGTCTGCCTTGAAAGGCCACAATTTCACACTCCAGCTTCCCTCTTTCTCTACTTTGCTTTTGCTGGATATGTGGTTAGTGTTACTTAAACTGGAAGAATCTAGAATCATTTGTGAGAGATTGTCTTGATTGTGTTAGTTGAGGTGGGAAACTCACCGGCCATGGGTGGCATCATTCCCTGGCTGGGATCCTGGACTGTGTAAGTGGAAAAGGGAGCAAGCAGCAGTGTGATTTGTTCATTCCCTGCTTCATGGCTGCCAATGAATGCGCCCAGCCCATTCAGACCCTTTCCCTCCACGGCAGACTCTAACTGAAACTGTTCTCCCTTAAGTTGCTGTGGTCGAGAGTTATTTTGTCATAGCAACAGGAAAGGGAGCTGAGACAGTGCAGAAATGAAGCTTTCATTCCTCCCTGGACCAAATCCCATTCACACGTGGGCCTTTGTGAATAAAGTGACTTTTCCTTGTGAAGATGGAGAAGGAGAAGGATAGCTGGTTCCCTGCTTTGCAATTGTGATTAGGCAGTGGGCATCCCTGTGGGAGCCCTCATCCTCTCCAGGCCCCTCATGATGCAGTGTGAGCTGTCATTTGAGACTCCCAGGTTTCAGGCCATCTCTTTTCTATTTATCTCATCCTTCCATCCTCCTTGGTGTTCTAGGGCAATTCCCATTAACAGCAGCAGTTCGGTTTTTCTTACTTTTACACTCATGGCCTCTATGGACTCTTTGCCCAAATCTCCTAAGACAGTGATTCTCAACCTTCCTAATGCTGTGACCCTTTGATACAGTTACTCATGTTGTAGTGACCCCAACCATAAAATTATTTCATTGCTGTTTCATAACTGTAATTTTGCTACTGTTATAAATCATAATATAAATACCTGATAGCAGGATATCTGACATGCAATCCCCAAAGGTGTCATGAGCCACAGGTGAGAACCACTGTCCTAAGAGGATTTTCCCAAATAAAGATGATTCATTATCAAGAAGAGGAACTTTCTACCTGCTTCTAGATGGACATTGTCAACTGACAAACCCAAGTCTTCAATTCTGGCCTTCCACAGCCTGCTGCGGTTTAGTTAAGTATCCCTCAAGGCCCATATGTGGCTGTTGTGGTCACCATCCTGTAGTACTACGAGGGTGATGACTTAAGAGGTAGGGTTATTAAGAGTTGTTAGGTTATTGGGGTGCAGGTCATGAAGGCAATTGAGGGGCCCTGACCCTTCCCTCTCCTTTTATTTCTCAGCTGCCTTGAAGTAAACAGGTTCTTTCCCCCTATGCTCCCACCATGAAATACTGTGGCACCAAAGGCCCAAGCAAACATGGACCCCTGTGATCATGAACCAAAGGTAACTACTCCCATTTGCTTATATAGTGATTTCCCCTCAACTGAAACACTCCTCCTAGAGGGAAGAGGCCAACTCATGAGACTCGGCAACCTACTGAAGCTTACAGATGAGGCTAGAGTCACAAGGCCCCTCTCCAAGGTCATAAAAACATAAACAATTTCTACAGGAGAGGAGAGTCTTTGGTGGAGCTGCCTTCAAGTTAGACTGGGATCTCCAGAGACACAGTTTTAGTGAGTTATCACCCATGTTGGGCTGGGTTTCTGGTGCCACTGCTAGCTTTTGAGTTACTAATGCTCCTGTGAGTAGTTTGGAACCCACGTTCTTCTAACACCTCCTGCCCCCCATCAAACTCAGTGGTTCACTGAGCTACGATTGGGTACAATTGTGTCCTTTGTAAAGTGACTAGATAATTCTTTTTTAATTTATATTTTTATTTTATATGCATTGGTGGCTTTGCCTTGATATATGTCCTTGTGAGGGTCTCAGATCCCTTGGAACTGGAGTCACAGACAGTTGTGAGCTGCCATGTGGGTATTGGGAATCAAACCCTGACCCTTTGGGAGGGGAACCAGTGTTATTTACCATTGAGTCATCTCTCTAGCCCCAACTAGACTTTTCTTTACGTTTCCCCAGGAAAGCCACAGAATACCTTTGAGCCGGTTCTCCCAGCTGTTCTGTCACTGGGCCACAAGATGGCTAACAGAGGAACTCACTCAGACATAAAGCCTTAAAAGGAGAGAGGTTTGGATTTGAACTTTATCTGCTCCTCCTTTGCCTGCCTGGTGTCTTGTCTGTGGCATTTGGACCCCAGTGAGGTTTCAGTTGACCAACAGATAAGGCAGGATTCATGGCTGACCTCAATTAGGATCCAGCCAAAACCTGCTTCAACAGGACACAGCAGCTTCACACGAACTAAGGTGGGAAAATCAACCAACTCTCAACAGATGTCCCAAGTGTAAAATAATAGATCATATTATAAAAGTTTCTTGGCATAAACGCCTTAACTCCAGACCTCCCTAGTTTACGTGAGGAACTTGTTAGTGCCTGTGTTCTAGCCAAGTTTTTCTTTTGCTCCATTTTAGAACAAAGCTTCTGACACAAACTGTCATCCAGAAGACTTTCCAGATGATTTCATGAGCAAGGTGATTAGATGCAAGGCAGGGCAGAGCCTTACCCTGCTTTTCTGCAGGCTTTCAACCCCCCCTCCCCGCCCCAGACAATCTCTCTTCCCACACAGCAATAACAGTTTCTAAGCTTGCTCGCTTTGAAAACGTTTAATCAAGAAGGTTGCCAGTGAGGTGGGTGGGAGTGTTGTGAGCCTCAGTGTGCGGCTGGCTTGGCTGGGTGTCCCTGGATCATCAAGCCGCAGTGGGTACAGGAGAGGCTGAGGAGCAGGGGTCCCTGGTTGTCTCATGGCCTTGATCATGTTCTGCCGCCGCCGTAGAAGCTCTCTGAACCCAGGTCACAGAGTCACCTGACCTGAATGTCAGGGGCAGACCCCATGTGTTTCTTTTTCCGGAGCTGCCCCAGCCCTTTTGCACCTCAGAACTCGAAGTGCTCATTACTGGGGGGTGGGACTGAGTTCTACAGGTGGTGGCCGAGAACCTAGGTGGTTTTTTTTCTCAGCCTCGGGTGGTTGAGGCCCAGAATTCTTGAGCTTGGTGAAGAGTTGTGGCTCCACTCCTGGCCTTCAGCTCTTTTGACATTTGTTCCATCCTGCCCCTTCCAGATTCTTCCCCAGTTACCACTACCCCAGCGTGCTGTGCCCGCCATTTGACTCTTACAGATGCTTTAGATAGATCCCCCACTCCACATTTCTCCCCTGTCTGTCAACTGCGACTTTGCATCTTATCAGCTGCCGCCCAGCCCTCTGCCCTTTCTCTCTGCCCATTTGTTATTATTCATTATCTGCAGTGATCTAGGAGATCAAATTACTGACCTCGTTAAAATTCTGTCTGGAATGTGAGTCACAGCCATGAGTGAGGACCTGGGCTCCTGCATGGGGTGATGACAGTATATTTATTTGACTTTGTTAAAGCCCCTTTGGCTTTTTCCTGTATTCTGAGTCATACTCTGAAAGGTGAAATTCTCACGTGCAGTGACATCTGACCACAGTGGGCAGGATGTGAAGAGATGGGAGTAGAGGTGGGTCACTATGAGTGCCCCGTGCTGGGTGATCAGGGCCCTGAGGGACAACTGTGGCTTCCTTCTGCATAGCTCTAGGCCTAGGTGATTCTTTCTTGCATCTATGGGAACAAAGGAACACCCCCATCCTAGATACTGCTCTGGGGGTGGATTCGGAGGACCAGCACAAAGGCTTATAGAGAAGCAAATGTTGTGGGGCAAGATCACAGTTCAGTTCATGCATGAAACCAGAAGGGGCCACTGGGTGAGCCCAGCACGGGGGACTCTAAAAGGGTAATCTTCCAATCATCTGAGGCTCACACGTGTGAATAAAAGATCTAATAATCTAAAAAAGGCCATCACAGTTTTACATAACAGTTATAAGAAGTATTTACATAACAGAAATAAGGAAAAATGTCATGGTTAAGTTCATCCCCTGCTCTTCAGAGGACCCAAGTTTGGCTCTCAGAGCCCACTTTGAGTGGCTCAGAGCAGGCTAGAACTCTGACTCCAAGGGATTGATGCCCTCTTCTGCCCTCTGCGGATACTGCATTCATGCATACCACTCCCTATTCATGCACAAAATAAAAATGCATCATTAGAACAATGATGTGGGAGTCTTCTGTTTTGTGTTAATTTCATTGGTTAAATAAAGAGATTGCCTTGGCCCTTTAATAGGACAGAAAATTAGGTAGGCGGAGTAAACAGAAGAGAATGCTGGGAGAAAGAGTTAGGCAGTCGCCATGATTCTTCCACTCCAGACAGACGCAGGTTAAGATCTTCCCTGGTAAGCCAGCTCGTGGTGCTACACAGAATATTAGAAATGGGTTAGATCAATATGTAAGAGCTAGCCAGTAAGAGGCTGGAACTAATGGACCAGGCAGCGTTTAAAAGAATACAGTTTCCGTGTAATTATTTTGGGGCATAAGCTAGCCCGGCAACTGGGAGCCGGGTAGAACACAGCCCACAGATTCCTACTACAGAACAATAAAGTAAAAAGCAATAAGTCAAAGTATACATCTGTTTGAATTAGAATGTTATATAAAATGTGCAATATTCACAAACATGTAATTAAATTTGCAAGTGAAAAATTATTAATATCAGGTGGTATGAAGTTTTTACAAATTGTTTGCACAGAGATGGCGTGGTCAGTGATTCTAGTGTTAATAACTAGAGGTTCAGACTTGGCAGTCAATACAAATGACTTAGCCCAGGCTGACACAATAGGGAGTGTGAGGATGGTAGCAAATGTGGAGACCATGCCTCATACAAAGGGGGTGCCTACCCAGCGACAGTTAGGAAGCACCACTGCTTCATCAAAAAGTGTTAAGGGAAATGATAAATCATAGCAATTATGTAAGATGTCACAATTATAAAATCTTAGTAAAAATAAGTCATATATTGGCCAAATAAAGATGTTGATGGCTTGATTTTTGCTGCCTGCCTTTAAAAAAATAGACTATATGTTGACACTGTGCTGTCTCTTGGACTGTTCTTACAGGAAAAATAGTTTATTATAGTATGTTAATTTTTATTTTTATCATTTCCTTCCCTTCCTTCCTTCCTTCCTTCCTTCCTTCCTTCCTTCCTTCCTTCCTTCCTTCCATCCATGTGTTAAATGCATACTTGAATGTGCAGGTTTTTTTTGAGCATAGGACAGAGGATGACATCAGGTTTCTGCTCTGTCATTGTCTACATTATTCTCTTTAGATAGTGTCTGTCACTAAACCTATACACGTATTGGGGCTGGAGAGATGACTCAGTGATTAAAAGAGGTTTCTGTGTATGCATGAGGACTTGAGACCAGATCCTCAGCTTCTACATACAAAGCTGGATGTGGTTGGGTGCGCCTGTAAACCAAGTGCTGTGAGGAGTGGAGACTGGAGGATTGCTGGGACTTGCTGACCACCAGCCTATCTCTAGGAACACACAGATAATGAAGTACCACTGGAGATAAAAATGGATTTGGTGCTTAAACAATAATTGTCATGGGAATAAAGGGACAAGGGGATGAGTATAGCAGGCTTTCTCTGGGTCGCCAGCTTATAAAGAATGGCACAGAGACTTATTATTAATTATGAAAGCTGGGCCTATAGCTTAGGTTTGTCCCACTAGCTCTTTATTAAGCCAATCAGAAGGTGCCTTGTCAAAGACACATCTTCACAGTGTTCAAAAAGATTATTTCCCAATATTCCCCCCTTTTGTCTAAATAAAGAGAAAGGTTTCAACTCTAACACAGTAAAACTATATATGATAAGAAAAATTATCAAGTATTGTCTAAACAAAAGGGAAGTTTTGATGCTGACATAGTAAAACTGCATACAGTTATCAGAGCAACTATCAGGTAGACATTTCATTAACAATGTCCAATCATTTGCATTTGGCAAATTCAGAGAAAATACTCCATTATCTATCCTATCTTGGTGAGTCCAAAGTTTTATATCTAATTTAATATCTATCCTAACTTGTATTACCATTCCAAGACTACTTTTTTAGACCTCAAAACATTTTCTTAGATAAACAGTTTAAGCTTTTATGTCTCTAAACCCTAAACACTTAAGTTTTAAAGAAGCACTTAGCATTTTAAGAAGCACTCCTGGACAGTAAAGAATTACAGATACACAATAGGACAGATTCAGACATCAAAGACCTTTAAATGGGTCACAGTGTTTCATAAATGTACATAGGCTTGGGAGAAAGAGAGGAAAAAGATTATAGACAGTTATAAAAAGAAGCAAATGGTATTTAAAAATAAAGTCTTTAAAGAGACAGAGTACAGACAGTCATAGATTAAAATGAGTAAAGAAAAATAAGTCATGTAAAAATGGAAAATTCAGAGAATCTGGATTGTGTATATTATTGTGTTTTGACTGTGAAGGAGCTAAATAACCAACATATATACTTTAAAGGTAACTTGACTTCAGAATTTAAGTCTAAGGATATGTTGCTTTGGAAAAGGGTTTCTTCTTTTGTTTCCACAGAAGATGAGAACCTGTGGATTAATTCCAGACTAATGTAATTGATGCACCAAGAGCCCCCAAAGGTCACCATGAACACCCCCAAAAAGAAAATACTTTGCCCAACAAAAAGCAGGAAGCAGTTTGGAGAAGAACTATGCCCATATTCCCAAATATTGTTTATAAATGTTTCTTTACATTTAAAAGGGGATATGCTATAGAGATTTGCATTGGTATGGATCTTGGTTTATTGATACAAATTTATGGTCAATTTTGTTATATGTATATTTCTGCTCTTGATTAAAGTATTATGTTTGTACAGCTCATTTAAAAATGTATAAAAATTTAATGTTTAATTAAGAAATATAGCTTAATAGATAATCTTCTATAATAATCAAGCTTGTACTCATGCTAGTTAGATTTTCTAGATGTACAGAGATGTATTTCAGATGGATAGGCCTTCTTCAACCTTTTAAAGACTACAGAATATGGCATTTAAAATGTTTAAGAACTTAGGACTTTTCATGACAGTGAGATACATCTGCTCCTGGTAGTACCAAGCTACTTTAAGAAGACGATGGGCAATGAAGAAGCTCCTTATGTAGTTGGCTGACCATTTGGCAAGAAACTGCTCTTGCCTGGACAACTGAACTGAACATGCAGAACCCACAGAGAAATGGCTGCAGAACTTGCCTAAAGGTGAGATGATCTTTTTGGGTTCTTGATTCATGAAAGAGTCCGGCAAACATTCTGTATGACACAGAAGAAAAAGTCTGCTGGAAAGTATGGGCCTGTAGGATAAATATGGGTGCCCCAATGGTACATAAGAACTTTGGGTGACTGTCCAGGCAGCAAGATGTCTCTGTCATTTTTAGAGTTTTGGAAGTTGCTTACAATGCACTTCCTGTTTACTTAGGTAATATATCCTTCTGGAGTCTTCGATGGAGTTGAAAAATTTATTGTTATAGTTTTCCTTAGTTATGATAAAAGATAAATTAGATATAAATATTGTAACTGTAATTCTTGTTTGATAACTTTTGTTATATGTAATTTTGCTATGTTAAAGTTAAAACCTTCCCCCCCTTTTTTTTAACAGAAAAGGGGAGGTGTTGTGGAATTCCCCTTTATATACTGTAAATACCATTGGTTAATAACTGCTTTGAGTCTATAGCAGAGCAGGGCAGAACAGAGGCAGGCAGGGAAAACCAAACCGAATGCTGGGAGGAAGAAGGCAGAGTCAGAAGAGAAGTCATGTAGTTCTGCTGGAGACAAATGCCAGAACTTTAGCCAGTATCCCACAGTTTCGTGGTAATACACAGATTAATAGAAATGGGTTAAATTATTATGTAAGAGTTAGCCAATAAGAGGCCAGAACTAATAGGCCAAGCAGGGATTTAATTAATACAGTTTCTGAGTGGTTGTTTTGGGAGTCTGGGCAGCTGGGAAACCAACAAGCCACCTTCCACAACACTTTCCCAAAGCAACACATTTTCTGACTTTCATTTTAAAATGAAGTCATTCCAAAAGTATCTAGGCTAGTTTAATTCAGCAGTCCCTCTTACAATCCTATGTCTCTCAGCAGCTGTCAATCTCTCATCAGCAATCAAAAAATTCAATAATCAAAATTCAGCAATCAAAAAAAAATCAACAAGGCACCATGCAGGATCCAGACTCCATGTGTATTTTCCACCTTTACATGGCTTATCCTTTTTATATTATCTTATTTTCTCTTTAAAGACTTTATTTTATTATTTATAAACTATTTTTCTATGACTGTCTATACCCATCTTCTTTTATTTTTTATGTCTATGCACATTTTTTAAACACACTGTAATCTGTTTAGAGGTTTATTTTCTTTACCCAATCTGGATCTGTCTTTACTGAGCACCTGCAGTGTTTTCTGACTGTGTGGGACAAATCTTAAACTGTCATGTCAGCCACTGCAGGCTCAGCTTGGCACACGGTGCTGGTGGCTGACTCCAGTCTGCAGGCAGCGTCTGGAAGCTGCACCTCTGTGCCAAGCATCTGCTCACCTGAGAGGCTGTAGGACTAGAAAGCCACATCTGGCTCCTTGTCCACAATTTTTCTCAGCTTTCTCAGGCCCTATGTTTGGATATTTAACCCCCCACTTTGGCTGCCATATATAGACAGATTTAACTTTGGACCGCCAGTTCACAAAAAACTACATGGAAACTTATTAATTATGAAAGTTCAGACTACAGCTTAGGCTTCTCACATTAGCTCTTATAACAAATTGGTCCCTTTATATTAATCTACATTTTGCCTCATGACTTCCTATCTCTCTTCCATCTTGCACCTCCTGTTCCCTCTCCGTTTTCTCTGGTGTCTCTCTCGTGCTCCTTGATTCATCTCTCTTCTTCTTTCTCTCCACCTGGAAGTCTTACCTAACCTCTTTCTGCCTATTGGACATCCTGATTTTTATTAAACCAATCAATAGGCACCTTGCCAAAGACACACCTTTACAGTGTACAAAAAGATTATTCCACCACATCATTTACCCCTTTTGTCTAAATAAGAAAGTTTTTTTTTTTTTTTTTTTTCTCAAACACAGTAAAGCTATATACTAAGAAATCCCTGTGGCATTCTGGACAACTTTGTGAGTCACCTGTGTATCTTCACAGCAGCCTAGCTCTCTGCCCTTCTCTAGCTGTTACACAGTGCTACGTGGTAACAGATAATTGTAACTCCACTCTGCTATGCCACTGCTCCCTGTGTGCTAATACTAGGTTGAACACTTTGTATGCAGGTTGCCTCTCTGAGCCTCGTTCCTCATAAAACCAGAATAATCACGTTGTTTGTTTCAGAGTGTCCTTGTGCAGACAGCAAGCCTCTGGAGAGCAGAGTTGAGACAGTCCAAGTCTACGACAGAACTCCCTTTTAGTTCTGGCCAGCTGAACCACTGCGGATAGAAGCTACCTAACTTTCTGTGCTCTGAAGACTCGAGGCAGGCCCGTGGGTGTGCAGCTGGAAATACAGTTGACGACTCATTCAAAATGTGCCATTCTGTCCTCCTTTCCAGCGCTTATGTAAAACACACAACTCTTTGCTTTTGTCAGTTCCTTACAAAAAAGGAGCTGTTCAACTCAGTGGCTGCTTCATAAACACAGACCAAATCTAATTCCTAACCTACCTTTTGTAATGTTGATTAGGTGTATCTGGAGAACAGTCCAGGCCCACCTGCAGCATCTGTGAGAGATTACCTCACACGGATGGTGTTAGCTGCTTACGCTGTCACGTCAATGACCTTGTCACAGCCCGAATCCACTCTCCTGCCAAAAACGCACTCACACTTGTGCATAAGTTATACACACTGTGTCTTTGCTTTGCTTTAGTTTGGATCTGGAATGTTCTCCAGAAGCTTGGCTTGTTCAAGGCTTTGTTCCCAACCTAGAGGGATACTGGCAGGTGGTAGAAGCTAGGTGGAATCTACCGAGAAAGGTGAGTCATTAGGAGTGTGCCCTTGGGAGGGGACCCTGGCCTGCCTATTTCTCTCCTTCCCACTTGTCTTTCACCCTCTCTCTCTCTATTTCTCTGTCTCTGCCTCTCTTTCTCTCAGTCAAATAGTGACCATTTTATTTGTCTAGACTCCCCTCCCCAAAGCAACAGGCCGTCCATGGGCTGCAACATGAGCAAAGGTCAGCTTTTTCCTCTTTTGAGGTTGCCTATCTCAGGAGTTTGGTCACCAGGACTGGAAGTTAATTATCATGTGTCATATTTATATTTGTCTGTTAAATGATCTGTGCAATTTATCAGTTTAGAATAGAGTTTTTTTTCCCAATGTCAAACACATTCAGGCATTCTACTTTTTAATTTTTTATTGTATACATTTATAAGGAATATTATGATAATTTAATACCTGTATATAATGTGTGGAGATCAAATCAAAGTAGTTGTCATTCCCAGCTCTAAATCATTTCTTCATGTTCAAAGACTTTAAAGTCTTCTAGTTGGTCCATATTTTTGCTACAAAATCCTCTTATGGATGAATATCATTTCATGGAATAATTACGCCACAATTTCTTTGTCTACAGACTGATGAATGTGTAGTCTGATCTCACATCTTGAATATTGCACATATTGCCATAATATTCAGCAACAAGTGGATGTCTCTTTGGGAATCTGGTGTCATTTCCTGTGGCTGTACATCCAGGACTGGCACAGCTGGATCAGGTAGCAATCCTGTTTCTACCTTTTCAAGGATTCTTTGTCCTTCACAATGGTTACAGTAATTGGCATCCCCACCATTCACAAGACTTTCCTAACCTCACCTCACATCGTCACGTGCATTTGCTTTCTGCCCTTTTCTAAAATGCCAATCTGACCAGGATGAGAGAATGTCTCAAGGTTCAATTGCAGTACAAAGGCAAACATTTTTCATGCAGTTATTGATCAGTTCTATGTGTGCTGGTTGATTTTTATCAACTTGACACAAACCTCAACATGTCTAAGAGGTGGGAATCTTAACTGAAACAATGCCTGCGTCAGATTGGCCTGCAAACAATATGTAGGTCATTTTCTTGATTAGTGACTAAGGCAGGAGGGCTCAGCCCACTGTAGACATTGTCATCCCTGGGCAGATGTTCCTGGATGATATAAGAAACATGGCTGAGCAAACCAAGAGGAGGAAGCCAGTGTGCAGTGTTGCTCTGTGGTTTCTGCTTCATTTACTGCCTTGAGTCCCTGCACCGACTTCCCTTGGTGATGGAGTATGACCCGAGTGAAGGCTGTAAGCTTAAATAAACTCTTTTGTCCCAAATTACTTTTGGTCATGGGTGCTTTATCACAGCAATAGAAACCGCAACTTTAAAGAAGTATTTTTCTTTTGAGCAATCTAGTCAGACTATTTGTCCGTTAAAAATGGATTTTTTTAAAAAAAAAACTTTCTTGTACAGTGTGGCTATCAGTGTTCTCTCTATTATAGAGAGGTTTGTTGGCTTTATGAGATCACACTTGTCTCTTTTTGCTTGTGCCCAATGTGCTTTTCAGAGTCCTGTCCAGAATGCCATTATCACTCCTGGTGTCTCAATGTGTTCCCTGTTTCCATATAGCCATTGCAGAGTGTCAGGTCAGACATTCCGCTTTGGACTCACTTTGAGTTGAAAGCTGTACAGAGTGGAAGAGGTATGAATCACTCTTCTGCGTGTGGAACTGTTCCTCCATTTGTGTCTGTCTGTCGTCTTCTCATGACTTAGTGGACTGAGGTGCCAGATACAGGTAAGGATGTTACACTGGTGTCACACATGGTGGTGATGCTGGCCCTGATCACGTGGTGCAGATCCTGTCTGTCCGCTTACCTGTTGTCAAGCGTCTGTTTCCTCTTTTGTAAACAATAAATAACAGAGAAGGAAATTCTTTGAAACTATCAAGTAGCATCTCTCCCTGAAACTTTCACTGCCAAGTTGAGTCGTGTTTGGTGGCTCCCGCAGCAGATATCTGGGTAGCGCTCTTGGAGTGGTTCCCAGTTTTCCTCGTTTCTCCCCGATTTGTTAATTGAAGTTCTTCTACAGAGAGGTCTTATCATGCCTCTCCTGGTTATTATCTATTCAATCTTTTTAATGCCTGTATGGCTTATGATTATTTATTTTATTCTCTGGGTTATACTCCTTTATTATTACTACTTGTTTTATTGCTTGGGTTGTTCCACTTTTGGCCACTGGGGGCTCTTTCAGGTTGGTCCTTGGGTCCTGTAGATGTAATATTTCTTTCGTAGTTTAAAAACACAACAAAGTACAGATCACTAAAATTGTTGCTTGCCCTTTATTAGGTTGGACTGGTATTTTCCTTTTATTACATTTATATGTTTGCTTGTTTTTTTAGTGTGTGTGTGTGTATGTGTGTGTATGTGTGTGTGTGTATACATGTGCCAGGGGCCAGAGGACAATTTATGAGAGTCAGTCCTCTCTTCCAATATGTGGGCCACAGGGATTAAACACAGTCTAATAGCAAATTCTGGGGCACATTGTCTGCTCCTAGTAATTCATTTTTTTCTTTTTTTTGGAGAGTGTATTATTGTTCCATCAAACAACTTTGGTTTATCTGAGTTGCAGAAACTTTTGAAAGATAGTCTGCAATTCCTCCCCTCCTTTCCTCCCGCCCTCCTTTCCTCCCGCCCTCCTTTCCTCCCGCCCTCCTTTCCTCCCCTCTGCCTCCTTTCCTCCCGCCCTCCTTTCCTCTCTTTAATGACGCACACTTGTTTTTGTGTATGAGGCTGATAAAGCTGGAAGAGTGAATGAAGAATCCACCCAGGTCATCGAAACAGTCTGAAAAAGTATTTTTATCAGAAAAGTAATGAGAACTTGATGATACTGAGGAGATTTGTGAAGTCCATGAACCTGTGTATTGCCAAAACTTCAACCCGGGGAGCGGGAATTATAAATTCAGAGCTTGTGAATCTCATTTTGCAGCTAAGGGCTGAAACGATGGCTTTACGGAAAATATCACATTTCAAGGTTCATTTATCACCATTGTGGGGAAATTGTGCTCATGGCTTTTGCTTATGCCTGCTGCACTGAAGGAGCAGCTGTGTCCCCAGAGTCCCCGAACCCACACCTGCCAATATTGTGAAGCACTGTCAAAACCTTTGGAATAATGAGCTCAAGAGGGGTGGGGAACTGGGTGGCTTCTAAGTCTGTCTGAGCAATGCTGGGTTCAAGATCAACACTTTGAGGGAAAAAAAAAACCTAAGAAAAGATTATATTTTAGGTGTCTTGTCTTTGCCCAGCTGTGGAGTGAAGAATAGTCCTGGCCGAACCCTGTTCCTGTAGAGATCATGTGTGGGAACCCCAGCCTCTTGATCCTGGATACTCAGGTGTCTTTATTGCCAGAAGAGCTGTGAACCTGGCTGGAGCTGACAGGGACCACAGTCACTCTAATTTTGGAACGTCTAGGTGTTTAAGTCAGTGCCTTCTGGGGCTGGAGAGATGGCTCAGCAGTTCAGAGCATGTGCTGCTCTTGCAGATAACCAGACTTCAGTTCCCAGCACCCACAGGCAGTTCGTCGCTGCCTGTAGCTCCAGCTCTACGGGATCTCACCCAATTCTACCTTACAAGGGCACTAAACCCATGTGCACAAACCCATACTCATACACACATTCATACACAGTCATCACTCTGCCTGTTGGTTCAACATCTGTATATTCAACAAACCATTGATTGTAATTATTCCAGAAATTTTGCGTCAGTGTTGAACATATGTAACCTGTTTTCCTTGTTGCTTTCTCCGGAAACAATATAGCAGGGCGACTCTTCTCAGGCATTTACACTGAACTAGGTGTGGGAAGTAACATACAGGTGATTTAAAACTCAGCCTTTTGTGCCCTGAGTCACCACTCCATAGACCTGAATGAGGGGGTTGTGAAAAATTGGGCAACAGGGAAAGGTTTCTGAATGTTCAATGACCCAGCTTAATCTGGAATCAAATGGGTAATAAATTCCGGTTGCTTCTGGTGGGGCTTGCTCATGTCACATCATGAGATTCCATTGCACCTTGGTTCTGACCACACAACATGTGCACTTTGTGTTTGGCATGCCACACACATATAGCACCAACAATAGTGCCTGATAACTTGGCTCAGAACCAAGACCATCATATGTCAAGAACTGCGGTGTTTTTACTGGACATGCAAGCATTTTTCTCTTTATAAAAACATGATGACTTAATCATAGAAAATATTTTAAAAATTCATGTCTGAGTCATTGGCTTGATTGCATAAAACATCATCAATTACATGAACTTTTGCCTAGGACTTGGCCAGAATTTCCAACAATTTCAGTGGACCACCACCCATGTCTGTCATTCAATATTAATGCATTTGGTTTTGATTGTTTTGGGTGAGAAACCTCTCCCATATTTGCATGTGCTTGAAGACTTGGTTCCCAGTGGGTGAGGTTTCCTAAAAGAGATTATTGACTGAGAGCGCTCATACTCCTGCTTTCCTCCAGGACAATCCTGGGACTGTTGTTCACCATCACAGAGAGAAGTGACTTCTGGGAGTTTGGATCACATGACTTTAGGACCTGGGCCTGAAGCCCCTGCAAAGCAGCTCCCACGGTGGGTGGGTGAGCCACCCTGCTTCACTTTGCATCTTTATTTTCATTCTTCCATGTGACTCCCAAACTCCTCACAACTCTATTTTCTTCAAGTGTCTGCTGCTGGGAGCCTCCCCCAGGAGAGCTGGTCTTCTAAGCAAAGCATTTGAAACTTCACATGCAGTAACCATGAGATTGTGACACGCGACCATCTCTTCCGTTTCTCAGAGTTGCATAGGGCGAGGAATTACAAGCCACCTTTATCCATAGTTGTACTGCATGAGTTGTAGACACGCACTAGCGTTTAGAGTTGGTAATGTTTATGCTCCCTCTCCCAATAATCCCGTGATGTGAGTGTTCTTCCAAGAGTTCCTAGGGTGGAATTGCCATTCCGCAATGCAGTAGTGTTGGGAAGGGGCCTAGTGAGAGAGAGGTATGGAGATCATGGAGCCTGAGGCCTAATGATCAGACCTGGTGGAGGTTCATCTCAATCCCTACAGGAATGCCTTCTCTTGCTTCCTGCTTCCGTTGTGTTATGAAGTAGCACCTGTGCCTCCACAGATGTGGCTGCATGTTCTTATGTAACCATGACCCAACTAAACTTTTTTCCTTATAAATTACGCAGTCTGGGGCATTGTGTCATAGCAGCCACAAACTATGTCAGTGTCTTGGCTGCAAAGCACATTTGATTTCCTCTAGGGAATTCCTTCGTTGTAGAAGGAGCGATGGGCCACTTCCCTGTCGCCCCAGCTCCTGCCCGCCTGGCTAGCTTATGCCCCGAAATAATTGTAGGGAAATTGTATTTTTTAAACACTGCTTGGCCCATTAGCTCTAGCCTCTTACTGGCTAATTTTCACATCTTGATTAACCCATTTCTAATAATCTGTGTAGCACCACGAAGTGGTAGTTTACCAAGAAAGATCTTAACTTGCGTCTGTGTCGGACAGGAGAATCATGGTGACTGCCTGACTCGGCTTCTTTCTCCCAGCATTCTGTTCAGTCTACTCCGCCTACCTAATTTTCTGTCCTATTAAAGGGCCAAGGCAGTCTCTTTATTTAACCAATGAAATTAACACAAAATAGAAGACTCTCCCCCATCATTTCGCATTTGCCTGTCATCTTGGGCAGTTTCCCAAAGGTTTTCTTGGAATGATGCTTGACCTAATCAAGAAAATGATAATAAGATTCACTTTTTAAAACATTAGAAAAAAACTTTATTACCAAAGATGTTGTAAATAACAAATAATAACTGAAACTAACCAGACCCTAAGACTACGCATCTCTGTGAACTTCTCTACAGTTAGAGTGGCCGTTTGGAAGGGAAGTCATGGAGTGTCACACGAGGTGTTATACTTTCATGATCAACAAACGCATACCCACATCAAAAATGAAAAGTCTATAACAGCGCTAGAACTGGAACCAATTTTTTTTTCAGACTGGGGAGAGTGGGGACGGTAAGTGATTTATATTCAGATCTCCTGAATATAAAGAAGCATTTCCTGTTTGTTTCTCCTTTATGTCGCCACAGAACAAACCACCAGCAGCCTCATTGTTGAAGGTGAATTCCGAGATACTTCCATTAAAAAAAGATTTAATTGTATTAGTTTTATTTATGTTTCTTTATCTCTCACCCCACCCCTGTGTGTGTGTGTGTGTGTGTGTGTGTGTGTGTACCACATGTGCCGGTGCCTGTGGAGACCAGAAGAGGGTGTGGTGTGTGAGCTCTTGGAACTGGAGTTAGAGGTGGTTGTGAGCTGCCTCGTATGGGTGCTGAGAACTGAACTCAGGTCGTCTGGAAGAGCGTCTCTCAGCTATTCTCCCTCCCCTCTCTCAGTGACCACGCTGACCAAAGAGAACAAACCCTGCTGCACAAGAAATCCCATCTCTCTTGCAGGGAGAGCAAGTGCTTTTCAATTGCCTCAGCCTTTCCTTTTCTTATCTGGTGACATTTTGTTTGTCTGGATTTTCCCAGCAACATTAAAGGAGGCAGGTGTTGTTTGTTTGGTTTGGGCTTAATGATTCAGGGAGCACTCTTTGTGATCTCTGTAATCTTTCCCAGATCATATGGTCTCTGATAATAAGATTCTTTTCTTATTGAGGATTCATCTCTGAGTCAGACTGTCCCTTCCTTAATTAAGGAGACTGGGCTAACTGTGTGAAATTTTGGTTTCTCTAACAGACTTTGATTTCAGCAGACTGTGCTATTATGGATCCTTGGGATGGAGAAATGATATATGACCCACCACCCTTTGTGGCCAGGCATTTTGATCTCTCCCATCCCTCCCTTCTTCTGCCCCTCATCCCCTGTTTCTTTCTTTATCTCTCTTCATCTGTTTCATTTCATCTTTTACAATTTTGAAGACACATTTTCGTGTATCTCAGGCTGGCCTCTAGCTTGCTATGCTGCATGGGATGACTTTGAACTCCTGATCTTCCTGCCTCTAATGAGTGCTGGGGTTTGGATTTAGGTGTACATCACGTATTCCTGGTTTATGGGAGGATCAAACCCAGGGCCTTGTGCATGTTAAGCAAACCATTACCAATGAAGTTACATCCCCAGCCTTCGTTTTTCTTATGCTTCCTCTTCTTTTTTTTCCATTCTCTTGTGGCATCTGAAACACACCGGCTCTGACTAGTCACAATCAGCTTCTCTTTTTTTGATGCTCTGCTCCAGAGTATGGATGTGCACAGTGCCTCCTGCAAGGCACCTTGCTCAGTAGACACTGTGTTGACCTGGACCAGGAGTCTTCACTGAAAGTCTTTAAGCCCTTCCATGAGAAGCTGTACTTTGGAGAAAAAAAAATCAAAGAATCCCTCTATTTATAATCAAGGAAAAACCATATTTCTTTCTTGGGTAGAAAGCAAATTTCTTATTTGTTCCAGTAAAATGAAGAAAACAAGATTTTTAGATGATGTACTATTAACTTAAAGATGTTAATAAGTTGGTATGATTTTATCATTGGCACCATGTAGGTCCTCAGTGGTGCTCCTGGAAATTGCTGATCTTAAGACCCTTTGTGAGGAAAGGATGGCTTTGGATTGAGATAGCCTCCTAATCAGTGACTTCCCAGCACCCCCTGGTGGACAGCACTGCTTGTATTTGATCATGGAATTCTTGGCCTTGACTGAATTGGAAATAGCATTCCCAGCCAGATACCACCAGACCCGTCAGGGACAGGTGGTTCTCACCGATGCCCTATTCCAACCACAGCTTCTTAATTGTTTTCTGTGTTTTGTGTTTATTTCTCTCTCTCTGTTGTGTGTCCATGCATCTTCATGGAATGTATGCATTGTTCAGCAGTGTACATGTATGTGCAGGCTGCAGGTTGACACAGGGATGTCTTTCCCTATCATGCTCCACCTTATTTCTCTCACTCAGTCTGGAGCTCATATTAACTGGTTAGGTTAGCTAGCCAGCAAGCCGCCCAGCATTGGGATCACAGCACGCATCACCACACTGGATGTCTTCTTGGGTGCTGGGGGTCCCCATGATTGTGTGGCCATTTCTGCAGCCTGTTAGCTCCCACAGAGTCTCACTGAAGCTGTGAGAACAAAGACTGTAGGGTGGAAGACCGAGCCTAGTGTTAGGAGTTTGGGTCCCAGGCCCTTCCTGGGACTGAGCATACACACTGTACTTCTCCAAGTCTCTGTCCCCTGGTATGTCGCCTGGCTGTTGAATGGGATGGTTGATGATCCCCAAGGCTCCTTGCAGCGGGGTGTGTAGTGTTGTAAAACCTACCCTTCGGGGTTAGAGTTGGCTTGACATCTGTGTTTAGAACTTGAGACAAAATTGTTTTGCCTTTGTGAACTTCACTGTTAAACAGAGACAGTGCTTAACTGATGGTCCCTGTCCCTGAGGAAGATTAGGTAGACTGCACATGTGAGTCCAGTCTTAGTGTCGGCATGTGAACTACTAAATTAAGATACTGGAGAGACTGCTTTCTCTTTCTTTCTTTCTTTCTTTCTTTCTTTCTTTCTTTCTTTCTTTCTTTCTTTCTTTCTTTCTTTCTTTCTTTCTTTCTTTCAAATGATGCTTCTCAGAGAGCCTCCTCCATCTCTACCCCACAGCAGGAATCATAGGAATCATAGTCTGACAATGACCCTGATACTTATTTTGTATTTGGAAAGAAAGAATCTACAGTGACTCACTCATCTCAGTTTCTAGTGGACAATGATTAATCCCAACTCGAGCCTTGGGCCATATTCAGCCACATGGATGTCACCTCATCCCTTCTATGACTTGGCATGGGGACCAGAGTCAGTGGTGCAGAAAATGACATCTGCCTATGTGGTCCATGCAGCTGGGGAGAAGGCGATGATGCCGTCTGACTTCACAGCTGGATTTCTGTTGGCTACCCCTGAGCAGGACAGGCTCTTCTGATCTGCACTCTGCCTTTCTGCCCTTCTCCATGTATGTTTTCTTTCCTTCTTTTTTTTTTCTTTCTTCTCTGTCACTCACATGCATTGTACTTGCTGTGTGCTTGCTCAGTTACTCACAGGGTTGAACACAGCACATTTCATTGACCACCTTATGTTGATGGCTCCTTCTGTTGTCAGGGACAATAGTGTTACCGTGGGTGGCGGTAGTCTTTGGAAGGCAGACCTTAGGTGGGACTTCCCCTGGGTATCCTTTATTCTCACTGCTGATGCTGGGTTGCAGGAGGGCAGAGTTACCCATGGTGTCTTCCACCAAGTTCTGTCAGGAGGACAGGGCCCCAGGTCTTTCATTTCTTGTGAGGGAACACACTCTCTGCCCTTTATTCTACACGGTTCATAGCAAACATCCTTGGGTGATGGTTTCAGACAGGGTAACCTCCAGTTAGGGAGCATTTGGTTTCC
The DNA here is from genome assembly GCF_950005125.1 of Chionomys nivalis. NCBI lineage: Eukaryota > Metazoa > Chordata > Mammalia > Rodentia > Cricetidae > Chionomys > Chionomys nivalis. The sequence goes on from NC_080086.1 coordinate 38,089,056, forward strand.
TGATGCTCAGCATTGCTCTCCAGCAGCATGAGGTGCTGAACGTGCAGTTGCTTCCTGAGCTTCTTCATGTGGTCCTATGGACTCAGGGAGCTGGCATCTAAATGCTGGTGATTTCGCTCCTGCTGTTCGCACGAGTGATAAAGTCCTCCATCTTGGATTGACAATATCATGTATTTATTCCCAGGAACTTGACTGGGAAACGAGTGAGCTTGCACTGAATGCAGTCACCCCTTCACAATGCTGACAGGTTCTGTGACAGTGACTTAAGGGAGGAAGCTCCTCAGGCTTTTAAAGCTGTATCCACCAGCCTTAAATCACTGTAAGATGACTTGGTGTAGAAGGAATGAAGGCAGAGAGGAAGTGAGGAAATACAGGTGCTAAAGAGATGTGTACTTTCTGGGCAGGTGAGGAAAGGGAGGTTCTAAGTTTGGCTTCCAGATACACGAGGCATTGATGGATAGGAGCTTGGGCAAAGGGGGCCTGGAGAGAAGGAACAAAGTGCGGCCCCAGAAGTGTGAAGGTGAAGGGTAAATTAAGTGGTTAGTCCAGGAACACCGAAGCCAGGGGCTCATGGCTAGCTGGTCTGGACAGTGTTCTCTACCCGTTCTTGAAGTACCCTTCATCCTTCCTGCCCTGCTTATTGGCCTGATTCCATTGCTGTCACTGGGATGTTCAGTCAGAGAAGCTCTTGGGAAGGCTGGAAGAAGGGGATGTCAGGTTATTGATGGGTCAGAGCTGAGCTGTCTGTCATAGGACAGAAAGTCCCTTCTCCCTCCAGGACCTCTCCCCTGCTCTCCTGCTTTGTAATACATTCTCTTTCACCATTCAGAGCCAACAGCTCCATTGTAACTAGACAGATAACCACACTGTGTTGTACCCTTCCTCTCCCTGTGGATGACTGGCCCTACGAAAGCAAATACTTTCAAAAGATAATTAAGTTTTATTTATTTATTTGTGTGCATGTAGGCCCACACACATATAGGTGTTCCTGTGCACACAGGGGCCAGAATAGGGAGTGGGATCCCAAGAGTCAGACATACAGTCAGTATATGTGGGTTGCCCAGTGTGGGTGCTGGGAAGCAGACTTCAGCCCACTGTTAAAGCAGTAAACAATCCTGAAACACTTCGTGACCCTGACTGGATGGCAGCTTTACTTGCAGCAGGCTCCCGACTGGTCCAGACCTGATGGAGATGAAGAGGAAAGGGAGTAAGCCAGACCTTCCAGGACTGTCTTCAAGTCTGAAGACTGTTTCCTACTGTCACCTGTTAGCCTCCACTCTGTCATTAAAACCAAGTGCCAGTGTCACTTCTCCTGGGATGATACCTATGACCCCAGTACCTTTTCTTCCATAAAGTTTAATGACAGTTGTAAAAATCACCCCCTTTTTTTCTTGCTTCTAATGGCATGAATCAGCTTTTTATATGACTCTTTTCTCTGGACACAATGTGATAATCCCATTGACTCCTTGAGGTAGAAATAACCTTGACTCAGTAGCCATGGTAACAAAATAAAAAGGGCAGTGATGTGATAGCTAGGTCTATGGCAATGATAATGGGGCTGCCAAGACTCTCTAGAAAAAAAGGAGAGAGTCACTGAACCCTCACTTGGGATTCCAGCTATGACTCCCTTGTACATGACAGCTGCAAGTTATCTTGGGAGATTCTGGAGTATATAGAAAGGTAGAAGACTCACTAAAGATGGGGGGGGCTTCATGTTGCAGCTTCCATGAGGTCTGTAAGAGAGTGAGGTTTGCAGTAATGTTTTAGGGTCACCCACCTTGCGCTAAGTAAACCCTCCATTTGTGCTCAACAAGCAAGATATTGGTTTATCAGGCTGGACTTGGTCCATCATTGATGCCCCATTCGGAGTAAGGAGTTGTTTGTTCAAGTCTTCCTAGGAAAAGTAAATGCAGCTGTTTCATCAACTTCTATATCTCTTCACTGCAGAGAACTTGTGTGACAATGCACTATGCTGATGCATGGGTGCATAGCTCATGAGTAGAGAGATGTATCCTATGCCCAGGGGATGTGGAGCAGGAAAGCTCTATGAATGGACACACAGGAGCCTGAGTGCATCCATTGTCTCAGGAAGCATCAGAACATCAAACTGAGGTGACATAGCACAGACATTCACATCTCTGTCCCACAGGGTCACCTGTGTTAAGGTGTCCCATGTTCATGGACTCTGGATATGAAGGGAGGTTGGATAGGAGAGAACTCTACTTTGGCCAAGGGGTTATTGAGGAAAACTTGCTGGAGGAGGGATGTTGTTGGAGACCAGCCTCGACAAAAACACCTCCTGCCAGGTAGGGGCATGGGGAACAGAAATATAAATAAGAGTACGAAGACGTGAAAATCATAAAACAGAAAAGATAGAATAGTACCAGGAGGGAGTTCCAGTGAATACTGAAATCTCCCACATTTAATTTTTCCTTATGCTTTTATACCACAATACAAAAAGGGGAAGAATGCAACAAAAGACTTCTTTAACCTGATTCAAAAGATGACTTGAACAGTTAATTGCTTTAACACTTTGAGACATCAAGCCATTAGCATTCTGTTGTTTAGGCAGTGAAGCCACTCTAGACCAAGTATCCTGAAGGCAGCCGTTCCCCAGGTAACCTCACATTACAAAAGAAGGAGCAGATGTATGCTTACATGTCCTGACCATCTGCCAGGATGGAATGATCTAGTTGTATGAGCCATCTTAATGTCAAAAGAACCAAGTAACCACATCCTGAGTCACGATTTGTAGCTACACTTGTTGTCAACAATTCTGAGCATCCTCAAAACTCTCTGACTGTCAGACAAGGTGGAAATAGGCTCACATTTTTGGGCCTCCACAAGCTGTATGGGTAGGAAGAGTTAGATAGGTGGAGAGGAGGAGGGATCGAAGGCTGAGGGGCCAATGGACCAGAGTAAGACCACATAGAGAAGCCCCAGCATGGTGTAGGGCGTAAGGAGTTTGTCAGAGGAGGTAGGAATTGGGGCAGCAGGATGCCAGGACAATTTGTTATTGTTATTGTTATTGTTACTATGGCAACCATGGCTTTTGTGTGTTTTGTTTTACTTGCAGGAATATGACATTTGAGTGTCCCGTTGCGGGCATTGTCATCAGAGATTGTGGGGGACACAAGGACTGGTCAGCGTCAGACCTCTCTTTCCTTTCTTTTCTTTCTGGCCAGAGAGAATGAGATAGTAGGTTATTAATACCACCCTTTGGGGGCCTGATGTCGGGACTTGGCAGAGGTTTGTTTTTGCAGCCTAAAATAGCCCACCGTTTGCCTGTCCAGTGGGCATGCTGCCAGTCCAGTGGGTGTGTATCCAAGACGAACAAAGAAAAGCTATTTTTACCCTGGGGAGCCCAGGAATGCGTCATAGAGTCTCAGAGCCTGCCCTACCCACTCCACACCCAGACTAGTGACTAGTCCCAGTGGACATGGGTCCCCTAGAGGTGTCAGTGGGTAGAGAGGCCACATGTCCTCCTCCTTGTCTCCCAGCTGGAGACTCGGAGAGCGTATAAACTGCTCAAGCAAGAAATAGTAAGGATTTAGTGTGATTCCCTCATATAACAAGGATAAAAGCTAGCCTATAATATGCTCCTGCTCATAAATGCCAAGCTGTGTGTTGACAAACTACTTTCTGTTTGTTGCCTCTTATCCTGAATGTCCCTATGAGGGACAATCCCGCTTTCCATTTGTGAAGCTGAAGCTCGGTGAGGTTAAGCGACTTATCCAGGGTTACTCAGCTAGGGAGTGGTTTGACCTCTTACTGCAGAGTTCATACCCTTCTTGCTACTTGTAGTGCTTGCCCTGAAGGGGGATGGAAGCAAGGAGTAATTAGGAAGTCTCATAGCAAAGACCTTGACCCTGGCCCTGACCTTGCCTCTTGAGGTTTCAGTGTGGCTAACTCATTATGGGGATAGCTAGGTTCCTGGCCACCTCCTGTTGACAGCTGAGAAGAGACAAGTAGAGCCTCCACAGTAACTGTAGGCAGTGTCAGTGTGTTCCAGGGTCAAGGGGTCACTGAACCCACTCTTTATGAGAAAGGGGAGCATAGGGTGCCAGGAACCTGCAGACCAGAAGCATGGAGCCTGCCCTTCCCTTGGTGGGATACACCAGGAAGATCATGGTCTTTGCAGTTAATCTTTGTCTCCTCCTACTCCCCATTTATCTAATCCCTGCTATGATTCAGTTCCTGCTCTAGCCGTAGCCCCTCTAGGCTGCCTCCCTACCTCTTCCCACTTAGCACACAAGGCCATCCTTCCATCTGGCCTTTTTCGTGACCTGTCTGTACAAGTGATGTTTCAGGGCTAGAGGTATTTTGTATGTCCATGAAGTAACTTTCTGATTGGGTTGAGAGCTTCTTGAGGGTTGATCTTAGTCTGTGCTTCTCTGTGCCACTCTGGGTCAGTCTCATCAGTGCCTTCTTACAGCCCATAGGAGTATTTATCCACCCATAGATTTGCCCACCCATATGTCTGTCCGTCTGTTCATTCATATATTCATTCATCCACCCACTCACCCATCTATCCATCCTCCTATCTGTCTGTCCATCTGGCATTCGGTCGACCTATTCATCCACCCTTCCATTTGTCCATCTAACTATATACATCTATCCAGCTATCTGTGTTCCTGTAAGTCCTTTCATCCATCCTTCCATCCACCCATATCACACAGACATTGAGAGTATTGTGAGAGATGCAGAGGACCATTAGATACTTCCTTGGAGATTAGAGTCAAGAAAGGAAGAGATACTTTAAAAAGGATGTTGCTAGACTTGAAGATGGTGAATTCTGTAAAAGAGGAATTGGAGAAGTTGGGGATGCCAAGAGGACACATACTTTAATCAAGGCTCTACCATGGTCCTACTGGAAGACCTGGGTATGGTCATTTCCCTCCTGTGCCTTTGTCCTGACCTTTGAACCTCAAGATGTAGTAGGAGTTGAGTGAGCTATGTGTGAAGCTTGTGGCCCCTTCTCCTTCCTAACACAGTAAGGGCCACATCTTCCTTGTTCTTCATGACATCTCTCGTTCTCAAGGACTATTGTAAGAGGAATGGAATGGCTGCCTCTCATCCTTCTTCAGCTAACCATGGCTTGGAGTCACCAAGGGGACCAAGAATGGAGAGATGGACTGCTGGATCAATGATCCCTGGCTCAAGCTTGGTCAGAACCAGGGTTGCATCTGTCTCCAGGCTCTTTGTTTTGGAGTTTGGGAAAGAGAGTTTCCAGAGGTCTCCCTTCCCTGGCTTGGCCTCCGCCTCATCATAGAAACAGGCAAACTGAAGCCTGGAGAGAGTTTGAAATATCAGGAACCATGCTTAAAGTTTAGATCCAAATGGCTCACCAGTTACTTTTGCTGAAAGGCAGGGGTGAAATTGCCAGAGAGTTCAACTGACTGCTTTCCACACCCCAGCCCTGTTTCCCAAAGGATGTTGAACCCCACCAGTGTCTGAAACACAGTTTGCAGCTCATGGATCTCATTCCTGTTTCTTGGGCAACTTGAAATTATACTTGGCAAATAAAGGGAAGGGAAATAAATGCTGTGTGGTCCTGGGGTCTAGGGGACATAGAGGACTCTGCTCAGGTCAGCAAGGAGACAGAGGGGACACTCAGGGGAAGTCTGCAGTGTGACTTTGGAAGGTCATGGGTCCTGGACAGCCCTCTTCTCAGGCTATCTTGTTCCTGGGGAGATCAGATGGTTACAAATAAATACAGCAGGGAGTGGGACTGTGGGGGCCACCCATCCCTAGAGGTTGAAGTCTTTTCATGTGAACTCAAGCCTGAGTCACTTTGTGGTATGTGTTCTGGTTGAATATTGCATTAGCTTGCTAGTTCTCTCTTTCCTTGACCATTGTTAAAGTGGAGCACGTGGTGTTAAAAACCAGAACAATGCAGGTCCTTGTTTTCTAGCAGTACAGTCTTATGTTTAATTGGAATAATATTCTTCTGAAACACAATTTCCATGGGGTGGGGTGTTCTTGAAAATTCCCCAGCACCCTGTGCTCGGAAAATAATGGTGTACAATTGTGAAATCATAGTCTGTGACTGTCTGCCTGGACAGTCCCTGTTAACCAGAGCTGGGGCCTCCTGCTTCAAACCCACGGAGAGCTGTCTGGGGACTGAAGCTGAATGGTGAGGAGATCTAGTGATTAGGTGGCCTGGTTTGCTGTAAACAGGTAGAATGGAGTGGCCTTCGCAGAAGCCTGCAGCTCCAAAGCCTGTTAGAAATCATCTGCACACATGCCTGGGGTCCCAAATGAAGACATGCATTTAATTCTTGCATTTTCAATAGGATAGAACAGAGAAGGGTGTGTTTACCAGCCTGGCAGGGATGGAAATCAGGGCCCTGTGCTTCTAGCCCTGTGTGCTTGGTGTCTTTGAGGAGTCTGCCCACTTAGCTAATCATACCCCACCTCCTTGCTCCCCAGGCACCAGCATCTGTCTGTTAAATAAGCTAATTTGTATTTGTTTCTAACTTGTCTGCCCCAAGGAAAGACATATATGTTCATGGTTTACTAAAGATCTTAACACTGATCAGAAATAATAGGAAACAAGGTGAATATCAATCAAGAAGAGAAGAGCTAAAAACATCATGGCATGTTTCTAAGATGGGATACAATAGAGTCTTCAGAGTGAGTGGAAGCTGGGCATGGCTGCTCATGACTCCAATCTCAACACTTGGAAGGGTGGGTAGGAAGATGATCATGAATTCCATGTCAGTTAGGGCTACAGAGAGCACCAACCAATTAACTAGTGAAATCAACCAGCCAGCCATCCAGTCAACCAAACAGCTAACCAATGAACCAACCAACCAACCAACCAACCAACCAACCAACCAACCAACCAACCAATCAACCAACCAAAAAAACAAACAAACATACAACTAACTTGCCAGTCAGTCAGCCAGCCAGCTAGTCAACCAACCAACCAATCAATTAATGAATGAACGAACGAACCAACCAGCTAAACAAACAAACAAACAAACAAACAAACAAGTAACCTATTCACCAACTAGCAAACCAACTAACCAAAACACCAAACAACCAAATGAAACAAATAAAAAGAAAATGAGGTAGAGACATAATGGATTCTCACATCATATTAGGCCAAGGGAGTCAATCCAGAGCATCCTGCTAGAGCTGAGTCTGTCTCCCAGTTCAAGCAATGAAGCCCTAACCCTCAAGGTATTTGGAGATAGGGTCTGTGGGAAAGGATTCTGGTGAGAAGAGGCCATAAGGATGCTGCTCTTCTGCGGCTGTTTCTCTCTGTGTGTTTCTGACTTTGTCTCGGTGTGTTTCTATCTCCGCTTGACTGGCGCACACAGCAGAAAGTTTCCTGCATGCCAGAACTTTGGTCCATACTAGGTCCATACTAGACCCCACCCACACTTAACTTCCACTGATCTTCAGAGCTATGAGAAAATCAGTTTCTATCTTAATACTCCTGGTCTGAGGCCTGAGTAGACTGTGTGGATCTCTGCCCTGAGCCATCAACAGCATGAAAGTCAACAGTAGACAGATGTGTGCTGTGCACTGGAGTCAGCTGAAAATGTCCTTGGGTGGGTGGCAAGGCAGGCTTTGGGAAAAGACTGGAGCCTGACCATGTCCTTTTCTGCATCTGAGTATGAGTGTGAAGAGTCATCAAGTTGTATTCTTAGGACGTATGTTGTTTTCAGAGCCTGTATTATATTACAATGAAATTTATAAAAATAAAAAGTCCCTTTATTTTAGGAAATGATAATTACACGTAAGAACTTTTATTGGGATCTAGCCCAGGACTTTATGGAAGTATGAGCTAAAGGTAAAAAATCTACTACAAAACCAACAATAAAATCCAACAGACCTGTATATAATGTAATATAAAATGTATATTATTATATATTATTCACATTGACATAGAAACATGTTCATAATATGTTTTGATCTTTCAACAAATGATTCTGAGCAATATTTCTTATATGACCTCATTTGCACTTTATAGAAATTCTAATTTACATGCAAATTTGCATATGGATTTACATATGCATTGGAAGTGGGGCTGCCAGAAGTAGTAAGAAGCAGATTTGAGTTGCAGGTCACTAACTCTCCATGTGGCTCTTTGGTATGTGTTACACATGCATGTGGATGTGTGTATAATGTGGAGGTTGAGCTAAATGAATTCCTCAGTCCCTTCTCTATCTATTGTGTTTGAGGCATTGAATTTGAATTTGGAGCTACTGACTGCTATTGTTTGAGACAGAGTCTCACTAGGTAGCCTAGATCCTCCTGCTTCTGCTCCTGGAGTGCTGAAATTGTAGGAGCTGAATATTGAGCTAGTTCCAGAAGTGAGGTGTCATAGACCAGCATAGCCATGCAAGTAGCTGGTCCTCAGGAGGAGGAGAAGGAGTTTTCATCATAACCAGAGCAGGGATGTCCCCTTCTCTATCCCTGGGGGCATCAATCAATCATATGCTCACATCCAAAGAGAACAGCCTTGTGAAAAGAAGCCCACAGACAAAGGATACACTTGCGTTGCTCATGGACATCAAAGAAGGCTTCTTAGAGAGGAGGGAACATTGAGAAGGTCCTGGGAAGATGAATTTGATGGAAGTGAACAAAGGAGGCAGATATTCCAGGTGGGGAGACTGTATCTCAGGGTTTGGCTTGTGACTGAGACATGTCAGGGGCATGCAGGAGTGGAGTGTGACCAAGTACTTTGGGGATTGAGGAAAGCATAAAGGGTAAGGCCAGGAAAGATGACAGGAAGCCGTCGAGGATTTGCAATTTACAATTCAAATTATTCAGATTCTAGTGCAGAAAGACGAAGACTTTGATCTTTATTACTTTCTTCTCTCTTATTTTCTTGTGTGTGTATGCATATGTGTGTTGTGTGTGTTTGCATACGTGTACATGAACATGTCTGTAGGAATAAAAGATAGAGTCTTGGAGGGTGGGCAGGCATTATAAACATCTATGTTAGGCTGTGAGAAAAGTAGCTGCTACAAAAACGATCTGTGGTTGGTTCTAAAAGATGGCAAATCATGTCCATTCTAGGTTCAGTGGGCTCCCCGACTCCCATAAAGTTTCTCATGCCTTGGGGTGCAGGGGATAAAGGAACCAGGTACCTCTATGGTGTCTGGCCTGGGACTCAGCACAGGAAGGAGAAATGGCTTTGAGGTATTCTCTGGTCTCTGAGTACAACTGTGATGGTTCAGTTGCCCGGATTCTCCTCTGGGATGGGCCACTTTTCTCCACTCTTTCCCAGCTTCCCCCTCACCAGGGATTTTGGAGTGGTCCCTGCTGCTTAGAGAAACAGAGTGGAGGGATAAGGAGGTGAGACCAAGGTGTAGTTGGCCATCTCCATGGAGACTGAGGATGCTGAAATGGGCTTGGGATTACTGGAAATGTCTGGTTCTTGGTGAGCTCTGTCTCATTCTCTGACAAGATGGTAGGAAGATTCCTTTATGCCCTTTCTAGGCTCCTGGGTTGGGGGAACCTTCAATGGAACCCTAGCTGATGTTAGCTTACAGTTCTTGTCCCCACCAAGGTCCCTGAAAAAAGAAACTCTTGTAACAATGAGTGGAAACACATCTAACTTCTAGTTCTCAGGACCTTGTTACCTCCCCTGTTGGTCTTGAGTCCTTTACGTCTGGAACAGCATACACAGGGCCAGGCATCTATGTCATGGAAGAAACTGAGCTTCAACTGGCTTCTCTCTGACAGGTGACTAGGTAAAGCCCCTCCCTTTTTTTTCCTTTTTTTTTTTTTTTTTTGGATTTTCGAGACAGGGTTTCTCCATAGCTTTTGGTTCCTGTCCTGGAAATAGCTCTTGTAGACCAGGCTGACCTCGAACTCACAGAGATCCGCCTGCCTCTGCCTCCCGAGTGCTGGCATTAAAGGCGTGCGCCACCACCACCCGGCTGCCCCTCCCTTTTTTTTAATGCACAATAAGAAGGTACGCTAGAGTTTTTCGAGGTCCCCAGAGGCCATGGTGAGTTACTTTCACATAGACATGACCAAAATACTGATTTTGAGACAGAAGATTTATTTGAGCCCATGGCGACAGAGATTAAAGTCCATGATCTTTGGCTCTAGTGATTTGGGACCCCGTGGTGAGGAAAAACAGCCCAGTGGCAGGAGCATGTGGAGTGTGTGTTTATCCCGTGACAGACAGGAAGCACACAGAGGAAATACAAGAAGGTGCCAAGCAGGATGCAGTCCTCAAGGACACACCCAGCCATTTGAGGCCCTCTTCCCAAAGTTTCTATCATCTTACAAAATTCGTGTCGCCTTCTATGAGTGGGCAGACGTTCAGCCAAGCTTGTGGGAGGACACTTCCTATTTCAACCATCCTGGTCCACCGCAGCAATGGTTCCCCAGGACAGACGTGAAGCTTTTATGCTGGAACCCTCCTGCGCAGACGCGAGACTGACGGGTGATGTCTGGGAAGGCTGATGGCGCCTTGCAAAGCAAATTGAATTTGAGTTTGGAAATTTCAGCAATCAAATAGGCTGGCCTTTTAAAATTCTGAATTGGTTTCGGGGAAAAAAAATGGATCTGATTAGTAGGAAGGGAGAGAGAAATGGAGGGACAGGGAGACGTGGGCGGAATGACAGCCAGGCAGCCTTCTGTCTTATGAGATTAGCCATTCTGGCTTGCTGGTGACGAGCACTCTGTCCTCTTTGCCAGCCATGAACCTCCACACGAGACCCTGTCCCATTTTCTAGCCTAGAGAAGACAGGAGCCCGAGCTGTAGAAACTGGATCCAGTGGGTTTAGCCTGGAGTGCTCAGGCTGAGCTTCTGCAGTGACCTGCTGGAAAGTGATGTGAGAAATGACTGGGAATGGAACCAGAGCCACCATGGTTAGTTTCCAGACCACACAGGGCAGAGCTTGTACTATTCCCAGGTGAGCATTGGCCAAGTCCCACTTCCCCTGCCTCTCTGCAGACAGCAACTCTGAGACCCCACTGCATGGTCGAAAATGACAGTCTCCAGAGACTGCAACTTAGGAATGCTTAGCACGACTGGAGGTTTTTCTTCTTTCCTTTGCTTATTGGAGGCACAAAGCTTGTCTTTGCAGAAGACAGCTCAGAAGTCCAGGGTGCCGAGAAGATACGACCCCTGGATTATTATATTGAATATGTTCTTTCTTTGTTCATCAACGGATGTGTGGAGTGGCTGATGCTTGCTGGGTCCTCTTCAGGTTGCTAAATGTGCAAAAGGAAGCTAAGTGGATACATACAAAATCTGGTTCCCTTTCTTGTTTGTTTTTGTAGTTTTATCCAGATCATAGGGTATGAAGAGGTACTAGACAAAACAGCAGTGAGATAGATAAACGTGTTCTGTGAACAAAAGAGAGATGAAAAGGGGTGGGAGCTTGGGTAGTGGATGTTCGATTTAAACATGATGGAGGTTGAAGGCCTTCTGTGATATGAAATAAGAAAGAAATGGAAATACTGCAAATGCTGTCATTATGCAGATGCTAAGCACATTGACTTTCTCTCTCTCTCTCTCTCTTTCTCTCTCTCTCTCTCTCTCTCTCTCTCTCTCTCTGTGTGTGTGTGTGTGTGAGGGGGGAGGGAGGGAGGGAGGGAGGGAGGCTCACATAGTTGAGCTATGACTCGGACAGCGAGTACTAAAATACCATTAAGAGGGGAGGAGCTATTCTGTCTCTATAGTTCACAATAATATGTGTATTTTATAGTGATCTAGAAGAGAGCAGTTTAAAGGCTTGAAACACAAAGAAATGAATGAAGGGACACACCAGGATACAGCAGCTACATACAGGATACTGGACAGTACAAACTGCATACATGTACCGAAATGTGTATACCATAAATAGCCCGTACCTTATGCACCTGTATATGTTGTATGCACTTCATAAATATGTACAAATGCAACCTATTGAAGTAAAATGAAACCACTGGGCTAAAAGAAATCTCAGGGAAGGTAGGGATAGCCATACTGGGCAGGTGCCATCTGAATAATGATTTGCCTGAGGTGAGGGAGTACATTCCAGGTAGAGGGGTTGACATATACAAAGGCCCTATGACTGCACTGTGCTTGCTGTGGCCCAGGAGCAGGGTGGAGGCAGTCAGGACTGAAGTCAAGAGTGGGAGAGAGATGAGGACAGGGTTGCAACTTGTCCTTGAAGCCCATGACAAAAGATTGACTTCCTTTTCCTGGAGGTGGCAGTCAGGCTGGGAGTGGGGCAGAACACAGTCGCTGCGCTATTTCTAGTGCTAAAGTGCTCAGTGAGGGACTGTGTGGAGCATCAGAGCATGGCAGACCAGCGAGAAGTCACCCCAGGGATTCAGGGGAGATGGGGCACTATTCCATTGTTACGAAGGGACACCATGACCATGGTAATTATTATATAAGAAACTATTTTGCTTACAGTTTCAGAGGGTCAGTCTATTACCATCATGGCAGGGAACGAGGTAGAATGCACGGCACTGGAGCAGAAGCTGAGAGCTACATCCTGATCTTCATTTCTAGCAGGTTGTTGTGAATGCTTAGATTAGAGCCACCTCTGGGGGACATCACCTTTTAACTCTGTCCCATGAGGGACATGGAGAGGTCTCTTTTCCTCCTGTGTGTTTAGGAGCTTGTAACCTGGGCCTGCAGTATGTGCCTGGTTCCCTGGATCCAGAGAGGAGGGTGTTTAGGTGCAGTGTGGCAGGAATACCCCACTTAGTCCCATTTCTTATTTGCGTCAAAAGCATTTTTCTGCATGCCAGCCTTGGGTTTACCCTGGGCACCATGGTCTCCATGCGCCAGCCTGCAGATAAGCCAACAACAATGTTATCTGGATTCCAGGCCCAAGCAGAAATTATTTTCTGGGCATTGTTGGCCTCTGCCAGGCTCTGGGTGGATCTAGGTTTAGATAGTTGCTGAAAGGGCACAGGGCAGAGCCTAGCACCCAGTAGGCACTCAGTGAATGCCCCTGGAATAAAACAGTGTGTGGAGAGATGAGGGGAAGTGGCCCAGTTACACCAGATCCTGGTGGTTCCAGTGGGGCTTTTTACTGTGTAATTGTGGGTAAGGCACCTGACCTCTCTGAACCTTTTATATGCCAAGAGGATTGAATGAGAATTTGTAAATTGCAAAGTACTATACAGACAGAAGGTATCGAGGGATGGTGGCCATGCAGAAGAGCTACTCTGCACTAATGGTGAGAAAGGGCAGTGTTGCAGCTGTTGAAGAAGATGGCATATATAAAAAATTGACCCCAGTTTCACTCCTGGGTACCCACCCCGGGGTACGGAAAGCAGGGTCTTAGAGAGCTGTGCTGTGCTCATGCCCCTAGTAGATTGTTAAAGTAGCCCAAAGATGGAAGCAATGGAAGTGTCCGTCTGTGGGCAAAGGGGCAAATCACACAGCCCGTGCTCTCAGTGGAATATTAGTTGGGCTTCAAAACAAAGAAGTTCTGATACATGGATGAACTTTGAGACACACGCTAAGCAAACTAAGCCAGGCATAGAAGTTCAAGTAGCAGATGATCCTATGCATGGTCCTATCCTCTGAGGTCCTCAGAGTTCTCAAATACATAGAGTCAGAAAGTGGGGCCAGGATGGTTAGGGTTGGGGTAGAGGGAGTTAGGACTCATGGTCCATAATCTCTCTGTGTGTATGTGTGTGTGTACCCATGTGCATGTATGCGTGTATGTGTGTATGTGTGTGAGCTCACTGATTGGCTAGACTGGCTGCTCAGCAAGCTCTTCCTCTCTTTACTTCCCCAATGCTGGAATTAAAGGCATGCTCTGCCACGCCCAACTTTTCCTTGGGTGTTGGGGACTTGAACAGCTCCCCAGGCTTGCACAGCATGCACTTTGCCTTCTGAGCCATCTCCCTACCCCCGGAACATCAGTTTGATATTAGATTGTACCCTTAAAAATGCCACAGTGGGAAATGTTACTTGTGTTTTTTAATGACATTTTTAAGTCCACAGCCACTATCTTCCTGTATAGTTTATTGTTAACAAGAATTGAGCCCTTCCCCTGTCACAGCTGAACCCTGAATAATGGAAATTCTGGGTAAATCCTCAAGTAGTGATGGGGGTCACGATGAAGTCAGAAGAGGCAAGATGGAAAACCAAGCACCTTTGTTCGAAAGTCCTGGAATTGCTCAAATTTCACGCAGCCCTGGGGGAGATGCTCCGTGATTGCAAAATGACCCATTTTCAGCCCTGCTGTAAAGATGATCACATCTTGTTAGATCTGTGCCTAGGGGGTGGAAAGTGAGGACGGGCCCTGGGGCTGGAAGCTGGGGACCTACTAACTTTCTGTGAGTTTTCATCTGAGCCAAAGAAAGTCCCACTCAGAGGGAGTGACCCTCAGGAAAAAGCTCGATTCCACTGACTCACTTTGTTTGTTGTGAGGTGAGGTCTTTACTTTGAGGCCCTGACCTGTATAGAACTGACTGTATAGATCAGGCTGTCCTTGGTCTTGTAGTGATCCTCCTACTTCAGTTTCTGGAGCAATTAGGACACGTGTTTATTGATTATTGGTGCAACGCTTTTAAGGAGCGAAAGATCAGTGAGTGTGTTATTCCAGTCCGGCTGTCTGCATCTAGTGGGTTTTAGTATAGACTGCTCAAACTGGAAACAGTGGTGTCTTGTAAAACCATCTATGCTCGGGGTTCTGCCTCATGTGGGCTTGGCCAGAGCTCCCCAGAAGGAGTCTGAATTCACATATTTTGATACCTGTTCACCTACAGAGAAATAAGAGCCCGGGACCACCCCCAAGGAAGTGGATTAAGTGGGAATTCCAGGCAGATGTGGTGGCCACCCTTTGAATGGAGAAAGGCCAGTGCTTGTGAACTACCTGGAGAGGTTTTAGTTTCAGGGAGGAAGTGGGCAGGCAGGGGGTAGGGTGGGGTGGGGGCAACTGGCTAGCAAGCTCAGGCAGAAAGCAAAGTTGAACAGTGTTCACAAATGGGCTCTGAGCATGGTCTACATGACTCTGAGGCCACATGCTATGTTCTGTTACTGGATTAAGCCTTAAGCGTCAGTCAGCTGCTTTGCCATCACCCAAAAGCCTGGAGGGAGGAGACAACAGCCCCCTTCAGATTCTCTTCCACCAGCTTGTCTTGAGATTACTCTACTGCCTCTATCCCAGGATGGTCTTTAAAATACATAAAGTCACCTTTAGATGCACCCCTACCTATGCTTCTAGGCACCCCCCTTCCCATTGTATTAAAAAATAGCCACATGGAATGGTTTCTAGGCTGCCATTCTAGAGCTCAGGCTGATCCTAATACTCCCTGCCACCATGGCATCCTTTGAGGTTCGTGGTCTGAGCAGAGGATACTACACAGAGTTGATTTCCACGGGAGCAAGGTGCTCAGATACTAGCCTATGGGAGGAGGTAGCTCTTGAGGTTTGTTTCTCAGGGGCTCAGTGTGAGATGTCAGGAAGAGCTCAACAGGGTCTGGGTTCTTGACAGTTGTGTTGCTGGACCAGTGGCGGGGACTGGGTCCTGTGGAGGAGCTGCCTTACACCCCAAGGGTGCAGAAGGGTGCAGATTGCCTGGTACCACGCTGGAAGTGATTTCCCAACCCTGCCTACTCTGAGATGGTGGCAGGAGGTGGTACACCCTTAACCTTACACTAGTCTGAGTTCTCACATGGGCAGTACTCGCCCTTGCTCGCAGCATAACAGTGACATGAAGATGGATGTGATTGATCCCAACTCACTCAGACATGCTATTGCACACAGTATCTTCTATTAACGCCTAAGCAAGACTAGAAGGTTCTATAGGCTCCCCCACCCATGCATGGTAGGCAAGAGCTCTACCACTGAGATACAACACCATTTGTCCTTGTATTTTAAGAGCTTTTATGAATTCTTAAACTTGGTGAGGGTGGAGGATAGCAAAGGACTTGTCACTCTCGCTGTCCAGTGCTTCCTGGTTCCCAAGAGGCAGCAGCTACCATCAGTTTTTGCAGCCTTGAGATTTCTATCACTCCTAATACTCAGCTCGACTTAATATTCTGTTCCTTCCTGTTCACTGCTGAAGCCACTCCCTATGGCTGCTTCTTTCAAATGCCAAAGGAGTTTTAGGCAAGAACGCCCCAGATAAAACGGTGGGGCACTGTAACTGTGCTAGGGCTGTGCTCTCATTGATCTCTCTGTCATCTGTATTCCTGTCCGTTGATCTACCATTCGTCAGGTTTAAACTCAGATGTGCTTACACACATACGCAGAGATGTAAGCACACATAGCTCTGGTCATTATGTAGACATTGATGGCACTTCCCCTGGCTTGGAATCTTGCTCACTGAGTCCCCAATCTGCATTCCTTCTGCAGGGAGCTGTTCTTACTCTGGTATCTGCAGAGATACAACATTTAAAATTCTCACAACAAGGAACTTCAATGCTCCCATCCATTAAAAACCTACCTGTGAGGATTGAGTTGTCTGTATTTTTGTTCATTTGTTTGTTTTTGTTTTTCAAGACAGGTTTCTCTGTGTAGTCCTTGTTGTCCTGGAACTAGCTCTGTAGACCGGGCTGGCCTTGAACTCAGAGATCTGCCTGCCTCTTCCTCCCGAGTACTGGAATTAAAGGTATGTGCAACCACTGCCAGGCAAATTGTCTGTTTTTTCTGTCAAGTTTGTGTGTCATTTTTGCTGCGGATCTCTGGTATCCTCCTGAGACTGACAGTGAGTAAGGAAGAAAAGGCAGCAGGGAGAGCCAAGGCAGCTCACACAGCACAGGAGCTGCCTCTTAGCACTGTGGCCACCCGAGGCAGGCTTTACAGAGTGACCACGACCCTGGGAAGGAGTGGCATGATACATCCCCTCGAGTACTGGTGGACAAGTCAGGTCCAACCAGAGCAGCATGACCTTGGTTAGGGACCCTCCCAGGTCCAGAGGAAGCCTTGCCAAGGCCACAGGAGAGAATGGGACCAACTTTCAAGCCCTCTACATTTATCAGTGGGAGACCAACTTTGGTGGTCAATATTTAGACTCATCTGGAGGAGGGATGGCCTTCCATAGGTGAGCGATGAAAAATTTTTGGGTCTCACTGCCAAAGACTTGTAAAGACCTTTCCAAGTCCACAGATGGCGCTAGAGAGATGGCGTAGTTAGTAAAGCACTTCTGTGTAAACATGAAGATGAGTTCGATCCCCAGATGTTGTGGTGTGAGCTTGTAACTCTAGTGATGGTGAGATGCGAGGCAGAGAGAGCATCCCTAGGCAGCCAGCCTAGCCTGCATGGTGACGTTCCAGGCCGATGACAGACTGTCTCAAACTAAAAGTGGACAGTGTCTGAGGCTGTCCACCAGAGATGGTCCTTAGCCTTCACCACATTTGTGTATACACGCACATACATACATACATACATACATACACTCACCCACTCACCCACAAACTTATACAGACATATACAACTCAGACAGACATGGGGCTCAGTTCAGTGGTAGGCTTTGCCTCAGATGCCTGTGGCCCTGGCTTCTAGCCCCAGAACCCCTCCCCAAACAACCCCATAGGTAGGTAGAGTGGTATCAGGATGACCCACACACCCTAGGTGGGAACTTAGCTTTGACTGTGGTGTGATGTGTGTTCTCCTGCTCCAAGCTTTCAAGGACACAAGAGACTGCTATCCAGACTTCAGGGATCTCAGCCAGTGCACCTATGTGTTCTCTCCGATGAGGGGCAGTCTCCTGTGGTTGCCAGCCAGTTACCTGTGCTTTTCTGGGATGTAGAAGCCTGCCCCTGACTGGTGCATGGAGTGGCCTACTTGGGTTTGTGTCAGGCAGAAGAGGGTTCGAATCCTAGCTGGGAACAATGGCAGGATGTAAGCTCCCTGCACAGAGTGCAGCCAGGACCCAGGTCTCTAGTTTGGCAAATTAAAGGCTCTTGTGGGACATTCAAGGAGCTGAGACGTAGGGCGGGGCTCTGCTCTGACGGATGCACGGCAGCTTTGCCTCTGCTGTGTGTAGAATGGTAACAATGGGCTGGGAGGGGCTGAGGGTAGTCCCTCAGCCCTCAGGAATGCAGACTCTCACTTGGCTGGACGCTTTGACCATGGACAGGGATCCAAATGAGGATGACAGTGAGTAGAACCTCGGGAGGAATGGGCCATCTCTGCAGGGAGCACTGAACGAGATCTGGCTCCACATCACTTGCCTTCCCTTAGCATCTGTCTTGATATCTCTTCCTTCCTTTTTTCTTTGCTTGGGAAAGACAGATGGTGGCAGCCAATAGTCTCTCTATTATATCCTTTAGAGCAATGGGCAGAATGCCACAGTTACCTCAAGGGCATCCCCCTTCCTACTATATGCCTTGTCCATGTTTGTCTCTCTTTTCTCTAGGCGATAGTGACCCTCCCTCTCCCCCTAATCCAGCCAAACAGAAGCCTGACCCTCAGGATTCTTCTGTCTCATTCCTAGATGAAGTTAATGTACAACATTACTGCCCAAATCTTTATATACACCCTCTTGTCTGTCACAGTCCTGGTCACCCCAATCTGTCATTAGCAGGATAGAAATACAATGGGACCGAAGGGCCGCTTAACCCAAGAAAGGAAACAGGTTTCAGAGGAAATAGACTATGTTTACATGAAAGAACGTTTGCTTCCTGACTTGGTATAGGCAATGTAGTGGTGATTGGGGTGGCAGCAGGTGGAGAATTGGGAGATATCATTTAAATCCTGGCTCTGAGTTAGATTGACTGTGTGGTCTTGGGCCAAGACACCTAATGTCTCCAAGCCTCCATTTCTCCGTGTGTAAAAGGAAATTGGACCAGGAGATCTGAGTGTGGGGACCATGGGGTATGGGTACAGTGTCATTGAATTGCTTTCTAGGCAGGCGACGAGGGTCTTGCCACTTTTCTGGGAATCCCAGAGAGGTCTATGAGCCAAGTATGTCTCCACGGACCCTGGGACTGAAAATCTTCTCATACCCAGTGGCATCTTTTTTCTCTAAGCTGCAGCTCTGTAGCAGACTTGCAGTTTACAGATGGCACGTCCCTTCCCACTGTTTAGGCTAGCAAGTCAGGTCTGGATTCAGATCCAAGCTCTGCCTCCAGATTGCTGGGTGACTCAGCTCAGCCCACTCGAACTCTCTGGACTTCATTTTTTAAGGCTATGTGGTTTGAAACAGAGAGCCGAGGGACCTAGGGGCGGGGGGGGAGGTGTTAGGAGAACTGGAGGAAGAGAGGTCTGAATGTCTCTTTAAAGCTTAAGCGACGATCCAGTCACACACACACTCATGCACACATGGGGTGCTTTGCACACCTTACACTCGTATGTGCCTACTGAATGCCTGCTCTTCTCAGTATTCTAGAGGAGCACCCATGCATGAAGAGGGTGAGATGTGGCGTGTGATGTGATGGGCAGGTGTGCATTGAGATCCCGGTGCTCTGGAGAGGATACCACTGGGATCCCGTTAAGACAGAGAAGGTTCTGAGCCAGAGAGAATAGCATTGGGAAAGATAAAAGATGAGAGGGCTTCTCTCTTAACTGTGTTTTCTTCTACAAGAACCATTCTTTTCATGCAAAAGAAAATTAGTTTGTGACTGGCAAGCAGACTCCACCTCTCCATCTGTCTTTGCAAAGCATTCTTGGCAGCAGATTACTTGGGGACTTGGAGACAGATGCTGAGGCCCTGGGGACAAGGAGGCAGGGCTTGAGCTATGAGCACTTCTTTCTGCTCTGCCTGTGTGGATTGGTGGCCTCAGGTTGAACCTCTGGGCCTCATTTTGCAGTTGCACGAGTGGGAAAATGCAGCAGTCTTGGCGTGGGGAGGCCACTTCTGTGTGAGCTTAGACAGTGCCATGTGCAACAGGGTAAAGTGCTCAGCCAGACAGGTGCCCCCAAACTCACCCCAATGCCCTGGGGACAGTGTGGCACACTGTAGGTGACCGCCATAGTTCTGCTGTGCTCCTCCCGTGGTAAAGGAAATGTGCTCTTCTGGGGGTCAGCCTGGAGTCCTTTCTTGTTTGGGTGGAATGGGGGTATAAATTTAGCACTGAGGTACCGGGACAGCCCCAGAGGTCAGGGTGGCTCCAGGGTGATGGATAGGGCTTGAGTCACCCACCTTCCATTCTTCCCATCATCATGTCCCTTTTATTTGGTATCTAGGAGGTCACTGCAGCCACATGGCCTTTCTCTGTCTTCCCTTCAAGGGACAGAGATTGGTGCCCTAGTTGACCCAAGGTTGCCTGATAGCCAGGGCCATCCCAGGAGACAGAAGTGGCCTTTCTCGCTACACTTGACATTTTCCTTGTTGTTTTCTAGTTTAAAGGAACACACATCAAGATCAGCCCAGGGAGAGAGTGGCTTTTATATGCCAGGCTCAGGGACGGAGGCTGTCACACACGGTCCCATTATGAGGGCATCAGTTTCGATCTGTGTGACACTTGGGAAGGCATGGCATGTTGGAGAGCCCAGGACCATAGCTACACACAGCCATGATGACCCTTGATCCCTTTGACTCTGGGACTGGCATATACTCAGCCCTGACTTTAATATTTACTGAGCTCTTGGGAATGACAATGGATGGACACATGTGAATCCTGGCTCAGAAAAACCCCCATTCCAGCCTCCACCTTCCTGACCCTCTGAGAGCCCTTCCCTACAGGTACTATTTCCATCAACTGGCTTATGAGGGTCCAAGGAAGGTGGCAAGATACAGCTTAGCAGGCAACCTGGATGCCCACTTTGCTCCCTACAAAACACTGGAGTGGGGCAAAGCTACACTTATCTGTCAAGGTGTGGCTGCTTTCATGCCTGCAGTGACACCCAGTAAGCGAGACTGGGATTGTTAAGCCTATGGAGTCCAAACACCTCTCACCCACCTCTTTACAGAAGACAGCGGCTGACCCTGGCTGCTAAGCATTTTAAATCAGTGAACTCATTCAAAGCAAAACCTTTCGAAGAACTTGGGACCCTGCCACTTCGTATCACAGCCACCCCCCTTCCCACTGAGAAGGGCACTCCCTCTAGCTACAAACCCACCCCTGCATGTTTTCTACCTTGAAAAGAAGGCTTAGAGATACAGGTGGCTTGTCTCACTATTAGAGAAGAGCCTTGCTGACTTGGAGGGTGTCAGGGAGGAGTGTTAGTCTTTAGGGCATTCTTTTTCTCCCGTCACTGTTCCCAGCCACATTTTGCAATCTTCAGCAACCCTGAGCCCTCCCTTCCAGGAGAACCTGGCTGCTCTCCTGGAGAATGATACTGTAGTCAGAGGCTGCTTGTTCGCTTCCTGGTCACCCAAAATTCCGAAATAATCACACAGAAACTATATTATTTAAACCGCTGCTTGGCCAATCACTTAAGCATATTGCTAGCTAGCTCTTATATCTTTGGCTAACTCATTATTATTATTTTATATTTTACCATGAGGCTCATGGCCTACTGGCGAGGTTCCAGCTGGTAGCTCACACCTTTCTCTTTCTTCTCTTTCTCTCTCTCTCTCTCTCTCTCTCTCTCTCTCTCTCTCTCTCTCTCTCCCTCCCTCCCTCCCTCCCTCCCTCCCTCCCTCCCTCCCTCCCTCCGTCTCTCTCTCTCTCTCTCCCAGCCTGGTTATATTTTGTCAAACAACTGGCCGAAAGCAGCTTCTTTATTCATTAGCCGATAAAAGAAACACATATACAGAAGGACTTCCCATACCACAAGACCTGGTTAGCATTCTGTTCACCACTTATATTAGCCTAGAAGGAATGGGCCATAAAATTTAATTTTGGTACAAGTAACAATCTAGAGGGTTCTCTGATGTTTGTCCTATAGTGGGGGATCAGAATTGTGTGTGGTGGGGAAGCTCTCTATCACTAAGTCACACCCTCAGCCCAATCCAGGGTTTAGAAGAGGCCCCTTCTCCAAAGAATGAGGTGTTATGTGTGTACCCACTCTCGGTTTTCAGCTTCCCCTGAAGTCGCTGCAGATTCTGCCCCATCTCCTTGGCTGCTACAAAGTTTGGCACTATCATCTTGGTGTCTTTATGGCAGGTGTGGCTGACCTCAGTTTTGAGGCTGAGAGTCCTGTGGCGCCCCCTGATGAGCTCCTGGAAGGACTGCCCAGCTATGACTGGCTTCTTCAAGGGTGTGGTGAGTCAGAGTGGTCATGGTTCCTACAACTTCTTCCTGGGGCTCTTGCTGGTTGGGGGCAGATAGATCAGTGCTGAGATAGATCCCATTTCTCCTAGGGTCTTGAGAAGTGTGGGGAGTGGGATTTGATAGAGAGTAGGCAGTGTTCTGTGATGCTGAACCTTCTGCTACCCAAACGATGCTGGTCTTAAAATCCTATTCTGTTTGCTGGAGCCAGCCCTTTTTACATTTCTTCCCTCCTCCTCCTCCTCCTCCTCCTCCTCCTCCTCCTCCTCCTCCTCCTCCTCTTCCTTTCTCTTTAATAGTACAAGCTGGCCTTAGGACTCACTTTGTAGCCCAGGCTAGCCTTGAATTAGCACCAGGGCAGCCTTTTCTTTCACTGCATCAACACCTGTTCTTCTAAGCTGGGATGATGTCTTCCCTCCCTCTCCTCTAGGAGGACAGGTCTTCTTTCCATCCCTAGAGTCCCTGGGAAGGTCTCAGGAGCCTGCATCTTGGTCCTCAGTCCTGGAGCATAGGTGAGTCTCAGTGCATTTCCACATGCTCCTGTTGCCCCATGGGAACTCTCTTTGGGAATGCTCTGACCCTGCCTCCGCCATTGAAAAACCCTCTGGCGACACCCACTTTATCCCAGACTCACTGAACCAGATCTCCTTGGGGATATCCCCTGGCAATCTTCAGAGTGTTGGGTTCTTCAGCAGTAGAAACCACAGACAGTATCAGGGCTTTGCAAACTCTGGACTCTGGGTCAAACCCAGCCCCTAGGCTGTTTTCTGTGAGTCCTGTGATACCAGAATCCAGCGACAGTCATTTGTGTGTACATTGTCGATGGTGCCTTTGCCCTGCCACTGCGGAGCTCAGTAGACCCATGTCTGTCTGGTTCATGCTGCTCAAATATTGACTCTGGTTCTCTGTTGCTGAAGTCATCCACCCCACCCTCCCAATCTCTATCTTGGCGGGGGTGAGGGAAGATGCACACCCTTTTTGTTTCAAGTAGACTTGTCACAGAGCTCTGGATTCCAATCAGCTCTGTGCTGAAAGAATGTGGTGAGGCCCCCTTCCTAAATGCACCTTTGTGGCTTAGCATGTGGCTTGCCTAAAGGAGTCTTCTGGAGTCCCTGTAACTCTAGGTGCGTACCCTTCTGTTCTGTATCTGCTTCCCGGTCCTAGCATGAATTGAGTGGCTAGCTCTGTTACTCATGTGGGACCTTATACCAGGCCTGGCTGTGCTGGGAGTGGTGAGATTTAGGAATAGGGAGCAAATGGCTTTCCTGGCATCAGGGAGACTGTGCATGTGGGAAGGAGGGAGGTAAAGGACAGAAGGCTCCTTACTGAGGTGTTTTGGGGAACGACATGGTAAGGAGGTGCCTGGATCTCAGGGAGAAAGCTTTTCCAGAGAAGGGGCTGGAGAGGACCCACTCCATCACACTCAGGCTGTGGCCTCAGGATCAGCCCTCAGCTAGTTATCATGCATGCTCACGGCTCTTCTGACAAAGATCCGGGTCCCCGAGGGAGGGGACCTCATTTAGTCTGTTTCTACCTCCTTAGGACAAAGTAGCATCATCTCTAGGCCTCAGTTTCCCCCATCTGTAGAAGCAGGGCTATTCATCTGAAACAGTTTGGTGATGAGATAGAGTAGTAGGAGGAGCAGGCGGCATCCCGCCACTGGCTAGCTTAACCCCCGAAATAACCACACAGAAATTGTATTAATTAAATTACTGCTTGACCCATTAGTTCTAGCCTATTATTGGCTAATTCTCACATATTAGTTTAACCCATTTCCATTAATGTGTATTGCTACTTGACTGCAGCTTACTGGCATGAGTCAGGAGAACCATGGCATCTGCCTATCTCCGCTTTCTTCCTCCCAGAATTCTGTTCTGTCTTCTCCGCCCACCTAAGGACTGCCCTATCAAAAGGCCAAGGCATTTTCTTTATTCAACCAATGAAAGCAATGCAAATACAGAAGGACCACCTACACCAAGATAGCCTGGAGGCTCTTGTGCCAGAGACTTCATCTCCCGCTTTCCCCCTCACTGAAGAGCTTTGAGTAGTGATGGATCCTGAGGGCTCCAGCCTTGTCGTTGGCTTTATCCCTTGCTAGCCACAACTGCATGGACCTTTGGGAGATGGTGGAAAGAGTTGTGGTCTCATTGGAGGAAGTAGGTCCCTGGCTCCTTCCTCTTCTCTCTGCTTCTTGTCCTCCAGGGCAGCTGCTCTGCACCCCCACAGGCTCCCCCCATAGCTCTCTGCCTCACTGTGAGCTCAGAAGCATGGAGCCAAGTGACCATGGAGACTGTCAGCCCTAACTCATTTGTGACCATGGAGACTGTCAGTTCTAACTCATTTGTGACCATGGAGACTGTCAGTCCTAACTCATTTGTGACCGTGGAAACTCTCAGCCCTTTCTCATCATCTTTCCTCCCTTTAAGTTGGTTTTCTCAGGAGATTTTTTTTAAATTCACAATTTAGCCTCTTTCCTAGGCCCCATACTTGGGCTAATGTGGGTTTTAGGCTTTCAAGAATGTCCTACCTACCCTGAGCACCCTGTCACGTGGTCCCTTTGGCTAGATGTCTCCTGAACTGACTCTTAGCACAGTCAGGCCTTGGATTCGTTGCTCTTCGGGCTTGGGTGTTCCCCTATACACTAAGGGACCAGTTGTGGTGAGCCCACAGGCCCCTCCCAGACCTCTGCTCCTTTGTCCTCTTTCCAGCAGAGTCCCTGTGGTGACTGAGGAGGTGGCCCGGGAGGCCCTGGTCAGCTTCGTGAATTCTCAGTGTTGCTACAGCAGTGCGGCTGCTGGCAGCATCATCATCCAGGAGCTGAGACAGCAAACCCTCTGCAGGGTAGGGAGGCCATACCTGGGGACCTGGGGACACTGAGCCATGGGGCATTGGTCCTGGGGGTGCATGCAAACAGTCTCTTCCACAACTTCCCTATTTTGTATCTAATATCAGAACATAGGAATCTCATCATGATGGACAAGTTCACGTGCACTAGGAATTGTGGAAAGCAGATAAGACCATGTCAGGCTTTCTTTCCCCCTGACCTGTCCATCACAATGCAGGGTTTGTCCACAGAGACTGGAGCCAGTACTGGGGATTAGGAGAGGCTGAGATGCTTGACCAAACACATATGGTTAGATGTGGTGGATCTAGGGTTCAAAGTCAGGTTTGTCAACCAGAAGCCTAGGCCTCCTTGCATGCTTCCATGAGGCACAGACTGACAAGGGACCCTCTACTCCCCTGACCCTGGCTAGCCTCTGTGTCTCCCAAGTCATGCCTGTGCCTTGGAATTGGGGAAATCTCACCTCTGACCTTCAGACCATAGATGGTGCTTTGGTCTCCTGCACACACGGGGCCCTGAAACAGAATCTCAGGGCATACTTGCTAGTGTCAAACTTTTACTCCAAGAAGACACAATTAAGTGGAAGTCAGCTCTTGAGAGTGGATAGGTCCTGGATGTAGAGAAAAAAGGGACCAGCTTGCAACCCTGTGATCTAGGCAAAGAGCTGACCTCTCTAAGCCTTTATTTTCTCCAACGAGAGAAAGAGAGAGAGAGAGAGAGAGAGAGAGAGAGAGAGAGAGAGAGAGAGAGAGAGAGAGACCCAGGTGAGGCCCAAGGTCCCTTCTCACCCTAAGTCTGTGCATAAGGATTAAGGAGAAGGACCTTGTCATGAGTCAGGGAGTGCTTGAACAGGGAACCTGGGGCCTCCATGGACCATGGGCTAGTACTGCCCTGTACAGGCTTTGTCCGGTAGAAGGTTCCCATGTGGAACTTTATGGGGAGTTGCGATTGCACTGGGTCCTGGCAGGGGTAGTCACACTTTTGTTCCCAGAAACCCATGCGGGTGGAAGCATCATCTTTTTGCAGAATAGTGCTGTCACCAGGAGCGGCCAGCACGGCTTGTGATGCTCTGGTGTTCTCATCTGTAGTATCGCCTGGAGACCTTCAGCGAATCCCGGGGCAGCGAGTGGACATTTCAGCCCGTCACCAGTGAGTGAACTGTCTCGACTCGGTTTGCTTGGAAGGGACAAGGCTGGGCCTGGGGGACCATCTCAGGACTTGGCTCAGTCACTAAAGCTGAATCTGATGCTTGTCTTTGTTGGGGGGAGGGGTTGTCTCAGTTTCTCCACTTACTATAAAACAGTGGAATGCCTTTTATCTTAGAGACTCCCCAGTACTGACCCCGGAAGGTAATTCTGCCCCAGAATTAGTTTGCAAGAGGCTGAAGAAAGCCTAGCATTTGACTTTGTGAAGACAGCATTGGGCTTGGACATCCACCTAACACCCTTAAATTTCTAGAACCTCAAAGTCCTCACCTACTGTGCCCTCCCACCTTGCACTCTGCAGTGCTCTAGAGGCATCTCTCTTTTTTTTTTCCTGGGATGATTTTTGTTTTCTGCTGTCCATCTCTAGTCCATTCTTCAAAACTCAACCTGATGTCACCTTCTCTAGGAAGCCTTCCAGGATTTCTTTTTCCTCTTCTCTCTCAAGCAGAATGCACAAGCCTTTTGAGTTTTCCAGGCCCTTTATGTATGCTTTCAGTGTGAGAGCATGCTGTCTGGAAGAGGATGGGAACGGGGTAGAGGGTACGGTAGCGATGGTTCCTGCTCATTGGTCCTTCAGTGCCTATCCTGTGCAGACATCTTATACACAAGCTTCAGTTTAATTGTCACTGTAATCCTACATGCTAGGTGCGCATTATTCATCCCCATGCTAGAGATGAGATGAATAAATTCCAGAGAGGTCAAATCACTTTCCTAGGATTTCACAGCTGGGAAGTAGAGGAACCAGGATTCAAACCCAGGTTCAAAGTGCTTAACCTCAGAGGGCAGGGGGGCCCTGTACCCACTCTTCTGCAGCCCAAGCTCATGATGTGCACACCAAAGAGGGGGAGTCATGCTGTTGGGTGGAAACACAAAGGTTTATGCCTGGTGCCTTTTTCGGTCCTCACGATGACCCCTTCTGTGTCAGACCACTCGGTGGATGGACCGCAGAGAGGTGCCTCTCCCAGGCTCTGGGACATGAAGGTCCAGGTGCCTCCGATGTTTCAGGAAGACACCAGAAAGTTCCAAGTGCCTCACTCCTCTCTGGTCAAGGTAACAGCTGATTGGGTCATCCGTGTTGCTCACTAAGTCTGTTTCTCACCTTCTCTGTGCTTCACCAGGCTTGCTCCCAAGGCCATGCCTGTGGTAAAAATAAAACCCAACTTAAGAACAGCATGTATCTTAGGGAGGCGACAGGGCCGTCACCAGCTGGAAATAGCAAGTGACAACATTCCTAGGGCAACTGTGTACATGCGTGCTTCCTTGCTTGGTTTTTGCTTGAGAGTAAGGTAAGTAGTGGAGGACTCAATGAAATTGACACGAGCTCAAATCTGAAATGCAGCTGGTAAATGACTTGCTGAGCAAGCATAGGGCCTGAGTTTTTATCCTTAGCACACAGGTAAAAAGCTGGGTGTGGGGGCTTGCACTTGCAACCCCATCATTGGGAAGCAGAGACAGGAGGATTCCTGAGCTTCCCTGGCCATCCAGCCCGACCAGAGTGGTGAGCTGGAGGCTCAGAGAGAGACCTTGTCTCAAAAAGTAAGGAGGGCAGAGACCGAAGCAGACACTTAAAAGACCTCTGGCCTCCATATGAGCTGTGTAAACACAAGCGTACAATCTACCCCCCGCCCCCACTTCACTGAGCTTTTCCTTGGATGTCAGTAGGAGAACAGTTTTGATGTCTGCTGTCTAGAAATCTGTCTTAGCAGGAAGTGTGGAAACCTGGTGTTTGACTGACACCCCTATTCTCTTCTTATCTGACAATTGGCTGTTTTCTCATTAACACTTGATTTAAGAATGTAATTTGACCACTTGAGTCCTCAAAGTAACCAGACACAGAGGCGCTGAAGGGGGTCACGACAGCATTTCGCTCATTTCTGGACAACACAGAAACTATTTCCATTTAGCGACAGAGTGTGGCAGCTAGCTCCTTGCCTTTCACAAAAGCGTTGTCCCTTTCATGTGTTCTCGAGGCCCACGTGAGTGGGTTACTGAGGCAAGACAGCCTTTGTGGTTTAGTCTGACAGGAAACCAGAGCGTGAGCTAGCTGAGGGCTCACAGCATCGGCATCTTACCACGCGGGGAAGCCTGAGCTGGGCGGGGATGTTCTAACCTGAGACCTTGGGTTGGCATTCAAGGCTGCTTTGTGTCTCCAGCTACTTGGAAGGGTCTTTTTCGCTTATATTTCCCATGGTAGTCTAGGGTTGGGAGAACGAAGCCATCCAGGATTTCCTGTCCTCCTTTCTCCCAAGCAGAATTATGAGCCTTTTGAGTTTTCCAGGCCCTTTCTGCTTACATTCAGTGTGAGAGCATGCTGTCTGGTCCTGCTTAGGGACCTCCACCCAAGGAGAACTCTTCCCTTTCAGGAATGTCACAAATGCCACGGGCGTGGCCGCTATAAGTGCAGCGGCTGTCACGGGGCCGGCATGGTGAGTCATGGGTGGGCCCTAAGAGTAAGTGATCCTGTGTGGGTGTTGGGGTGGACTTAGGGATGGCGGGGCAGGGAAAGGGTCTAGAGGCTTCTGCACCAAGTGTCACCTCAGTGAAACATTTTCCCTTTCTAAGTCTCCGGTTTCCCATCTGTGACTGGGATAGTCAGAATGGGTGTCTCCCGGAACCCTCACTCGCGCTTTGATGGTGCAGTTTAGGAATTTCTCCTCTTCCTCATCATAGGCATTGAGGATCTGCATAGGGCTGGGCCCTGCCAGCGGATGAGTCCTAGGGCCATGCTAAAATGCCTTCCCAAGGAACGATGAAAACATCTGTCCCTTTTCCCAAGGTCCCAACCACAGACCCAGGCACAATTCTATCTAAGCTTATTCTGGAGAGCCAGTGAGTGTTTTGGAGTTCTGAGGGCTGCTTATAAGGGTGTGGATGTGCCTCCCTCAGCATGCTGGCTCTGAAATGCCTTAGCCAGCATGTGCATAGATGGAGTCCCCCTTCCTAGACCTAGATACTCTAGCACCTCCTTGAGGCAGAATTGCCTATAACAGGCGGTGGAGAGTAACATGAACTGAGGTGAGAATCTTGTGACCCTCCCCACCCCTCTGTGAGGGGGTGTAAACTGTCAACAATCTCAGTTTGGATGAACTTTTGCAAAGGGGGTACAACTGAATGCCCAAGGATGGTGGATGGTTGCTTGACTGTGAGGCCAGACTCGAGACAGAGCGCTCTGTGGAGGACAGCCATCAGCTCAGGGAAGTGGACGCAGAGAGGTGAAGTTCAGAAGGCTTGGGAGGTGAGGTAGAAGGGGCTGGGGTTATCTGCCCAGGCTGTTGCAGCACACCAAGACATCCTGGGTTTACAGAGGCCTGACTGCTGGCTCTGGAGGCTAGAAGTTCAAGCCAAGGCTCCCTATTTGGGTCTGCTCACCAGACACATAGTGATCGCTTGCTGTACTGGCATGCCTTTCTCTCCATCCAGACGCCTGCTGGGCCCTCATCTCTCACCTGCTCACAGTGGGTCCCAGTGGGCTGCCCCTGGCTTTTCTTTCCTCTCCGTGTGTCCTCCTGCCATTGGCCTCCTGGGCCTCTGCAGTCCACCCCTTCCCCGCCCCACCACCTTGTGATCTTTTTGTTCTTTCCTCCCAGCTGGCTCCTTTCCTCCTCTCCCTTCTCCCCGAACTTGCTTTGAATGCCAGGAGTCTACCCCTGGGTATTTTCCTAAAAATGACCTGCCATCACCCTGGTCTTCAGTCACTATGCTCCTGGCTCCTTCCAGACACTTGTTTGGAGGCAGGTCTTGGGGCTTTGGAGTAGGGTCAAATCAGAGAGAAGAAGCAGGGATCTATAGACATGAAGTCTTGGAACCCTGTGCCCTGCACCAATTTTCAAGCCACAAACCACAAACCCAGGGAAGGAAGAGACCTGGGTCCAGGTCACAGGGTTGGGTTGGAAGCTGGTCCCAGGATGGCCTGGGCACTGCTTCTGAGAGAGACTTCTTCTGAGTCTGGACGTGTCCACAGGTGAGGTGTTCGTCCTGCAGCGGTACCAAGCGAAAGGCCAGGCAGCCCCGGAGATGCCATATGTGTTCAGGATCCGGCAGGCGCAGGTAGGAGTATGTTTGCAGTGGGTGAGGGAAGGCTCTCTGTTCTTAGGTTTCTTTCTGGTCACTGCGCAGCCAAAAAGGCCATGGGTCACTGACCCTCTCATCACTGTACCGCCAGAGTCCGTGCCTATTGGGTGCTCTTGGACTTCGTGTGTGGGTGAGCTTGTTTCAGGGCCTGGCATTTCAGGAAATCATCAGGGCAGGTGTGAGGAGATGGGGCGTGGAGAGGCACTCAAGGAACACCAGCGGGAAGGGCCAGTTTAAACTCTGAGCTCAGGCTCTGGGCAAAGCATTCTTTATATAACGCAAAGCAGGGCCTGGCTGTAGGAGCTGCTTAGCAAGTCGGTGGACCGACTAAACAACCCAGAACATTCCATCTCTGCCTTTGGGGCTTTGCATACAGTGGGATGTGATGTCTTGGAACTCATGTCCTCTCAATATGTATAAGCCTTGGAAGGGAAACAGAAAACTACAAGGAGTGAAAATGTCTAAAATTAGATTAGTTAATGGCCAAGCCTCACTGGCCAAGGGTTACTGTACCTTCTACCATGACTAGTAAAGAATGTCTTTGGGTTAGAACATTCATTTATTTCATTTTTCAAGTATAGAAACCCAGCTCAAATTGGCTGTGGCAAAAGAGTACATTTATAGGCCCCAACAACTGTACAGTCTAAGAAGTTATTTATGTCATGGTATCAGGTCTGGCTAGATCCAGGTGCTTAAAGAGTGTCACCAAGCTGGAGTGGTGAGGGGACCAGGTTAAGCACTCTGGTGGGAAGGGACATTCTTCTGAAGAGTTCCCAAAACATTCTAAGGTGGTTCTCCTTGTATTGACTTGGGTCCACGTTTGTGTTGGCTTGGTTGCCAGACAGATGGAATGAGGCAACCAGCCAGGCTGAGATCCCAAGCTGGCCTCAGAGGTGGGAGCACAAAGCCACGGAACCAAGTGGCTTGGGGAGTATAGACTCCTAAAGGGCTACCCTAGCCCAGCTGTCAGAGGAGGGAGAGGGTGACAGTGGGCAGGTATTTGTCTTCTATTGGAGAGGGTTGGGGCAGGAGCCTCTGGAGACACAGGAATACTGTTCACTGTGACCACAGGTGCAGCACCTGCTCTGGGAGGGGGAACAAGACATGTGCCACCTGCAAGGGGGAGAGGAAGCTGGAGCACTTTGTCCAACTGGTCATCATGTGGTAAGTGACACTCAGGGGCCAGGCCTGGTGGAGGTGGGGGGTTGTTGCGGATACAGAGAACCTCCTCCTCCTGGGGGCTTCTACCTGGTCCAGGAGGGAGCAGCTGTGGCGGGAGAGAATGCAGGACGGTTCTGGCTGAGCTTACTTTTATTCTCATTTTTCAAGCTACGACTCCTACTACTTTGTGTGAGTGTGAGCATGCTTAGATGTGGAAGTGCGTGTGTACACGTGAAGGCACTTGGGTACCGTGGCCCTCCTGTAGAGGGAGTCGCTTCTCTTTCTGCCATATTAGATCCTGATATTGAACTCAGTTTGCCAGGCTTGGCAGCAAGCGCCTTCACCCCCTGAGCCATCACCCTGGTTCTAGCTTTGAGTTTACATTGTCATCATCACCTGCCGGGGCAGCAGCCACGAGGCCCATGAATTCTGATGTCTGGGATAAAATCGTGTGCATGTATCCCCAAGGTCAGCCATGGATGTGCTCCTATTACGAAGTCCATGTCCTGTCCCTGGCCGGGATAAATGCTAGGCAACCAAAGGTACATGGGGACTGGCTGTTGTAATAAGAGCGGCGGAGCTGCGTCCCCGGCACCCGGCCGCCCGCATGGCTAGCTTATGCCCCGAAATAATTACACGGAAACTGTATTCTTTTAATCACTGCCTGGCCCATTAGTTCCAGCCTCTTATTGGCTAGCTCTTACATATTGATCTAACCCATTTCTAATATTCTGTGTAGTACCATGAGCTGGCTTACCAGGAAAGATCTTAACCTGCGTCTGTCTGGAGTGGGAGAATCATGGCGACTCCTTACTCGGCTTCTTTCTCCCAGCATCCTGTCTGTTTACTCCACCCACCTAAGGGCTGGCCTATAAATGGGCCTAGGCAGTTTCTTTATTATTTAACCAATGACCTTCCTCCATCAACTGGCTCCTTGCAGGCCAGGGCCCTGAGCTTAGAGAGGCTGTGCACTAGCTCCAACTGCCAGTCCCAGCCCCCGTTCACCACTCTGCTTAGGTGTGATGATCAGTGATTTGTAGCTGGGGCCGATTCCGATTCGTTCCCTCCTCCAGGAAGAACAGCCTGTTTGAGTTTGTGTCCCCACACCACCTCCACTGCCCCGGGGAGCTGCTTGCCAAAGCCAGAGGAGAAAACCTCTTCAGGGACGAGAATGCCGTGGTAAGAAGGTGCAAAGAAGTTGGCATCCCGAAGACTAGCTGGAGCGTCTGGCCCTCTGCGGGCTTTAGGGCAGATGTGTATGGTAGGGACAGAGCTGCCCAGACAGAGATGAGGCCCTCGGTGACTCTGAATGGAGTCTGGTGTCAGGGCCACGAGGTCATCGGCCCCCTACCCAGGTGGGTAGGATATTGAGAGGACGTGGGAAAGGGCACCGGGTTGCCCGTGTTATGAGCTTAAGGAGGAGCTGTAAGGGAGGCGGGGCTTGTCTCCACGTGGAGGAAGATCTTATATGGGATATTCCAGGGTCTGAGTCAATGCTGCATGAAGCTGCTAACCTGCTGCTTGGTGTTCTGCGCCGTTCATTTTGTGTCTACCAGTCACACAGTGGGAAGTTTCAATATTGGTGTGATATACATGAACCACGTGTGTTAGTCCCGGCTTTATCTAGCTCAGCACACGGTAGGACCCCAGAAGGGGTCTTCTGGCAAACACGAGTTGCAGGTGGAAATGTAGAATCTCTGCACCCCTCCCTTTTGTCCTGGACTCCCTGAGTCAATAAACTGGTGAATGAGGTCTAAAGAGTTTCCCTCAGCTTGCTGCGTGGCCTCGGAGCCTTTCCCCCATCACCCTCTGGGCCTACTCTTCTGCCTAGTGGAGTTGGCCCTGGGATCTTCCATAGCTTATGTGGGGGTGCTCTGGGAGAGAAAGTGAGGTGCTCTGTTTGTCTCTCCCCAGGTGTACCCAATTGTGGACTTTCCCCTGCGGGATATCTCTCTGGCCTCCCAGAGGGGCATTGAGGAGCACAATACCGCTCTGGCCTCCCGGAGTGCGCGCATCCTTCAGCAGGTGAGGCAGGGAGAACTGAGGACTGAGGATGAGGGCTTGGCTTGGGGCTGCTTCTTTGGTCACACAAAAAAGGCGGGAATGAGGCTTTACCTTAAGAAGTGAGGGTGCAGGAGATCAAGAGCTTGGGAAATGCACAGCTCAAGAAACTTCAGGGTCGAGGCAGTGTGCTGGAGTTGGGGGCCAGCATATCACATTGAAAAGGCAGGAGGGACCGTCAGTCACTGGGAGAGAGGACTGGAGATTCATTCACAGGAAATGAGTCCTAGTGTGATTCTAACCCCCTCATATTCAGAGAGCAGGAAGAAACCCAGTCAGTACCCAGATCTTAGGCCGGCGCACTAGTGCATTTGGGAAGTTCCTCTGGTGGCCACTAGGTGGCAATGGAATCATCATCTCTGCAGCATGGCAGAGCCATAGTCTAGAGCTCTTGGGGTCTGGAGAGATTGCTCAGTGAGTAAAGTGCTTGTTGCTCAAGCATGAGGACTTGAATTCAGATCCCAAGGTCCCACATAAATATTCTCTGTAGTGACACTATTCCCGGGGGTCCTGGCCGCTCTGTGAGGTTCGCTGCCCAGCTTATCTGGTTCAGTGAGGGTCTATGTCTCAAAGAAAAGATTTCCAGTACTGACCTCAGGGAACACCCAGTGCTTGAGGTTGGTGATGGGGAACCTTGGCCTTTCAGGCAGGGCTTAGATTCTGGGTCTTCTGCATCCTCACGCAATCCTGGGGCAGCTGGGGCATCCTGGGCAGCTAGGAATCCTGGACAGCAGGGCATCCTGGAGCAGCTGGGGCATTCTGAGGCAGCTGGAGCATCCTAGGGGCAGCTGGGGCATCCTGGAGCAGCTGGGGCATCCTGGGCAGCTGGAGCATACTAGGAAGATGGGGCATTCTGGGAAGATGGGGCATTCTGGGGCAGCTGGGGCATACTAGGAAGATGGGGCATTCTGGGAAGATGGGGGCATCCTGGGCAACTGGAGCATCCTGATTCAGTTGGGGCATCCTGAGGCAACCGCTTCATATGTCTTCATGGCTGGTTTCTTCCCTGACTGCTTCTGTGGGCTAAGGGTTTCAGGTGCTACCCTGTGGCACAACATGCTTTCGTTTCTGTCTTTCCCAATGAGCCCCACTTCCTGTTCTCTGCACATCTCTCCTGCTGGAAGGAAGGAGAGAGAAAGCAAGCATTCATGTTTTCAAATGAACTGAGACCACCTGGGATCTGGAAGGGGACTAAAGTGAGCTTCAGGTACTCCAAACTCTATTGTCTCCCAGGGTCAGGTGGTCACCTGGGTGGCCCTCTGAAGATTCAGTCTCCACTCAGCTCTGTGTCTGCACATAGCAGGGAGCTCTCAGACTGTTTATCATCCAGGCATTTACATGGAACCTTCCAGCTTTTCAACATCATAACAAGAATCTGAGCCAATAGTCTCTGTGGTATATCCCCTGGTCCAATCTGAGCCTCTGGGTTATTCATATAAATACAAGCCCAGAGACTGGAAGGAATTTCTTAGGAGCAGCAGTTCTTTTATTAGATATTCTGGAAGTTAGTATACGCTTTTGGGGACCTGGGGTTGGCGACTTGGGACCTTGTCAGTAATCCAGACACTGCAGGACACACCTAGTTGGCACCTGTTTCTTAGTTCTGGCATTCTCCGGAGGTTTGACCTAAATCCCCCTCCACTGACCCTTAGTGTCTGAAAAGTCATGAGGTTGGTTCTTATCTCAGGTTGGGCTCTTCAGAGCAGCCCCGTGAAATGCCTATATGAGTGTCATTTACTGAGGAAAGGGTGCTTGAAGGATCGGGGAAGAGCTGAGAGGGAAACCAAGTCAGTTACAAGGCAGCCTCAGTCTGATCCCAGTCTGATTCCAGAGTGGCTCTGAGCTTCAGTCATGCCCCAATGCCAGGAGGCTGGACTGCTGCCTTCTTGGCACCATCTGCCCTGGACATGAAAGGTAGGCTCTATAGCTCTCAGAGTTCTCTGCAGAAAACTGGGCTATGGGGATCGGTGGTCAGGTCTGGGGTGGGTGCAGCAGCAGGCTGTCAGGAAATGGGACTGGGCAGGGACAGATCACCCACTGGTCTCCCGGGGCTTAGGCATTGGGTGGAGTGTCATGGTGGCTACCTGAGTAAACCCACAGTCTGGGCTTGGCCACCTGTTCCCAAAATGTGAACTAACGAGATGAGGAATAGGCAAAAGCAGCAAAAGATTTACTCGATGCAGCATGCTGGAAAGAGGCATGCGTAAAGAAATCTAGTGACTCCCTACCTCCAGGTCTGCCTTTGGAACCCCGACAGGCTTAGGTCCTGGTCAAGGTGTGGTCCCACGCATCTCTAGCCCACCTCTTCTGCAAGGTGCCTGACCCCCTGTGTGACTCCTTGGGATCCACTGTATCAATAGTCTGCCAGGAGGGACATGAGTGCCTGTTTAACATAGCGCTCTAGGCCTGCTGTGACAGTCTGGCTTGAGTAAAGGAGTCCCAGATGGGACATTATCTTGGGCATGGCAGGAGGCTTTAGGAATACTTGGGCTTGAGGGACAACATGACTCGAGCAGCTTGCAAACACTGGTCACTGTGGGGACCATTATACTCACAGAGTGGCCAATGAGAGTCCTTTCACAACATGTTGAACTAAATGATATGGCCTCTAAAGCCTTTCTCCTATGACAAGCTAATCTCAAGCAACATAATCCACCGTGGAAAATCCTGGAGCTGGAAAGAGCAAGGCAGGAGATGTGCACATTAAAAAAAACGTATTTTTATTTTTAAGGGGACAGAATGAGTGAGGTTACATCTGGGATTCTCTTTTCTACCTGGCCTTTGGTCCTGGTTTGATCCCAATTGAGCCAGAGGCAGTGGTCTGTGACAGTGTTTTATCCTTGTTATAGAAGATGGGGGAGTGGAATCTAGTCATGAGGAGGTGGCAGCCACCACAGTGAGCACAGTTCCAGCAGTGCAAGTGGATAGCTAGAATCATCTCCATTGTGGAGTACAGCCAAGAAGCAAACAGACAAGCAGTCAATTACAAGAGGACCATCTTCTGAAGGGCTGAGGGCTTGGGTGGTTTGTGGGCTTAAATCCAGATCTTCTGAGCACACAGTGGATAGAGGCGGGGATGCTGCTGCTTCTTGTAGAAGGGTCTAGAAGCCAAAGTGTTCCTGATCTTCTGCCCAGGCCTCTGAGCAGCAGCCTTGGCTCCTAATTTCATGTGTCTGTTAGTCCTTATTTACAAGGTTTTGCATATCAATTTTGGGGGGAGTGTTTCGGCTTCTGCCTTTGATTTCCAAAATGATCATTTGTGCCATTGCTTTTAGCTGATGGATATGAGTTAGTTTTCTGATTTCATTTGGCACCCCAACTTTGAAAGAGTTTTGACCTCATTCCACATATAAGAAAGTCAAGGTCTGAGAAATAGAGCTCAGCACCACACAGGAAGGGTCATGGAAGTTTCTAAGCCTGTTCCTGGGCAGTGTCCTATGCTCCTAGGTCTTCCTCCAGGGCTCTGCTCTGCCCCAGCATTCCTTGGGGACACAAGGGCAGTTAGAAGAGAAATCTGAGCAACCATCTGATGGTTTCTGATGGGAAGGGCTTCTAGAGAGTGAGGAAGGTTTGGCCCTTAGCTGTCACACCATTTTCTTGGGTTTGGGATCCTCTGCCCGAGAGTGGGGTGTGGAAGCAGCATGAGCCAAAGACACAGGGCAGACCGCAGAGATGCCCCAGGGACATGCTACTTTAACATCTGGAGAAGCCACAACTGTATACCAGCTGTGCGTGGCCCTTGCCAACAGCCAAATAGTACCAGGAACTAAAGGTGACAGGCACCCCCTCCCTCCACCCCAGAAGCCCCACTTCCTTCTTTAGCATAGCTGAAGGATTTGAACTAACTACTCAGAGAAGGGGCTGGAGTTGAGGTTCTGAGGCTGACTCTGTGAAAGATCGAGAGTTCTGCTCCCTCTTCTGGGTGCGGGGTGGGGCGCTGTTTAGGAAGAGGTGGATGCTGGGAGGAGATCTGAGCTTGACGAGGGGACTGCTAAGGTGAGGGGCCCAGGCTTGCAGTGCTTGATGTTCAGGACCCAAAGTCGCACGAGCCTTTTGTTTTCCTATCTACCAAAAGGAGAGCATTTGAGAAAGACTCCTCTGAGGCTATGCTGACACACAACTGTGGTGGTGGCGGAGGGACATCTGGCCAGATAAGCCTCACAGAATTTACCAAATGCTGGCATTTCTCTGACATTTTGTCTTAAAACCAAAATCAAAATCAATAAGCCACTCAAGACATCTCTCTGCTGGTTTGGATGTGAAAGTATCGAAAACAACTTTGTTCTTCACCCTCATCCAGTAGCTCATGGAGACATTTGTGCTTCTGGAAATGTCTTGGGGCTTCCTTGAGGTCCCCTGAGGATACCCATGCCTCACTTCTAATAACAGACAGTGACTGAAGATAAGTCAGTTTTCCCAGAACGTAGACCGTGGGAAGGAACAGTGATGGGCAGTTAGCTGTGAGCTCGACACATCTAGGATCACCAGGCTGTTGTCTTGGATTGTGAGATGATAAGATCCATCCACTGTGGGCAGCGCCATCCTGTTGTATTGAGTCCTGGGCTGTGTGAGTGTGGAGGTGGATGACGAATAGGAAAAGGCATGCATTCCTTAGCTCTTTCAAGTTCCTACATCAGCTCCCCTCTGAGATGAGATGGGCAGTAACGTGGAGTTAGGAGCCCAAATGAACCCTTTCTCTCCTGCGTTGCTTTTGGTCATGATATTATATTACAGTGTCAGAAATGGGACTAGCACAGGAGCGCAGCAGGAGATCCATCCAGATGGTCAGCTCTGGACATCCTGTGCACCCAGCTCTGCACGTTACCCCACAAGCCTAGGGAAGCTGATGCTGCTTCGTAAACAAATGAGAGACTAGTGTGTGACTCTGTGTTTGGCCGTTTGTTTCCTCAGCGCCAGACCATCGAGCTGATCCCCATCACAGAAGTTCATTACTGGTACCAAGGAAAGACTTCTGTCTACTACATCTATGGCACCGACCACCAGGTGTATGCGGCTGACTACCCTAAGCGATACTGCTGTGGATGCACGATCCTCTGATGGACAGAGCTGTCCCCAGAGTCCACCGGTTACATTTGACAAGGGGACAGCAGTGTTTTTAAGTGTAGTTATGTTGGTGGATGTTGGACAACCCCTTGCAAACTCCAGAAGTCTTTCTGAACAATTGGTTAATCATCTGTCCATATTCCACCCCTGATGAGGCTCAACTGGTGGGACCCATGTTTA
Source organism: Chionomys nivalis (assembly GCF_950005125.1). Lineage (NCBI taxonomy): Eukaryota > Metazoa > Chordata > Mammalia > Rodentia > Cricetidae > Chionomys > Chionomys nivalis. The sequence goes on from NC_080086.1 coordinate 38,127,675, forward strand.
ACTTATAAGAATTCTCCTAAGCAAGTTCCTGTAGAATAATGAAGAGAAGTAACATATATGGTGGAGGCTCTGCCTCCCCCCAATCTAATACCCTAGTTGTTTGTGGGGTCTTGTATTGCTGATCCTTATTTTAGTCTGGATTCTGCTATGAGCCTTGGAGCATGCTCAATGGTATAGAAGTGTTGAAATGTAATTACAGGTTGATTTCCACCCAGCACTTTTGCTTTCTGTCCTCTGGGCTGGAAACACTGCTTTAGCCACTGCTGAAATAGTTCCGTTGTACCATGCCAGGTCTGAGGCTTCCCTTCGAGGTTAGAAGGCTGTGGCGGTTCAAAGATGGGCGCTCTAGTCATCCGAAGGCCATTTCCATCTGGAGCTGCCCACCAGGCTACCTCCATCTAGTCTGGGTTTCCTCACAATATGGAAGCTATATGGTGGCTGTTGCTCATGGGTACCGTGATTGCTGATGTTGACTGTGAACTTGCCAGGATCTAGAATCACCCAGCAGCCAAACCTTTGGGTGTGTCTATGAGAAAATTTCTAGGTTAGATAAATTGAGGTAATGATGTCGCCCATCTTGATGGTGAACAGCTCCATTTCATGGACTGGGGTCTTGGACTGAATTAAGAAGGGGAAAGTAAGCTGAGCACCAGCGTTCATCTCCTTCTGGAGCACAGATGCAATGTATCCAGCTGCCTCATGCTCCTACTGCCGCGCCTTCCTCACCGTGACAGACTGCACCCTTGAACTGCGAGGAAAAATACAATAAACTCTTTCTTCCTTAGGTTGCGTTTGTCAGGCATTTTGTTGCAGAGGACATGAGAAGTCAACAGTATCTGTGCTCAATTGAAAAATAGAGGTCTCTCTCCAAAGTTCAGAAGACCAAAACAAAACACGCCTGTGTTGCAAGGGTGGGGTCTAGCTGCTGACCCCAGTGGTGAGCTCATGGGATCGGTTTCATAGAATGTTTTCTTTTTGAGTAGATGTGGTTTGGGATCAGAAGATGTGAACTGGGTTCTACTGTTGGAGCTGGGCAGGCAGAGGGAGCTCCCTGTAGACCCAAATGCTGGCTCAGCTTTGGAGAGGTGTTCCTGGATCCGGAAGGCCACCATGATCCTGAGTGTGAGGAACCAGAGGATTGTCATCTTATGATACCTGTCCTTGAGTTAGAACAGGTGCTTAGCAGAAACAGTGGCCTCTGCTCCTGTTTCCCTACGGGCCATCTGGAACTCCCACCTGAAGTCTATCTTACCTGTACCATTTGTCTTGGCCCTACTCTTGAGGACAGGGCCCTGGGAGGGCGACGGGGGAGACAGGGATGCAGAATGTTTGTGCCATCTCTGCTACTGTTCGAGCCCTGGATTTCCCCACGCCTGTTTGGCTACTTCTTTATTTCCTGGACCGGGCGAGTCATACCTTGCGAGATCTGGATGGGCATGCTGGTAGTGCTGAAGAGAGCAGCACTGTTCATAGTGGGCTGGGTAAAGCGTCTCCAGCTCTCTCAGCATTGGGACTGTGGAGCCAAGCAGGAACTGGGCTGGGTAGTCAAGGCGATGGGAGCCCGGTGGCTGAGCTGAGACTGAACCAAGTGCTCTCCACATCCAGACTTTGGCTTCTGCTCTGGCTGCCTGCTGCCAAGTCTGTGGGCTCTACAAGGCTGGAGGCACACACTCTTATGCAGAAGGGCATTAGGGCATGGGCAGCAGCTGCTCTCTAGGGACAGAGTCTTGCGGTGGCACGGGAAAGAGAGAAGTTTCCAGGGCAGATCTCACCTCTTCTGGAGCACCACTGAACTCTAGAGGTGGCAAGCTATTGGCATTTGGTGGGTGAAGAGCAGGCAAGCAGAACTTCAGTTGCTAATCCCTTGGCAAAGTCAGCCATACATATGTCATATAGCTTTACAGTATACATATCCCACTGGTATTGAAGTTCAGTATAAGTAAACACAGAAAGCTCACCAGCTATTTCTTCACAGAATACTAATTTTCACATAGTGCTCAGCTCTGTTCTCTTGAATTGCCCCTTACCTTGTTTGAAATACCAGACCTTTCACCGCATTTCAAATATGTGCACATATATGGGCACAGCTGTGCTTATTCCTGCACCCTCTGTTATGCCTGAGCACTTGCATGCTGAAATGCATGTATTTTGATAAAAGGATTTCTTCTAATCTCTCCTTTGTGATCAACATTGGATGTAAGTGGGCTATTGTGTTTCTTTTCTCCTTGCTCTGCTCAGATACCTGACAAGCTGCAGCTTCAGGGAAGAGAGAGTTATTCTGGCTCCCTGTTTGAGAGGATACAGTCCACCACAGTGGGGAAGCAGAGAAATTGTGTTGGAAGCAGAGGCCACTCTATCCTACAAAGTCCATCCTTGATACCCACTTTGTCCAGCAAGAACCCATATTCTACAAGATCCTACAACCTCCAAAACCAGCGTCCCCAGCTGGGGACCAATCATTCAGGCACACAAGCTGTTGGCACAGGCTCATCCATACTGGCTATGAGTGTATGTGTGTGTGTGTGTGTGTGTGTGTGTATGTGTATTGGGGGGTGAGAAGGAAACATCAGCTGTTTGAGGCTGATATCCAATGATTCAACTATGCTATTGGTGTAAGAAGTCACTAAAAACATTTTAGCTGGAAGAAGGTGACTTCAGAGGGACACTCAACAGTTGAGCAGGAGAGAGAAAGACAGAGACAGACAGAGACTAACACACAAACACACAGACAAAGACTACACAACACTTATATATGCAGACACACAGAAACAGACAGACAGACACTACACACACAAACACACACATACACACACGGGAGGAGAGAGAGGCAGAGAGGGGGTTTAGCTTGTTTTCTAGGTCTTGGTCCCAGCGCATGGTGTGGTCAGTAGATGTTTCCTCCTCAGACCCCTTTGGGAAACCCTCAGAAAAAGCTCCTAGAAGTCTCTCCTCGATGACTCCAAATCTTCTCAAGTTGACAATGAAGACCAACCTTCACAAACAGGCACACACAGGTTGATAAAACAGATCCCATGGGTAGGGGACACCCTGTCTTCTATTGCCCTTGAACCTTCAGGTCCAGGAGCCCAGGCGAACGCATCTAGGCTGGAGTCCCTTGGGACCTCACTGTTTCCAGGACAGCTCTGTGAATCAGGAAGATGGGCTGTGACTAAATCCACCACAAGGCCCTCCTGCACGGTCTTTTGTGGTTGTTCTGTTTTGAGAGAATCCAGCTGTTGGCACAGGCTCATTTTCAGCTTGTGACAAATGTGGAGAGCCTGACTGCAGGGTCCCTGGAGGACTGACGGCTTCGCTGTAGTCTGTCTGGAGCAGAGAGCCCGGTGCATCCAGATGTGGGTCCTCTAGCAGGTTCTCCAGCTGGGCGCTGTCCGTGTTTCTACAAGTTCAATCCCTTTCCCATATCACCTGACAGGACTGAATCCTCCAGCTGAAAGAAAGATTGATTTGGGGACGGGAAAGTCTGTGCTAACCTTTGTGGCTAAACTTAATCTCTGTGCTTTTGGTTACTCTAATTTCTATATCACGATCAGAAAGTAAGACAAGAAGTTGTGGTGGCTGGAATACAGGTTGGGAGGCAGCATATAGTGTATAGTGTGGCCTTCTGACCATGTGCCCCTCTGTGACCTTATACTGCTCTTACCTGCTCTGTCCTTGGTGTTCCCCATAACTATTGAGGCTGGTGGGGAGTTGAGGCCATTGTGTGCTTGACGCTGATGCGCACTCAGACTCCTAGATGTTCTCTTAGCCATGGAGAGCGGCACGTGAGGTCAGAACTGAAGGGAGAGGTCATCAAGCACATGGTGTCTAGGCACAGACTGGGGTTTCTAAAAGGCTATCAAAATACTGGGACCTCTCTGGGTGGGAGTTCGTCATAGTGAAGCTCTGTCGCCCCCTGGTGGATCTTATTTCTAGACATTTGTGGTGACAGCTGTTGAAATTCTGTAGAGTTGCCCAGTGTCCTCATTTATTTTTAGTTTGTAATAAGGTCAGGAGATTAGTTAATTTTTTTGAGCTTTTAAACATACATTCTTTGAATTTATTTTTTGACAATTTCATATATGTATGCAGTGTATCTTTGATCTTAATATATTCACCCCAACTCCCCCTCCCAATCTCCGCGGATACCCCGAACACACCCCTGCCACTTTTGGGTCCTCTCTTCTTTGTGTGTGTATGAGCAAACATGCATGTGTATGTGTGTGAAAGTGTGTGCATGTGTGTGTGTGCAAGTGTGTGCATGTGTGTGTGTGCGCGCAAGTGTGTGCACGTGTGTGTGTGCAAGCATGTGTGTGTGTATGTGTGTGTGTGACTTGCTGAGTTCGGTTAGTGCTGCTTGCTGGGATGTTGACTGATTTAGTTGGCCTGCTGCTGTGAGTTTGAGATTCCAATGGCCTTGTGTCATCCAGAAGACAGCATTTTAGTCCAGTCTGACCTTGAACTTGTACTGCCTCTACCACTTCAGTGTACCCTACCAGCTTGCAGCACCACAACTGGCTTTGTAGGTATCAAAATATCAACTTACAGCTTGGCAGGGCTTTGTGTGACTGTGTAACAAAACACTGGAGGCAACTAACTTTGGAAAGAGATAAGATTTATTTATATTTCAGTTGGGAGATTCAAAGTTCAAGACTGTGTAGGAGGTGAGTGTTGTGTTGATTTAAATATGGGGGAGAGAGTAGACTTATGGCTTCAAAAGGAGAAGAAGGAAGGAAAAAGCAAAGTCCCACAATCCCCTTCAAGGAAATACTTCTAATGACTTGAGAACCTCTCACTAGGGTCTATCTCCTTAGGTCCTCATCCTCCGTGTAGCGTCACCTTGTGGGCCAAACTTTCGGTGCTGGCCTTGTACAGCAATTGCACAGTGTTAAGCCTCAGTGCGGGCTTCCCACGGGCAGGCCTCTCTAAGCCTCCGTTTTTCCTTTCTCTTTCCTTCCTCTACAGTTCCGTAAATTCCTACAGTGAATGCCAATTGTTTTCACTTCCACTCTCACCTTCCCTCTTCCACAGAAGCCACTCTTCCCCTTTCTGCTTTCATCTCTGTCTTGTGTGTGACCCACTGAGTTTAGCTAGAGTTTCTTGTCGGAGTTTGGGTGGAAGCTTGCCGATTGACTGGCAGCTTAACAAGTGGCTGCTCCACTGAGACAGATGAGTCTTCCTCCTCCAGCAACTATCAACTATTAAGAGTCCCTTAGGGAGGGACAGAGTCTCATGATCCCCCTTCCTATCCATGATGATACGGCCAGTTCTATGCAGGTTTTGTGTGGTAACTATGGAAGTTGTGAGCTCCTGAGTGCGAAGGTGGTGCCATGGCCAGAAGACACAGCTTTTGCCCACCAGGAGGCAGCAGATGCACACACATGAACCCTGCCTACGGCTTGTCTTCTTTTCTGATTCCCAGTGATTAAACAAGGCAAGTTTACTGTACCCCCAGTTTCTGCAGCTGCCAAGTGCCCCTGGGACTGTTTTGTAAAGGCGACACCTCATGCTTTGCGAGGCCACCTGACTTTAGGGACTGTGTCATCCCCATTTCACAGAACAGAAGGAGGTTGAAGCCTAGAGAGTTTGAAAAACTTCAATGCAATGCTTGGTGATGAAGCTTGGGCAGGAGATCCATGTGTCTGCCTTGGGGTCATCAGGAACAGGAGCAGTAGTGATTGTTAGGAGACCTTGGCTAGCAGCTACTGACTGGAAGTGGACTGGTCTTAAGGAAGGGAAGTTTTGGGTTTGCTGTACCTTGTCAAAGTTGATTTTGCCTCTTGACAACATAGACTGGACCCCCCCAAGGGTAGAAATCTAACTCTGGCTTTCTGTTTTTGTAATTGCCTAGACAAAATAAGAGGACTAATGACATCCTGTATGAAGGTTCTTGTCTGCCATCCGTGGAACACGCTTACAGTATCATATAGTATGTGAGTGCTCACGTACAAGAAGCTTGATTCCCCAGCTGGAGGATCTATTCTGGAAGGTTATAAAAACTTTGAAAAGTATGACCCAGTTAGCAGAAGTCTGTAGGTCTTCAAATGCTACACTGAGCTCCTGGTTCCCATTTCCCATCACACACACACACACACACACACACACACACACACACACACACACACACAACTTCTGGTTTGCCACATGCTCCCACCACCACGGCCTGAAATGCTCTGGCATGCCTTCCTCGCCATGGTGGACTGACATCCTCTCAACAGTGAGCTTAAATTCCTTCTTCCAGGTGCTGTATGTGGCGGCAATGCAAAACCAATTTGCACAGTTAGTTCTCCTGGGAAAATGTAGATGTTATGTCATGCAGGAGAGAGGGACACAGACAGCTAAACACCCAGATGACCAGGCCAGCATTTGTATACTTTAGAGTCTGGGTGTACTATCTTTCACCGGAAGGCAGTAAGTCTGCATTGGTTTAAGGTCACAGATGAACTTGGTAAGACACCACCAGGCTGGGGGAGTTTATGGGCCAGAGACATTTTGTCTACACTGGCTGGAATCCTGCCTGAAGTTGGTCAGGAATATCAGGGTCTCAGCTTCCCTACCTTACTAAGGTCTATACCATCTGCCAGTGATCAGCATGTGCCTAGAAGGAGGATGCCGAGAAAGGTAGACACCGATGTTTCTAAGGGATAGAGTGTTCTCTTCCTAGGTGCAGAATGTAGTGTGTGTATGCTTGTATGCATATGCACGCAGTGTGCATGTGTGGCACCAAAGGTCAATATTGTGTGTCTTCTCTGGTCTTATTTTTTTTGACAGTCTCTCACTGTGCTCATAACTCACTGGTTGGTTAGATGGGCAGCCTAGAGAGCTTGGGGGTCTGCCTGGCCCTGCTTCCCCTAGTGTTGAGTTTCTAGGTTCTCAACCATTTTGGACTTCTTACATGGATGTTGGAAATAGGACTTATATCCCCCCACTTGTGAGGACTTATATCCTCACACTTGACCAACCAAGCCCCTTCTTCAGCCCCAGAATATACTCGAGGCCAGCCAGGCTGTGGAAGCCAGTGTGACCTCCCGTAAGGCGTTGGTGTATAGATGTGGGCAGGTGGCTTGGAGTCTGTGGCTGCTTGTGGACATGAGGGAATTCAAACTCTCATTGGGAAACAGATCCCATCTGATTATAGAAACATGAAAATCCTCCTGGCTCCAAGCATCTGGTTATTTTTCTCATTCCTCCAGCTTGGCTCAGAGAGCATTCTCTCAAAGGAAGATCCGCTCAGTGGCTGCCCCTCACAGTGACAGCAAAGCCACCTTGGCTCTGCCCTGGAGCTCCTCTCCGTAAACGGAGCAAATGATCCACAAAGGGATGGGATTTGTAATGACAGACACATGTCTATCCAGGCCAATTAGGGAAAATTATCATTGCGACACTCCGCAGCAGGGGTTTGCAGATAATAAGGGTTTTAAGCAGTGCAATATGAATGACAGACATGTAAAATGAGACGAGAAAGCTGCTTACCAGATGGCCTCCTGGGAGGGCATTGCACAGTCAAGAGAGATGTTGGGGCGACCCCTTGGAATAGAGGGCAGGAGGTTTTCTAAATGGCTCTGAATAATTAGGGAAGGAGAAGCTCAAAGTAAGAAGGGAGCTGACTTAAGGAAAAGGGAATGCTTCCAGGAAGGAGGCTGAGGAGGAATCAGATGGTGTCCTTGAGGAGAACTCAGAGTGCTGGGTGCTGGGAACTGTCAGCAGAAACTATCGAGGAATTCTCACAAGCATGGGGGACTGGATCTGTTCTAGTTATACCTTCCCATCAGCTCTTTCATTCTTGTTTTGCTTTGTTTTTTAGTTTTCTGTGTACACTGAAGATATCCTACTTGAGCTTCCCTTTCTTTTGACTTCCTCTAGGTTTGGCCAATGAACAGAGTCTTTTGGGTTTAGCCAATGAACAGCTTCCTTTGGGTTTAGCCAATGGGAAGTTTTCTTTGGGTTTGATCAATAAGAAACTTCCTTTGCATTCGACCAATGAGATGCTTTCTTTGCCTTTGATTAAAATACTTCATTTGAGTTTGGTTGGCAAAGCACTTTGCCTGGCAAACAAGATGGCTGCACATTGAAATTTTGTATCTCTTCTGCCAGATTCATAGCTGATACCCTAACCTTGAATATGGTGGATTAAGGTATCAGGAGGTGACATCTATGAGAAGTAACTAAGGTGGATGAGGATGTGTGCCCTGTATGGAATTTATCAGTGACTCTTTTCATGGTCTTGGCTCTACTCCAGGTCCTGGCTCTACCTCTGGCTCCTGTTCCCACCTAAAAACCATTCTTCCATTGGTCTTCAAGGCAAAGCCAATGTTTGTTAGTAATCATATACAATGTGGGAGAGTTTCTCTGGCTCCAAGTGCAGTATATGTTTGCTTTCTGCTTTCCAGATGTTTTCCCCCTCTGGGGCTCATTTCACCATTCTTGGGAAAGTGATATGATGACCTTGGACTTGAGGCCCAATAATTGCTGGAGAGTTTGACAGCTTGATGGTGTGTTGGTGCCAAGCACTTAGCAACGCCACTGCACCTTGAGTTCATACAGCTGCTCCACACTTCCTTCAAGCGATGTCTGAGCACCTGGCTCCCTTTGGCGGAGAATGTACAAAATATTTAGGGAGGATTTTGTGATGTGTAGATGAAATGAAAAGTGGGCACACACTAGATGGGTATCATATAAACAAGAACCCAGTCTTTCTGAGTCTCAGTGTTCTCCTGCATATTGGTTAATTTTGAGAAAGTTTCTAGGAACTTTTCTCACTGAGTAGAGATTGAGCAAATACTCATCTGTGGGTACAAATATATCCCAATGGATGTCCACAGCACTGTATATGTGCTGTGTGGTGAATTCCAGTTTTTACCTGCTTAATTTTCAACTTTCTTCTGCTTATATCAGGGCTTGGAACATACTTAATAAATCATCAGTGGTAGCTGCTGAAACCCAGAGCTTCTTTCTGGGAACATGGCTCAGCAGCTAAGCACCTGCCTGTCATGCTCACATGCAGGGTTCTGGGTTCTCTCAAGAAAGTTTTCTTTCTGTCACTGCCCTGGCATCTCATCATCTATCACAGTTAGGTGTAGCTCATTTTTATATTAAATCCAGCATGTGGTTATGATCTGAAGGAATTTAATTTGGTATTATACAGTGTTTGTGGAGCATGTTTCCTTTTCTTGAGCACAGGACAGTTCAAGTTGCTGGATGTGACCATCCTACAGGGAAAGCCTGAGGGAGAAGGAGGCTGCTGTGTCTTAAACTTGGTGATTGTGGAACCATAAGCAAAGAGATTTGGACCCCAGGTGATGAATTCCTTATTTTAACTATGGTTAGAAAGCAGAGAAAGCCTTTGGAAATGAGCGTTTTGGGAATCCTTTCCATTCACAAGTAGAGGGGTTTGGAGAGTATGCATGATCCAGACCTCATGCACTTGGGGCATCTGAGCACCTGCTAGGATGTTGAAGGGCTGCCCAGAACTGCTGATGTCCTTCGAGTATGACTATTCATTCCCTCACTTTCACATTTATTTACCATTCTTCTGCCCAGAAAATGAGTCAGGAGTACTTGCTACTATGCCCCCATGTTATCATTGTGCCCCCACACTTCAATTCAAGGGTCCTTCTGTTGAATTGTCTGCGTTTGGAGTCTTTCCTTCATCAGTTCACTCAGAATTGTCTCTGTTGATGTCTATAGAAGAATCCCACAGGTACAAGGAGTTTATATATATCTTTTGGATGGTGGGGTAACCTTAAAAAATTTTGGTAGACAAGTAAAGTGCCAGGACATATTAATGCACTGTGTAGACAATGGGAATAAAGGGAGGCACGCAGGTTGGTTAGGTAGTATTGAGGCCCAGAGAAGAAAGGTTAAGTTGGGTCACTGGCTGTCGGTCACCAGCCTCGGCAAAAATACCACTTGCCAGGGTAGGGGTATGGGGAACAGAAAGTAAAGAGTATGAAGATGTGACAATAACAAACCAGAATAATAGAGACTAGTACTGGGAGGGAGTTCCAGTGAATACTGAAATCACCTGAGTTTAATTTTCTGTATGCTTTTATACCCCAATACAAAAGGGAAAAGAAGGCAGGCAACAAAAGACTTCTTTAACATGATACAAAGGACAACCTGATCAGTGAATTGCTTTAAATCTTTGAGATATCAAGTCATTATTAGCATTCTGTTGTTTAGGCAGTGAAACCACTCTAGACCAAGTATTCCGAAGGCAGCCGTTCCCCAGGTAACCTCATAATACAAAAGAAGGAGCAGAAGTATGCTTGCATGTCCTGACCATCTGCCAGGATGGAATGATCTGCTTGTACGAGCCATCTTAATGTCAAAAGAACCAAGTAACCACATCCTGAGTCAGGATTTGTAACTCTAATTGTTGTCAACAATTTGGAGTAACCTCCAAATTCTCTGACTATTAGACAAGGTGGAAATAGGCTCAAGTGTTTGGCCTCCACAATCGGCTAAACCAATGACAAGGAAGTGCAATAGATGAAGAGTTTAAGATACAGCCATAGACCTAGCTCCACTGCTTACTTCACTTGGACAAGTGACTGAACCTAAGGCTGCATCATCATCTGTGGCTGGAAGACAGAACCTCTGCCTATATGGTGTCCTCTGAAATGACTGGAGATATGTTAAGCACAGCATCTGACTCCTGACTCTTGGTGTTGGGTAAATATGACTAACTATTGGTGGTAATAGTAATGAAAATAAAAATATATTGTTGGTGATGGTGCTGACAGTTATGATCATGATGATAGCAACTATGATGATGATGAAAATGTGATGGTGATGATGATTAGAGGTGATGGTGATGATAGTGACAATGGATTATGATGAGGATGAGAAGTTGATGATAAATGTGGTAATGTAGACACAACGGATAATAATGCTGGTGTTGATGAAATGACAATGATAAGGCAACGGTGATAATGCTATAGTGAGAGTGGTATTGAGGGCTGTCGTAGGATGGTAATGATACTGATGATAGTGAGAATGATGCCACTGATAGTAATGGTGGTAGTGGTGGTGAGGATGGTGATGGAGGTGTTGGGAGTATGTTAGCGATGGTGGTGATAGCAAGAATGGAGATGAGGCTGATGCTGATGCTGATGACAGTTTTGGAGGTCTGAATAAGAATTGCCCAATAGGCTCATATATTTGAATGGTTGGTCACCAGAGAGTGGCTCTATTAGAAGCTATGGCCTTGTTGCAGTAGGTATGGCTTTGTTGGAGGAAGTGTATCTCTGGGGGTTGACTTTGAGGTTTTCAGAAGCTCAAACCGGGTCCAATGGCTTTCTCTCTTCCTTAAGCCTGTGGATCAGGATGTAGAATTCTTAAGTTCCCTCTCTAGCACCATGTCTGCCTGCATGCCACCATGCTGATAATGGACCAAAGCTATGAAAGTGGAAAAAAACCCCAATTAAATATTTTCCCTTATAAGAGTTGTTGTGGTCATGGAGTCTCTTCACAGCAATAGAAACCATAACTAAGACCGCGGTGATAGGGCTGATCACGCTGATCGTGGGGATGCTGGTGACAGTGGGTGGCAGTGATGGTGACAATGCTGCTGCTGCTGCTGCTGCTGCTGCTGCTGCCAAATTTGGTTATAACCTGTGCTCTAAGTCAGATCCCGCTACCCATTTTCTTCTTTTTTCCAAACATATATTATTGATTATTTGTTAATTTAACATAATGCACCCCAATCATGCTCACTTTGCAGCCACCCAAAAAAGATGAAAAAAGAAAAAGGAGGAGGAGAAGAAGAAAAAGATGAAGAGAAGAAGTCCAGTTTGTATTGCCCATATACTCACTGGAGCATGGTCAAACTCCCAATTGCCAGCCCCTTAAAGAAAACCGAGTTCTTCTCTACCCCTCTCCTGCCAGAAGCCATCAGTTGTGGAGAGCTACACTACACAATCCTTACACCAAGTTTTAAGGGTTCTCTTTGATGGCTTCCTATCTTAGCTGTGATAGCTCTTACCTTTGAGGGGGTAAAGTGGCAGCAGAGGTTGTCATAGAAGCCTTCTATGTCTCTCTTTCTCAATTATGAGTCTACTGTCATTGATACCACGGCAAAAGAAGCTTCCTTGTTCTTTATAGTCAGTGGAAGCATGGATCATGAGTTTCACATGATTTCTGCAGCAAACCATGGACATCAACACAACCCTCTGCCACAACATGGGCCGTAGACGCCATCATAGCCCTCTGCAGTAGCACAAGCCATGGACATCAGCATGGCCTCTGGCCAGCTACCTATTTTTAATTAGCCAAATAAAAGTGGACAGTACAAAGAGGAGATTTATTCAATGCAGTCACATTGGGAAGAGGGACAAAGAGATTCAGTGAACTAAAGTTCTTCTTAAGGATCCTGAAGTGAGAATAGAGTCTAAAGAGAGGGCCAAGGATGTGCCTATCTAGACTGTCTCAGGAAAGGTGTGGTCCAGCCACCATCCTTGAACCTGTCCTTGTCTGAGCTTCAGTCTCATTCTGTAAGGTTGAGACAAGCTGCTAGAACGCTAAAATTTCTTCCAGGGAGTCAAGCTCCCTTCCTGGCTGGTGCCCTTTCCTTCTTCTGACATGAGACTCCAGAGAAATCTTCATTTCTTTTGGATCCCTTGTTTCAGCAGTCTGATAGGCAGACTGAGAGACAGTTGAGGGTGTCTCTTTGGAATATCTTCATTCCTGCCAGGCTGGCTCAATCTCTATGGTTGTTACTGTGAGGTGTGGACATGATCAACGAGATCTGGAGGAATCTGTAAAGGATGACTCCTAGAGATGTGATGGCTGAGGAAGACCTTTAAACAGTTAACATGTTCATACAGCCTTAGGCTTTGGCAGAGCTTAGGAAGCTGGGCAGACTCTCCCCCATGGGCTCTTTCCACCTGTGCGCCTGTCTCCCCCCATGTGCCATCTCTGTGTTGAGTGGTGCTAAGCAGCTTCAAGCAGGATCCACAGCAGTGTCAGTAGCTCCGCCTTTAATCCTGTCTCCGTTCCTTCAAGAGTTGCTTAATACTTGAGTTGTCAGTAGGTGACATTTCATTCCATTGTCTTATCGTGTATGTGAGAAATCCCATCAACAGGAGGCAATTGCAGACCCAGAAATGATGATGGACAATCTGAATTATTTCATATTAGCTGGGCCTGTTGTCTGTAGATTCGCCGAGACTCAGGCTGCCTCTCTTTTAGTTGACTCCTACTAGATAGGCTGTATTAAAGTGAGACCCCGACACAGCCATCAGGATCTGGAGAGAACAGAGAATGCAATGTGGTAGATATGTCTAATGCTCAGATTTTAGACCCCTCAACCCCATTTCCCAGGGGCCAGTGATTCTTACCATGCTCACTGGACAGTCTGCTCCAAAGACAGACTATGGTATCATTCGCCATGGATCTGCACTACTCAAGACCCATGGGAACTGACATTGACAGGTGGACCCAGGTAAAAATTAGCCTGTAACTCATCAGCTTGGACTCTTCTGCCTGGCTTCTGCAGGCAACTAAAGGGCAGACACTTGTCAGACAAGGCTTCTATTTAGAGAAGGCATGCATGTGAGCGACTGGGTGTGTGCTGGGCCAGGTTCTGTTCAGGGCCATTCCAGTCCCCCAAGCAGGCTTGCTGTGGATGTCACTGTAGCCTGGGCATAGTAACCAAGCACAGAGATCATCAAAGGATGAGAAACCTCTTTCATTTCTAGAGGCTTCCAGGTTCTTCCTACCAAGGAGGCTATTGAGGCAGTTGGTCTCCAGGAAGAGATAATAAGGATCAGCACTCTGTACGTGGTGTGTGTGTGTGTGTGTGGGAAGGGTGTTCGCATGCATATGTGGGGGTTCATGTATGTGTCCTTGTATAAGAGGCCATAGAACAACCCTGAGTGTCCTTATTCAGGACACTGTCCATCTTGACTTTGCACTAGGGTCTCTCACTGGCCTGGACCTCGTTGATTTGGCTCAGCTGCCTGACCAGTGAGTCCTAGGGATCTGCCGGTCTTTGCCTCCCCAGTGCTGGGATCACAAGCACGCCTCACTTTTGTTTTTGTTTGTTTTTAAGGAACAGCATTTTTGGCACATCTGTTAATGTGCAGTGTCCCCACTTCCTGTTCCTGCTCAGTGGCAACTTTCCCAGATGTTTGCCAGGAAGACCCATAAGCACATATAATTATGAATGCCAATATTTATCTTTACTTAAAAAAAAAAACCTTTTCTATCCTCTTAAAGTTTGCATTAGGGGTGGTGCTCTGAATACCCACAGCATGTCCTCTTCCAATCTCGAGCTACAGACAGTTCCAAAGACACACCAGTGAGGGTTTTCAGTACAGTGCACCTCTTGGCTCCAGTGCTATACCCCATCCGTCGCTGTTAAGTGGTTTCAGCTCTTACAACATGCCTGCTTGACACCTTGTTTACTTATTCCGTGGAGCTGCATCATTTAATTGCAAGTACTTCAGAACAAATGAAGTTGAAGCCCAATATTCTGATCCTCTAATCCATCTCAAGTTGCTTTATTTATCTGAGGATCTTGACATAGTCCACTCATTTTATTTCTCCCCCCATGTTTTCATCTTTTTGTTCTCATATTCCTTCTGTGTACATTTCCCCCAGAAGGGGACATTTGGGAAGGAGGCAACAGTGTTCTTCCTACTCGCCTCCTTTAAGCCCCTATAGGAGTTTTCATTCTTATCACATTGTAACATGTATAAAAGAGGTCCCAGAGATGAAGTGGCAGAGAATGAAGGGTTCAGGGGACGACTTGGTGCTTCCGAGCCCACAGGATGGCATTGCTGAGAATGGTGAGTGTGGAAAGAGACCTGGTGCTCAGCTGCAGCTCTGCTCTGACACTTTTCTCGGGGAGACATCAGCAAATGTCTGTTCACCCCAGAGAGGGAATGGAGGGCAAACCAAAGCAACGATATCACCAAGGTCCAGCTTGGTGAACCAGTCAGTTAATTGAGATTAATTTTAGGAGTATGGATGAGGGTTTTTTTTTTTTTCCACAGGAGACCATATAGCTCAAAGGTAGCCACATCACAAAAAAACCCATCCCAGTAAGGGACACTCAGAGATGCTGGAAACCTGGAGCACATTGCAGGACTTGCAGACAGCTATGCAGGCTGAGGAGGGTCTTTTTCATAGTCCTTATATAACTTTGAATGAGGGACCTGGTGAATTTCAGGGACTTCCTGAGATTTGTAAGTTTACAGTTCAGCAAGTTGACGAGTCTCTTTTTCATTCTACATATATAATCTTGAATGAGGTACCTGGGGAATTTCACGGACTTCCTGAGATTCATGAGTTTGCAGTTTAGCAGGTTGAAGAGTCCCTTTTTCATATTACATATATAACCTTGAAGGAGGGGCCTGCTGGATTTCAGGAACTTTCTGAGATTTGTAAGTTTTTTTTTTTTCCTTCCTGAGCCTTAAGGAGCTTTCCTTTTGGAATTTTCTGAATCTTATCAGCCTTCCATTCAGGATGGAAGACTTCAGTTCAGACGAAATTGCCATTTAGCACTGCTGCTCCATGACCCCAGTCAAGCCACACAACCTCTCTGGGCTCTGATGTCCTCAGACACCACAGGAGGAGAGGCTGTTGGTCCTTTTCTCCTACCTGTCATAATAGAGACTACCGCCTCTCATGTGTCCATAACTTGCTAAGTGAGCAGAGCAGGTAGGTGCATTCTGGAAGCCCTTGTGCTATGAGGTCCTGCTGTTCAACCTTGTTCAAGACTTAGGCACAGACCTGCCCGCCTCTATTTTGTGTTCTGTCTCCTACTCAGGTTTGGGTTTGGCTGTCATCCCCAACTTTGCGTGACTCCTTGAAGAGGCAGTTCCTACAGCTTTTAGCAGAGAGGGAAATGGCCAGGGATAGTGCAGGCCTCTGACCCGTGTCTTAACTAAGTGTCTCCTTTCTGGATTCTAGTGCTCAGTTCTATTTTGGTTATAATTCGGCATAAAATACCTTGCTGGAGCACAGGCCCATGGAGACAAAAGTCCATAATCTGCCATAAGAATGGTAATTTGGAGAAACGTGGCCCTTTGTGGAGGTTACCATGTAGGTGGCATGGCCTTAATTATTTTGAGGACTGCCTCAAGCTGTTATCCCTGGGCTCCAGCTGATGTGAGGCCCTGAGGACTAAGTGGAGGAAAAGGAGACTGTGTATATCAGGCCTTGAAAGTGTGTGGCCTCCCTACTTTAGCCAGAGAATCAAGATGATGGTGCTTTAGTCAAGTGCTCCAGAGGCAGACTTATCTCAGGGCTCCAAGGAAAAGACTCAGTTCCTGAGGTCAGAGACCCTGGGGAGGTGGTCTTTGCTGGCTTACACCTCCTGGAGGGCTCATTAGATAGAGTTAACGCCTATCTTTGATTCCTCGCAGGGCGGCTCAGTCTCTTTGAGGAAAACCTGTCATCAGGAGATATTGGCTACCTGTTAGCATCAGTCTTTCTTCCTCAGAGGCCAGATCTGCCTCCATGTCACCTGCACAGCTCTGGTTTCACCCTGTGGCACTAGGCAGAACGAGTTTCAATCCCTCTTCTTTTCTGACAGCATTTCAGATGGATGAAGGTAGCTCTGCTGCCCCGCTGAGCAGTTTCCCAAGTTAAACATAACTCTTTCCACTGTCACTCACATGGCATGGCTCCAGTTCCCTTTCTCCCACCGTTCTCAGAATTTTCAAATCTTTAAAGCTCGAGGGTTTCCAACCTGTAATCTACAGTCCCAGAGAGGCTAGATCTCATTTTGGGGAAAGGGAATACCTGGTACTAGGGAACCCTCCAGGAATCCACAAGGATGACCTCCTAGCAATAGTGGGGAGGGTGCCTGAACTGGCCATCTACTGGAATCAGATTGGAGACCTCCCTAATTATCATCAGAGATCCTTGATCCAGCAACTGACTGAAACAGATGCAGAGATCCACAGCCAAGCACTGGTCTGAGTTCTGGGTATCCTGATGAAGAAAGGGAGGAGGGATTGCACAAGTCAGGGAAGGTCAAGGTCATGATGGGGAACCCACAGAGACAGCTGACTCGAGCTTGTGGGAGCTCACCGACTCTGGACCAACAGCTAGGGAGCCTGCATAGGACTGATCTAGGTAGGCCCTCTGCACATGCGTGACAGTTGTATAGCTTGGACTATTTGTGGGACACTAACAGTGGAAGCAGGACCTGTCTCTGGCACTTGAACTGGCTGTTGGGAACCCAATCCCCAAGAAGGGTTGCCTTCCCCAACCTTGATGCAGGGGGAGGAGCTTGGTCCTGCCTCAACTTGATGTATCATTTTTGGGAGGGTTCTAATTCTCTCATTCAGTGTTTGGGAGCCCCTCTCCACAAGTGCGGTACTTTGTGGTGCTGCTAACTAGTCTGTGTGCATCTGTAACCCCTGCCACCTCCTAGTGTGCATCTGTAACCCCTGCCACCTCCTAGTGTGTGCATCTGTAACCCCTGCCACCTCCTAATGTGTACATCTCTAACTCCTCCCATCTCCTTGTTCGACAGATCTCCAGCTCTCCCCAGAGGCAGAAAAGAGTCATCTCCAGTAATCAGTTCTGGGCCAGGCAAATGCCCAAGATATCCTGGAGACTCAATGACAGGTATTTGAGATTCTTGGCTGAGGTCCCCTGAAGTTGGAGTCTAGTGTGACAGGTGTCGGGAAAGGGGAGGGTCATCATTCTTCACCTTATAGAGACTGAGCTCACAGGTTTACAGCTAAGAGGACAACAGGACCCATTTTGTGCCTTTCTTTCCTCCCTTTCTCTTCCTCCTCTTGATGGTTATTTTATTCTCTGTCTCTGTGCTCATCATGGCTCTGGTGCTTAGGGTCCCTATCCCCAGATCCTGCCCCTATCCTTGGCTCACCAATCACCAGTGAAGCCAGTGTTAATGGGCACTCTCTGTGGCCATGTTAAGAGCTGGGTCCAAAGTGCACTCAGGGTCCCATGGAAACATGATGCTCTGAGCATTACCCCATAGTGTCCAAGACCCACTGGGCTGTGCCTAGAGTGGATACATGTTGGTAGCCAAATAACAACTTCTCAGCTTGACGTTCACACTTGAAATAGAGTGAAATTCCACTGGGAAGACTCAATTTCTTTTACTGTTCAGGAAATAAAACTCCATCATAGGTGACCTTGGAGTCAGTCTGAGGTTCAAGATGCTGTTGAATCGGAGAACAAATTGGAGCCTGGGAGGGTTCTACCAAGAACAGCTCGATGGAACATAGAGGGACCAAGGGCAAGCTGAAGACTGAGCCACAGGTTACGGCTCGGACTGACCAGAGTGTAGACTAAAACATCGTAGCATGTTGTCTTCCCTGGCTGTGTTTGCTTGTTTTCTTTGCCATCTTTTCTTAAGAGAAATTCTGAGCGGAGGGAGACTGTGACTGTATTTCTCAAGTCAAAACTGCCAGACCTTCCCGTTTTTGGAGTGCTGGGCCCCGCAAAGTTA
This sequence comes from Chionomys nivalis, assembly GCF_950005125.1. Classification (NCBI taxonomy): domain Eukaryota; kingdom Metazoa; phylum Chordata; class Mammalia; order Rodentia; family Cricetidae; genus Chionomys; species Chionomys nivalis. Next base: position 38,146,108 of record NC_080086.1, read on the forward strand.
GGGTCAAGAGATGCACTTTCTTGGGTGGGTAGTGGTGGGCAGATGGGCCTTGTTCTGTCCATTGTGGTAGGGGATATATCAGGAAGCTATGGGGTACTGAGATGGATTGCTCAGTGTGGCTTGCACAAGATGAATACTATAGAGTGACCTTTGGGGTGTTTTGTGACCTTTCCACTGGCTTCTATTGGCTCCCGGTCAGGGGCCTGGGCAGAGGAACCCCCAAACAGGGAAGAAACAAAGTCCTTCCTACTTCTCTGACCCCTCTTTCCTTTCCTTTCCTTTCCTTTCCTTTCCTTTCCTTTCCTTTCCTTTCCTTTCCTTTCCTTTCCTTTCCTTTCCTTTCCTTTCCTTTCCTTTCCTTTCCTTTCCTTTCCTTTCCTTTCCTTTCCTTTCCTTTCCTTTCCTTTTTTTCTAGGCCAAGATCCACCATCTCTATCTGGTCACTGTCCCTGCTAACCTTCTTCTAGAACTCAGGACAACCTTGCTTGCTCATTCAAGGTCAACCTGCTTCTATGCTGATGATCACTTCTTTCTTGGACAGGTCCCCCTTCTCTTTGCTTGCCCCCCACTGTTGTGGTTTCATTGGGATTTCCTAACTCTGGATTCCTGTGATACAGCCAGCCCATGCCATTCCACACCAAGGTGAGTCAGCAGATCCCGTCCTATTTATAGTCCCCTGTGTCCCTCAGACCTGGTGTCACATCGGCTGGCCTGGCAGTCTCAATAGAGTTTGCTCCTTCTTGTCCTTTATTCTCTGCATACTTAAAGGCAATTATTCTCATCAACAGTATGAAGATATGGTGTCATTAGCAAATAACAGAGAAGTATAGAAAGGGTGCATTTATTCTGCTTCATTCAATGCTGACTGCTAATAATTTAGTTTGATTTATTCCATTTTTATTGTAGATTTAATTTTTAAAAGCTTTATTATATTCATTTATTTATTTACTTACTTGTGTGTTCATATGTATGGGTGTGGGTATGGACATGGCGGCCAGAGAACAACTTTCAGGAATTGGTTCTACCACGCAGGGCCTGGGAATCAAACTCAACTCATTCGTCTTAGTAGCAAACTCCTTTACCCATTAAGTAATTTCACTGGTCTCTTACATAAGAATTTATAAACAGTTTATATTATCTGTATCCATGAATCCATCCACCCTCATATCCATCCATCCATCCATCCATCCATCCATCCATCCATCCATCCATCATCTTACATAATGCCTACATAAATACTCTGAATTCTGAGGCTCCAGTAAGCTTTGCTGTTTAAGATGCTCTATGAAGCTTGTTACAAAATGATATTTAGTGAGGAAAATGCCCATGAGTCTGTGGGAAAAAGATAGTAGGCAATCTTATTTGATACTCTGGACTCTGTCTTGTGTACTTCTGGTTGATTTTCTTCTCTATCCATTTTCTGCAATGAACTGGGTGTTGAACATAAATTTAAAAAAAGCCTTAATTAGTCTTCTCTGTAGCTAAGTAAATGGTGGCTCCCGGAAGGATTTCTTCATTGTTCCAGGCAGGTTTCCCAGGGCAGTCTGATCTCTGTTGGACAACATAGAAAAGGCCAAGTCGAATTTCAGGATGACCACATAGCAGTCAGAGAGTGACTCTGAGTGAGTGCTCTTCTTTATCCCCTGAACAAAGACACCAAGAGAGGGGCCAGGATCTGACTTGACACCATTAATGACATAGGCATGTATTTTTCTGTGTGAACTTGAATTTATGAGACAGCCAATAGATTTGTCCTGGAGAAAGAGCCTTTTGAACATTCTGGGGTTCAATGACAAACTCCTTTGCAATGATAGTCATCTAGCAACCCAATTCTTCTCTATAGTTGTTGGGTTAAAGGGACTCCAAGTCCCTTCTGGAACCTGGGATCTATTTTATAATTGGAGTCAAAGATAAATAAGAATGGAGGTTAGTGACAATAACCTTCTCAAGTTCTTGTTTTGAGGATTGCAAGAGCTTGAGAATATTTAGGAAATATTTGCTGTGAGAAACTCCTGCTCAGTAGAAGCAATGATAATTCATTTATTTGCCCATCTTGTATCTACCTATATTAATTGAATATCTACTGTATTCTAGTCAAACAACTAGTAACCAAGAGCACTGTGATGAGCAAGACAGACATGCACTACCCACTCCAGGACATTGCTGTGTTTAGAGACTTTAATCATGATCAAGTGTTGCTATAGTCAACTTTTTAGCTGACTCAAAGCAAACTATAGAGGAGGAAGAGATTGATTATCACCATCTTCTGGGTGAGAAAATAGGTAGGAAAACACAGAGTAGATTTGATGGTCGTAAGTGGTACTGGAACTGGATCTTTAAGCTCATGTCTTTCTCTCAAAGCCTTGACTTCAAAACAATAAACTGATTATTGGTGCAGTCACTGCGCTTTGGTTCATTCACTTAACATTTTACTCCCCTGGCTTCTTCCTTTGTGAGTATCTCTATATAGATACAGAGATAAAGTAGGTGTCAATATGCTTAAGCATTTGATAAAACTCTGAAATATATGAGAAACATCCCATCACTATGAAAGACTGACTTCTCTTTATTGAGTGATTCACTGGATGCATACTTTGTTCCTTATCATGTCTATTATTGTCCTCCTTCCACAGCTGAGAAAAGCTAAGCCTAAGGTAGCGAGGTAGTGATTTAACTTAATATTATTGATTAAAACAGTGGAAAAGACATTTCAAACTTGTATCATAGGTGTGGATTATATATAACTACATCACAGAATATCCTCTTTGGCTGGAGAGATTGTTTAGTGGTTAAAAGCATTTGCTGCTCTCCAAATGACTTGAATTTCATTCCTAGAAGCCACATCAGATGGTTCACAATCACCAGTAACTCTAGCTCTGAGAGATCTGACACCCTTTTCTAGCTTAACCTCTATGGGTACCCGTGCATGCGCATACACACGTGTGTGCGTGTGCATGTGTGTGTTTCCCTTCTTTGGGTTTTGCTGGTGTGAGAGATTATCTATTGTTTAGATTTCTGTGGGTATAGTTAACTTCCTTGGGTTGGAGTTTTCCTTCTAGTACTTTCTGGAAGGCTAGATTTGTGTATAGATATTGTTTAAATCTGACTTTGTCATGAAATATCTTGTTTTCTTCACCTATGGTGATTGAAAGTTTTGCTGGGTGTATTGGTTTGGGCTGGCATCCATGGACTCTTAGAGTCTGCAAGACATCTGTCCTGGCCCTTCTGGCTTTTGGAGTCTCTATTAAGAAGTTGTGTGTAATTCTGATAGGTCTGTCTTTGTATGTTATGTGGCATTTTTCCCTTGCAGTTTTTAATATTCTTTTTTTATTCTGTATGTTTAGTGTTTTGATTACTAAATGATGCAGGGAATTTCTTGTCTGATCCAATTTATTTGATGTTCTGTAAGTTTTTTGAATGTTCTGTAAGTTTCTTGTACCTCTATAGGCATGTCTAAGGAAATTTTCTTCTGTGATTTTGTTAAATATATTTTATTGGTTTTGGACTGAGATTCTTCTCCTTCCTTTATTGCCATTATTCTTAGGTTTGATCTTTTTATAGTATCCCAGATTTCCTAGATGTTTTATGTTAAGAGTTTTTTAAACTTAATATTTTCGTTGACTGATGAATCTATTTCATCTACTGTGTCTTCAGTGTCTGAGATTCTGACCTGCATGTTTTATATTCTGTTGGTGACGCTTGCTTCTATTGTTCCTTTTCACCTACCCAGATTTTCCACTTCCTGAACTCCCCCAGGTTGTGTTTCATTTATTGTTTCTATGTTGATTTTCATGTTATGAACAGTTTCTTTGACTCCTTCCCACCACTTGGCTTTCTTGGCATTCTTTATGGGATTTGTTTTTGGTTTTCTTTTCCTAGATTTTTTTAAGTAACCCTTTTCATTTCTTTTTAAAGGATGTCTATCATATTTATAAAGTTATTTTAAGGTCATTTTCTTGTGCTTTGCTGTGTTAGAATATTCAGGTCTTGCCATTATATGATAGTTGGGCTCTGGTAGTGACATATTTCCCTGGCTGTTGTTGATTGCATTTTTACACTGGTGTTTAGTCATCTAGATTAGCTCTAGTCCCTGATTTCTGAGTTGGTCCTTACTGGATAGATGGTTTGTTTCTTGGTTTCTGTTTCCTCTTTGGTTTTCTAGTCTTTGTGACGTGGGTTTCTGGAGGCTGGTGTGGCCTCTGTCCAAATTGTGAGTTGACCTTCTGGTGGTTAGCTTGGCCTTTGGTGCAGCAGGATGTCATTGTTCTTCTGAGTGGTGTGACCTGCACCTGTTCTGCCTGTGTGGCTTGCACCTGAGTTGCTGAAGTCTGTTCAAGCTGGTGTGGCTTGTGCCTGTTTTGATTGGTATGATGTGGGCCCGAGTGGTGGAAATCCACTGGGGTTCAGAGCAGGGTTCAGCAGAAGGACCAGCACTGAGATAGGATGGCATGGACCATGGGAAGGTTCTTGGGATGCAGAATCTAGGGAGTGAAACAGTTCTATCCATAGGTGGGTCCCTCCTTGGTTCTGATAGGGGTGGCTTCCCTCTGAATGGTGAAAGTCTACTGGGGTTAGGAGCAGGCCCAGCAGCGGTGGTGTTGAGCTGCAATGGTGTGGGCTGAATCCAAGGAGGGGTGCAGTTCCTCTGGCTGGCAGGTCACACACTAGTTCTGGCTGGTGTGACCTGCTCCTGGTGGCAGAAGTTCACTGGAGCTGTAGGCAGGGCCCAGCAGTGGACTGGCAAGGATCTGGACAAGCCTGGGGAAAGATGCCCTGAGACAGAATCTAAGGAAGGGTGCAGTAAGCATTGAACATTTAAGCTGCAAAAGCTGACTTTAATATTATATTTAAAAAATGATTTGTTCATCAGTCATCTTATTTCTCTTTTTGCTTTTAGTGGACCTTCCTCATATCTTAAACTAATGGCTGGTGTCACATAATCCAAGGGGAAAGAAATATCTTGTCTTAGAAAGTGAGAAAAATAGAAATAATTTTTGCTGTGACAACAGTTTTCGAACATGCGAGAATAAATTGCAGATAATTTCTTTTTGTGGATCTCCTTGAGTATTATTTCTGACTGTGAAGGAATATATACAATATGGAATGTTCCACTCTTATCACTGTGAAGTGCATGGTTTAGTGGCACCAAATATCCATAATACTATTGTGCAGTCAAGCATTATTTTCTAGAATTTTTAATCATATACTGCCCCTATGAAGATCTTCTCATTGCATATTCCCCCAAACCATGTTAACATCTGTCCTACTTTCTGTCTCCATGGATTTGATCACTTTAGAGATTCAGAAAGTATCTGTGCTTTAGAGTCTGACTTGTTCTCTAGTTTAAGTCTTCAAAGATCAACATGTTGGAGCAGTGCTGGATTAGTTGTGTCCTCTCCTCCCTAACAATTCATGTTGAATTCCCAAGGCCCAGGACCTGTTATAAACTCACATTTGGAGGTAATTTTCACAGTGGCCTTTGGGTTAGAATGATTTGTGTGGGTTGAATGTGAAATACCCTCCGCAGGCTTCTTCATTTGACACATGGTCCTCAGCTGACAGTGCTGTTCTGGAAGGCTATAGAACCTTTAGGAAGTAGAGCTTTCCTGGAAGAAATACATCACTGTGGGCAGGTGTTGTGGGAATCTGATTGTACATTCCCAACTGCCCAGACTTGAAATAACCATACAGAAACTGTATTAATTAAATCGCTGCTTGGTCTATTAGTTTTAGCTTCTTATTGTCAAGCTCTTACATCATAATTTAACTCATTTCTATTAATTGGTGTATTGCCATGTGGTTGTTGCTTTCCAACAAGGTTCCAGCTCATCTGTCCCCCACAGCTACATGGCATCTATCCAAATCCACCTTCTTTTTACCAGAACTCAGTTTAGTTTTCCCTGCCTAGCTCTACTCTACCCTATCCCAGGCCAAGGCAGATTCTTTATTCATCAACAGATAAAAGCAATACATAAACAGAAGGAATCTCCACATCATCTCCCCTTTTCTGTTTAAATAGAAAGGAAGGTTTTAACTTTAACATAGTAAAATTACATATAAAAAACAGGTATCAAGCAAGAATTGCAATTATAATATTTATATCTACTTTATCTTTTATCATAACTAAGGAAAACTATTATAACTATCTAGTCTTCAGCTCCATCAAAGACCCCAGATGGATATAATGTTACCTAAATAAACAGTAAGTACACTGTAAGCAACTTCCAAAACTCTAGAATTGACAGAGACATCTCACTACATGGACAGTTACCCAAAGTTCTTCCGTATCATTGGGGCATCCAATCTTCAGCCTACATGCCCATAGTGTCCAAGAGACTTTTCCATGAAGCAGGAAATTTCAAAGGCAGTTCCACCTATATTAGCAGTTTGTTAGTCACCTTTTTTTTTTTGTCCTGCAGAATGTCTGGCAGACTCTTCCATGAAGCAGGAACCTGAAGGATCGTCTCACCTTTTGGCAAGTTCAAAAGTCATTTCTTTGTGGGTCCTGCATGTCCATTTCATGCAGCATAACATCAAGCAGTCCAGGTGAGAACAGTTTCTTGCCAAAATGGCTAGCAAACTCCATAAGGTGCCTCTTTGACGCACATCTTCCTCTTGAGGTAATTGGTGCTGCCAGGAGCAGATGTGTTTCATGTCATGAAAAGTCCTAAGTTCTTAAAACATTTTAAATGCCATATTCTGTAGGTCTTTGAAAGGTTTGAAGATTATCAACCTAACTAAAATATATGCCTATATATCTAGGAAGCCTAACTAACACGGCTACAAGCTTGACTATTATAGATGACTCTTTATTAACCTATATTTCTTAATTATACATTACATTTTTAAATGAGCTGCATAAACACAATACCTTAATCAAGAGCAGAAATATAAAAAATTGGCTTTAAATTTGTATTAATAAGCCAAGATCTATACCTATGCAAATTTCTATAACATATCCCTCATTAAATGTAAGCAAACAATTATAAACAATCATTTGGAAAATTTGGGCATAGTTCAAAATGCGTCCTGCTCTTTATTGCTCTGAAAAAGTGTTGTGGGAGGTGGCTTGTTTGTTTCCTGGTCACCCAGACTCCTGAAATAACCACTCAGAAACTGTATTAATTAAATCACTGCTTGGCTCATTAGCTCTGGCTTCTTATTGGCTAACTCTTACATGTTAATTTAATCCATCTCCATTAATCTGTGTATTGCCACATGGCAGTGACTTGCTGGCAAAGTTTCAGCATGTCTGTCTCTGGTGGTGGCTCCATGACTTCTCCCTGACTCCACCTTCTTTCTGTATTCAGTTTAGTTTTCACCACCTAGCTCTGTTCTACCCTATCAGGCCAAGACAGTTTCTTTATTAAGCAATGATATTCACAGAATACAGAGAAGAATTCCACATCACCACAGTGCACCCTGAGAGGAGGTTAGTAGTCATCAGACACTTCTTATTCACCAGTCTCAGATCAGAGGCTACCTCCTCTAAGCAACTTTACCAGATCACTAAATCTCAAGGTGGCCTGTGATCATTTCTTGTCATAGTGTCTGTCATGCTCCATCTTAGCTCTTTTACATTCTTATTCCTACATTCTTTTTTTTTTTTTGCTTATTTTGTGTCTCACTCACTAGAATATGATTGCAGTTTAAGATGGTTTTGCAAGGAGTGAAAAGAATTGAGACTGAAATAGTAACCAGAGAATAGACAGACAACGGTTGTAGTGACTCATTATGAAGGTTAGATGTTATGTTGTAGAAAGATAAAAAAAAAATCTGCAATTTAGAGCCAGGATCTGACTTGCATGATAGTATCAATATTTAAGAGACCCCAATGCAAGAGCAGAGAATAGAATTCCCTGGGCTCCTCTGCAACGAGAAGAGGTATACAAGGAATATTGGGGAGTAGGGCTAGAGTAGACTTATGTCTGGGCTGCTGTTACAGCTTGAGGGAGAATGGATGACTTGGCTAGAGAGGCAGTGGGATTAGAGAAACAGGTCCCTGAAGGCTGGCGTGGCTGGACCTTATGAATTTTCAATACAATAGAGACATTTAGATGTTCTGCCTAGATTTAAATATTTTTTGCACCAGTTTTTTACTAACAAAAAATGTTGATGTTGTATTGTGGGGACAGCTGTGGTCTGATCCCCACTCAGCAGCTTTGTAATGCTAGCCAAGAATAATACTGCTATGATTTCATAGGCATTAATTGTAATTTCACTTGAATGCCTGGAATCCAGGCATCACTATGAATGCTATATGTGTTCAGCAAAAGATACAGCATCCCAGAGGCAAGACCAGGACATATGGTGGGTAGGAGATAGGAGAAATTGTGAGCCCCATGGGGATATAAAGCCCTGTTCTTCTGCCCTTACTTGGGAGAACCTTGGATCGGGACACATGACTAACAATGGTCAAGGCACAGCTTTGCCAATTTCTTTGTTGTGAGCTTGGCCAAACTACTTCTCACTTTCTTGGTACATGTTTTATCCTCTGCATATTGGCAACAATCGTCTCTACTTTCCAGAGATCCTAGGTAGAGAAAACAATAAAGCATAATGGATCACACAGGATGACTGTGAACCTTATTCTGTGTGCTTGGCTTGAAAGATTGCATCCATATTTATAGCTGTTCTGTGTGTTTGCTATTGCCTTTCTGTTCTCCTAGGGGTAAGGTGATAAGTCTTGTTATTTGGTGAGACTGAAAAATGCCTAGGAGATGCCAGTGTGGCTCTGAGGACAACTCTAGAAATGATTCTATTGGACCCAATGGGTGGTTTGATCCATTAATACAGTCAACATCTGAATAGGCTATTGGAAGGCAGTGGCAACTGAACGGTGGGGCTTTGGAGGAAGTGAGTCACTGTGGCTGTGTCATTGGAGGGTGCATTACGTTCTGGCTCCTTCATGCTTCTGTTCATCTTCCTAGCTTCCATGGGGATGTTCCTGTTTGACCATGCCCTCTCCTTCATGATGGACTAAAGTCTCTAAAACAGCAGGTTAAAAATCAACCCTTTTTCTCTAGCTAAACATCTTTCCATAATTATATATTCCACAGTAGTCTATGCCTGATGGGGTTGGCTGGGCTGCCTGGGAGGGGCTGTTCCTTTTTGTCAGCAAAGCCCTGAATACCAGGGTATCAAGGAGACAAAAACATCACAAAGGTACAGTTCATTCACAGACAGTTTTACTAACATTGAGAAGACATGGTTCTTTCCTAGGGAAACTTCAAGGCTAGTTGACAGGGCAGTCTTATGGGAAATAAGCAGCAGTAGAGTTGATTACAAAGATTCTTCTCTCATCAACTCCTTTATTAAGCATTTATTTGTTCCCTCACTTGCCCATTCATTCATTCATCCATTCCTTCACTAGGCACTTATTTGTTGATAGCCTCCTTTGTGCCAGGCGTTTTTCATTGCTAGTGGGGAAAGCATAGAAAAGCTTCCCTGTAATAGTCATGGATTGACATCTGGAAGGAACCCACTGGGATTTCTAGGTTTCTCAGTTCTGGAACAAGAACTGGACCAGGGACACATGGATATTGGTAGAACAAGAGCAGCTCATGGAGGGAGAAAACCCACCCCAAGATCAGAAGCGAGCTAGACAGCAGGAACAGTTGGAAGCTCAGAGGTCCCTAGTCAGAGCCCTCTGTGGGTCATTTGTCCAGCATGTACTTTCTCCGGAGTTTATACAGCACTCACTTTTGTTGTTCATGTTCTGTCTCTGAAACTCAGATATTTAGTTTTTTTCTCCATTGTTTTCTTTCCAGTGTCAACACTGATGCCTCTCTCTCTCTAGATCCTACTTTCATGTCATAATCACTTCCTTGAAGCTCATCTTCTTGTTGGCGAGACAATAATAAGAAAACAGATACACAAAGAAGATAAGCTGCTACAGTGCTCAGAGCTACCGTGAATGCAAGGCAGAGAGGAGTAGTGTTGTGCATGAAGTAATCAGGAATGGCTTCTCAGAGTGGGCCATAGCCACGATGATCCTGGGTGACAACATGGAACTAATGATGTAAGGACCTGGAGAAGGATAGAGGGGGCATCTGGACATAGGAGCAGTAAGTACAGAGGTCCTGAGGTTGGAACAGGAGTTGTCCATGCTATCTCAGACACAGAGGAAAGGTCCCTGTTCTGGAAGAAAGTAAGCCAGGGAGGTAGAAAGAGATGACGTTGGAGAGGTGTGCATATTGCAGGTCCTCCAGGCCAGGCTAAAGAGACTGGGTTTTATTCTGTGATGTCACTGAGCTGTCAAGTGTGACCTGAGCTGGTGCTTGTTAGTCATGAGCTGATATAGGATGGGTCATAAGGGCATGAGGGTGGAGACCAGTTGGAAATTGGCTATGGGACAATACTAAGTGGCATGCCACTTCTGAATTCACAATGGGCTGCTAGCTAGTGAAGGTACTGTGGTCCTGGTCCTCATGGGGTTACAGTATACAGAGCTGACCTGTGGGGCTACAGGCCACACAAGCAGTATGTTTTCCCCTGTGCTGGCTTTGCAAGTCCCATCTTCCAAATGAGGCCCCTGGGTCCTCCAGGAGCACAGTCAGCTTTCCAGAAGAGCACAGCAAACCCTTGTGAAGTGGCTCTTCAGAGCCTCTTTGTCATTACATGCCAGAGCCACCTCACTTTGGATGCACACAGGGAAGAAGGTTCTGAGGCTCATGTGATGCCCTTTACTGCCATCTGTGTTAAATATGAACAAGACTCCAGGACACTCAGTGAGTTACTGTCCATAGGCAAGATGGCTGCCTACAAAGCCATTTGTGCATTTTTCTACACAGGGGACTCCTGGACCACCAGGGGTCTCACTGTGACTTGGCAATCTAAGCCATGTAAAAACCAAACCTATAGGCCCAGTCAGGAGGCACTGTGACTTTAAAATGATGTCAAAAGAGAAGCAGGCATCTAGAATCCACACGAACTGCCACTGACTAACGCCTCCAGGATTTCACTACTCACAGTTAATAAACAGCATCTCTGGAGTTAACTGTGTGGTGTGGTCATTCCGAAAATAAGATGTTTTCAATTTAGGTTGTGGGTGTTCCTTCTAAAACCTTTGTGTTTTCTTCTAGTCTCCTGTATTAACAATGCGTGCTTGTGTGTGCGGGTGTACACACACACTTTTACAAATGTGAATATGTAAGTATAATCATGGATTCTCCTCTCAACCTATCCTGTCACTTTGAACTTGACTGCTCAGTCTGTCTGAAGTTGATTGAGTAACATGGGCCACAGTTGCTGCTTAGCTTCTGAAAGGAACCACTAGTTTTCTCCCCAAATTCCCCAAACTTAGGCAGCTCAGCAAAGCATGCTGGGATGCTTTTTTCCCTATGGAAAGGTGATGGTGGCTGGGACTTTGAAATTCCACCTGTTACATTGTGAACTGAGACCAAATAGCCTCCCATCCCAGCCAACCCTCCCAGGGGTGATTTCTTAATTTTGAAAAAAATTTTTAAAAGATTTTTGTTTATTTTTTATTTATGTATAAATAAATGAAATAAAATTTAGGTATTACTGTTTGTTTATTTGTTATTGTGTGTGATTGGTGTGGAGGTGGTGGTGGTGGTGGTGTATGTGTGCGTGTGTGAGCACACATGTATGTGTGTGCATGTGTGCATTGGTCAGAGGACAGCTTTCAGGTGTCAGTTCTTTTTTTCCACGGTATGTTTTGGGGGTTGAACTCAGGCCATCAGACTTGGGTGGTAAGTGCTTTCACCAGCTAACCTGTCTCATCAGGCTTTAGAGGACCAGGTTTGGAGGCTGATTTTTGCACAATGTGGTTTCCAGTTGGCCAGAAGTCACTTTCTTTGCTGAGTTCCATCAGCACTGATACATCACTCACTTAAGCAAAGACTGAGAAGGACATGGAGAGAAACTACTTGTCAACATAAAAGAGACTATCAGGGACATTGTTCTTATTTCATCTCCTTTGGTATCAAGGAAACAAGACCATTAACTCCTGTCTTCCCTTTATGGAGATATATAGGAAGCCCCACTGATCCTGAAAGGCCTGAGTTGTGGTTTGGTACACAGCCGTGCCTACTGTGTGTGTTGTCTGTGCCTCCTTTCACATTACAGCATCAGAGTTAATAGCTGGTACACAGACCTTGCAACCTAAAGTCTAGAATATTCACTACCAGGATCTCTATAGAAAGGCCTGCTGACCCTGCTCTGGAGAAGTAGGTGAGCCAAGGACTGGCATCTTGGAATGTTTTGTTAGCATCTGAAAAAGAGAGATGACAGCAATCATATAAGCATTGTGGCCCCAATTGTTGGCACCAGGCTTTCCTGTGTTTACAAAACTGCCTAGCTTCTAGGGCATACAGACCCCATCTCTGGTTAGGAGATTCAAAAAAGGCTTTAGATTAGAACTGACAACACCTAGGTTGTAGCCTTGGCCCAGTCTTAAGCTTGAGTGATGTTGACAAAGGTACTTTGACTCTTAGGCTTTCAATCAACCACCATAAGGACAAAAATATGTGTGTTGCCTACCATGTTAGCATACTGTGGCTGTGTTGACTGCCATGTTGGATCTGTGTTGTGTACCATGCTGAATTTGTGCTTCCCACCATGATGTATCTACAAGGTTTTCCATGTTGAATGTGTGCCTGCCACTGGTCTCATGGGACCTGTGCTTCCTCCTATGTTGAATCTGTACTACCCACTGTGTAGGAACTGAGCTGCTTGCCCTATTCGATGTGTACTGGTGAGTGGGGAAGGCCGGGTTGATGTGGGATATCCTTCTGTATATGTGTTGCTTTTATAGGCTAATGAATGAAGCTGTTTCAGCCAATGGCTTAGCAGAGTAAAGTCAGGAAGGAAATCTGAACAGAGATATATATAGAGAGAGTAGGTGGAGTCAGGAAGACACCACGTAGCTGCCAGAGGAGACAAATGCTAGAACCTTACAGGTAGACCACAACCTCATGAAGATACATAGATTAACAGAAATGGCTTAATTTAAGATTTAAGAGTTAATAAGAAGCCTGAGCTAATAGGTCAAAGAGTGTTGTAATTAATACAATTTCCATGTGATTATTTGGGTCTGGGTGGCCGGGAAATGAAAGTGCAGTCTCTGATTACAAAAGAGCACCCACTGTCTGGGATATGGATCCACATAAGACCTAAAAAAGGCTTAAGAAAGGCCTCTAGACCCACAAAAATAGTGCCATGTTCAGCTTCTTGGTAGTCTCATTTCTTTTTCAGATAGGCTCTATTTGCTAGAGGCAAGCAGAGATGTGATTCCTTTAAGAAAAGAATTCCTGACTCAGCACTAGCAGCAAAAACTCCAAGGCTCCTTTAAGAGATAGCTTTCTAGTTTATGCTGGTCCTATTATAGAACAACAAATGTGGTCTGTGAGCAGCATGTTACAAATTGCTTACTGGTGACATAGACCTGCTGCATTCCTGGAGCTGGGACTGTGAGCATGCCTTGCAGAGGCGGTGAACAAGTCTACCATGTTGGATGGTTCAGAGTCAACAGGTAGGGCCATGGAGTTGGTCCTAGCCATGTTCGATTAGCATTTTAAAAAAAAGGTGCTCCTGGTCAGAAAATGATTACAGATATGTGATAAAGACAGATTCAGACAAAAATAAACCTCTGAATGTGTTACAATATGTTTAAAAAATATACTTAGGTTTGTGAGAGAGAGAGGAAAAAGAGTATAGACAAGAGTATGGACAGTCATAGATTAAAGGAGTAAAGAAAAATAAGCCATGTAAACATGGAATATACACAGAGAGTTTGAATTATGTATACTGTGTTTTCTTTGAATTTTTTGACTGCAGAAAGACATTTGATTCTGGGAGCTGTTAGTTAAACCAATATAAAGGTATCTTGACTTCAACATTTGAGTATAAGAATATGTTGCTTTGGAAAAGAGGTTCTGCTTTTGTTTTCACAGAAGATGTGAACCTGTAAATTTCTTCCAGGCTAATATTGCTTGATGGAACAAGATCCTCCAAAAGGTCTCCATGAACCCTAAAAGCATGTCACCCAACAAAAGCAGGAAGCAGTTTGGAGAAAATTATGCTGAGCTTCCCAAAATGATTGTTTATAAATATTTATTTTCATTTTAAAAGGTTTAGTTATAAATGTTTAATGGCCACAGTCAATTTCTGAAAAAAATAAGGAAGATATGATATATAGAGATAAATACTTTACATTGGTATAGATTCTGGTCTATGGATAGAAATTTAAGGTTGATTTGCTACACTGTGTATATGTATTTCTCTCTCTTTAAGGTATTATGTTTGTGGGGCTCATTTTAAAATGTAATGTATAATTAAGACATGCAGATTAATAAATAATCATCTAAAATAATCAAACTTTTAATTATGTTAGGTTTTTAAGATATGCAGAGATAAATTTCAGTTAGACAACCTTCAATACTTCAAAGACTTATAGAATATGGCATTTAAAATATTTTAAGAACTTAGACTTTTCTCAACAGTGAGACATGTCTGCTTCTGGCAGAACCAATTACTTCACAAGGACGATGGGCATCAAAGAGTCTCCTTATGGAGTTTGCTAACCATTTGGGCAAGAAACTGCTCTTGCCTGGACAGCTTGATGTTATGCTGTATGAACTGGACATGCAGGACCCACAGAGAAATGACTGCTGAATTGCCTAAAGAAGGTGAGACAGTCCTTTAGGGTTCCTGCTTCATAAAACAGCTTGCCAGACATTCTACAGGACATAGAAGAAAGTGACTGATAAACTGCAAATAGAGGTGAAACAGAATTTCAAATTTCCTGCTTTATGGAAAAGTCTGCCGAAGGCTATGGGTCTGGGCTGAAGATGGATGCCCCAACATTACAGAAGAACTTTGTTTGGGTGACTGTCTAGGCAGCAAGAAGTCTCTGTCAATTCTAGAATTTTGAAAGTTGCCTACAATGCACTTCCTGTTAACATAGGTAATATTATATCCTTCTGGGGTTTTTGATGGAGTTGAAGACAGATAGCTATAGTTATAGATCTCCTTAGTTATGATAAAAGATAAGTTAGATATAAAACTTTAGACTCACAAAAATATTGTTAACTAGAATGCTTGATACTTGTTTTTATGTGTAATTTTACAATGTTAAAGCTAAAACTTTCCTTTTTAATTAGACAGAAAAGGGGAGATGATGTGAAATGTCCTTCTGCATATGTGTTGCTTTTACTGGCTAATAAATAAAGTTATGTTGGGCAGTGGTTTAGCAGAGTAAATCCATGCAGGAAATCTGAACAGAGATATAGAGAGAGTAGGCAGAGTTAGAGAGACACCATGTAGCTGTCAAAAGAGACAGATGTGGGAAACTTACGGTAGGCCACAACCTCGTGGCAATAGATAGGTTAATAGAAATGGGTTAATTTAAGATGTAAGAGTTAGTTAATATGAAGCCTGAGCTAGTATGCCAAGCAATGTTTTATTTAAGATAGTTTCTGTGTGATTGTTCATGTCTGAGCAGCTGGGAAATGAACACAGTCTTTGGTTACATCAAGTCTATGTACTTCTGGGGTACATTGTTTTGCTTAGTTTCCTATGCATTTACAAGGCTCAACATCATGTTTTAGCCAAGGGAGATGTTGAGTAAGTGCTTGGCAAGTGGATAAATCAAAGAACCACCCTACTAATGAATGAACTGTCCATTGTTTCGGAGACAACCATATAATGAGTAGTGAGTACTGTCCAGTTAATACCTTATTACTCATATGTTTGGTTGAGAGCCTAAGAAGCTGACAGAACATCTCAAAAAATCACCAAAGCCTTCCTGGAGGAGGCAGTGCTTTGCAGTGCTGAGAGTTAAAGACAGATGCAATAACTGGGACATGTTTCAGGTAGAAGAAGACAGAAGGCCGTGTGTTTACATGCTGTGATCCAAGATGTGACAGTCACCTCCTCTGAGGACAGGACCACATAGGAAATGCACTGAGCAAACTGCATCTTCTCCTCTGGCCTAAGGAGTATGGTTCTCATCCAGCCCTGATACCCAGAGGTCCCCAGGATGCTTGCCTACCCACTCCTTCCCCTTCCTGTTATCAGCTGAAGATGAACTCTACACAGCTCTCTGTTAGTGCAGCCCAAACCATTCCCTTCTAGGGCAAAGGCTCACACTGCTTTGGAGCAATATTTCATAATTTATATATTTGATGAAGATCCAGAGTCTGTGCCAGCAGTTTGCAAAATCTAACATCCTGGGATCCATTAGCTATGCAAGTCACTTCTCTATTTTAAAACTTTCCATATTTGAACTTGTGGAAGCCCATCTTTCCCGTCTATAAGAGTTTTCCCACAAAATGGTTTGTAAGTATCCATCATTCCTCACAGCTGAAAAAGAAAGGGCTGGGACAGTAAAATTTTTTTAGATATTTACTTCAGGGATTACCACTTTATGTAGACCTTTAAAAAACATTTGTCTTATCTTGCCAGTAATTAAAATATCAAGACAAATGAGATTTTAGTAGAATTCTAATTACTTCAAGATGAGCAGTGGTACTTGGCTTCCAGCCTGGGTGCATGCTGCAGCTTCCCCAGACCTCCTATGAGCCTCATTCCTTGATCCTGGGACTCACCCTCTGACTCTGCTTTCATGAGGTGCTCTTCTCCCAGGGTCATTTTCTCTGACTTCAACGTGCCTTGTTCTTATTGTTTTATTTATATGGGCTGCCTTCTGGTACTTTGGCAAGTGGAGTTGGCTCTACTTCACCGGGAGGTTTTTCTTTCTCATTGCTGCCTCTAATAGGGCCTCTGTCTTTAAAAGGAACCCAGTTTCTTGTCACTTGGATGGTAGATGGTTTTCTTATCCTGTCCTTGGCCTCTCTTCATAGAGATGTCTGTCCCTCTCTCTCTTTATTGAATAAAGCTTTCGCAAGACTAGGCTAGCCTCAAATTTATATAGCTGAGCATGACTTTGGAGTTCTTCTGCCTCCACCTCTTGAGTGCTGGGCTTACAGGCATGTGCCATCACATCTGGTTTGTGTGGTGCTGAGGACTGTTTAACAGTCCTTTGTGCATGCTAGGCCAGCTCTCTACCAACTCAGCTTCATCACCAGCTGCTATAGCTGTCTTTACTAATCTTCCCCTCTCCAACAGAGGTTGACCTCCTGGTGATGATGAGACACTGTTAGTTAGAGTACCATAGGGCTCTGGGCAGAGGGATGGGTTGAGGGGTAAACATATAACCCAGAGTAGCTGACCAAAGTCATTTATAGAAAGCCATAAAAAGAGACATTCCATTTGCACTGGGATCATTGGCTCCAAGAAGGATCATGAGTCTATATGGCGGTGACAGCCATGCCTAGGACACTCTGGGTGAGTCTGATGGAGAAGACCAAAGCCAATGAGGAGGAAAATCATGATAAATCAAAGGGATAGGTGGAGGAAAAAAGCTGAGTCTAAGTTTGAAACTTGAGCTCCTGGATCCAGTTGTTCCTAAAGCTGGACTTTCTCTTGAAGCTGGACTAGAAAAATAGATTCTAGAATGTACATTGTCTCTCACCTTCTTTTGTCTATTTATATTGACTTGAACTAGGCTACCTTCTCATAACAAGAATAAACATTATTTCTTCTGGCCACAAATCCAAATCTTTTTTTTTTCTATGAAGAACCAACATTACCTCAAACAGAACAAAGCAACATAATGCCAGTGTCTGTAGTTCCTATTTCAGCAAAACCAGGAGTTTGAACACAGGATCTCCTTTCATCTGACTAGTAGAATAGGACCCACTGTATACACTGACTGAAACAAAACAAAGCAAAACCAACCAACTGGCAAACCTACCTACCAACCAACAAACCAATCAACCAAACAGGCTATCTATCAACCAACAAACCAACCAGTCAACCTATCTACCAACCAACAAACCTACCCCCCTATAAACAAACCCTACCACTAACTAACCTACCTATCTACCACTAACCAACCTACCTATCAACTAACAAACCAACCAACAAAACTACCTACCTACGTACTTACCTACCTACCAACCAATCAATCAACCAACCAACCAACCAACAAAACCAATCAACAAACAAACAACTCCCCCAGAGAATGCCCAGTCCTCAGCAGAGTCTGCAGTCTTGGCTTGTAAGAAGAGGAGGAAGCTGTGACTAGCCATCTCCATGGCAATAGATGACCTTGTTATTCTCAGAACCTTCTCATGTTGGAAGACAAGCTTTTGGAGCACAAGTGGGATGACCCAAGGAGTCCTTCTCTCAGTGTCACTAGTGCTCTGTGGGACAGATTTGATGATAAATTGGGAGGATATTTAGGACAGTTGATTTTAGATGTCCTCCTGGACACCTAATGGTATGCGAGGTCACAGGCACACTGACTAAATTTCAGGAACTACTCTACACCACATGCGAGCATAGTTGTATGCTGAGCCATGAGGTTCCAGGTGACAAGAGGTCACATCCAGGATGCTGCGCTCTTCAGATCATTTCACGGTTGTAATAGTTATTTTAGTCTTTGTGTCTGCCTTATTTATTTGTCCAAGGTCTTGCTCTGTGGCTCATTGTCCTTGCACATTCCTGTCTTCCTCTTTCAAACTTCCAAGTGTTCAGGTGTCAGGCATGTGCTACCACCAGAACCTTTTACACTTTGTTCTCTTTATGTTCTGATGGTCTCCTACATATATAGATGTATTGTGGTTATGTTTACCTGGTGTGTTTACTTTTATTGGCTAATGAATAAAGCTGTTTTGGCCAATGACTTAACAGAATATAGCCAGGCTGGAAGAGATCTATAGAGAGAGTAGGCAGAGTCAGGGAGACACCATGTTGAAGGAGAAGGACACACTGGAGCCTTACCTAATAAGACACAGTCTCCTGGCGATACACAGATTAATAGAAATGGCTTAATTCAAGATTTAAGAACTAGTTATAAATATGACTAAGCTGTTGACCAAACAGTATTGTAATTAATATAGTTTCTGTGTGATTATTCAGGTCTGGGTGGCCAGGAACTAACGAGTAGTCTCCACTTACAAAGCATAGCCTCCATTTACATTTACCATCTATCACCTTCTCAGATCTGCCGTACTTGCCTGTTCTGTGAGGCATATTTTCTCAGCCAGTCCCTCTGTGACCATGCCATTAGAGAACAAGATTCCTCCAGCCATGATTAACAGTCACTAGATGCTTAGGAAGGTCGTGGGCTTCATGGCTACTCCCTCCATTCATGATACAAAGTTGGGGCACAATCCATAGCTGGTATCCAAGGTATATCTATATCTATATCTTTATCTATATCTATATGATGTGGGATTCCCTTCTGTATGCTGTGAATACCATTGGTTAATAAAGAAACTAGCTTGGCCTGATAGGGTAGATGGGCAGGGAAAACTAAACTGAATGCTGGGAGAAAGGAGGCAGAGGCAGAGAGAAGCCATGTAGCCCTGCCAGAGAGAGATATCAGAACTTTACCCAATAAGTCACAGCCTCGTGGTGACACACAGATTACTAAAAACGGGTTAAATTAAGATATAAGAGTTAGCCAATAAGAAATTAGAGCTAATGGGCCAAGCAGTGATTTAATTGATACAGTTTCTGTGTGATTATTTCGGGCTGAACAGCCGGGAACCAACAAGCAGCCTCCCCACAACGTCTATATCTATATCTATGCTGTGCATTCTTGACCTCAGGAATTGAAATATTCATCTTCCCTAGAGACACCTCAGTAGCACAAAAGTATCTCTCAAGCATTTCTGCTGAACCTGACGTCAAAATCATATGTAAACTCATTATTTTCTACACTGAAAAATTAATTAAGAAATCTCTATTGGGGGCTGAAGAGATAATTCAGTAGTTAAGAGTGCTTGCTGTTCTTGTAGAAGTTCAGTATTTAGATCCCAGTACCCACACTGGGCAGCTCACAACTGCTTGTAACTAAAGCTCCAAGAGATCTAATGTTCTCTTCTGGCCTTTATAGGTACCTGCACTCATGTTCACATCCTCACACATGATATACACATACATACTATCAAAAACCAGAGTCTTTTGCTTTGTCAGTCATTAAAGACAATCACATGCCTTTTGTACCATACCGATTACTATTAATGATAAAAATGATAACAAATCACTGTTCTATTAGTTTAGTGCACTGGACTTATGATCATTAGTGTGTATTTCTTCTACTATAAAACCCCAAATACATCATGAAGTGGAGGCCACATACACCTGCAGCAGCCTCAGCACCTGCTTATCTAACTCTTGTCTGCGACAGGAAGTCACACCGCGTGTGTGAAGTGCACCATACAGGTCTGGTGCATTCTCTCCAAGATATTCAGTACTGATGCATTTCTGAGAATGTTTCCTGGTACCCAAGTGACTCATGCCTGTATCAAATCCTCATGCTGAACATCATCAACATTTTAAAATCTGTCAATCAAACAATTCAAACAAACTGGAAAAATATAATGGCTTCAGAAATGTGTAGTCGGGTAAGTAAATTGATGTGTGACCCTGGACTGCGATTTTTGTTTTATAAGCCATTATTGTGACCATTGGTGATGGTGGGATAGGTCTGAGGATTCTAAGATAGCAATACTTGTGCATTCATTTCCTGATTATGATGGCCACGCGGTGGCTTGTGGATAAGAACATCCTTGTCGGAAGTCACATGCTAACATTCTCATGGGAGGCTATGGGTGTGATTCAGTGGTAGCACTTGCTTATCCCGGGAAGGCCCTGGCTCCATCCCTATCACGATGAAGAAGATTTAGGTGTGGTGGGGCCTGATGTCTGAAAAGCTTTTCAGCCATTCTTCATTCCCTTCTTGGCACTTTTCATATAAGTTTAAAGCTCTAGAAGCAGTAGAAAAACAAAGTAACAGCAGAATTCCCCAAAGAGGCTCTCTGTTCATTAGGGAAGTTAAGAAGCACCTTAGTGGAGAGGCCACAGCCGTTTTTTCCCCTGGGAACAAGGCTATGAGAGCCACTTTATGTCACAGGAATTACTCCACCCCCACAAAGTAGGAAGCAGAGCTGCTTGGGAATGGGTGCATAGCCAACAGTGTCGGCTTCAGTCTGAAATCTCTATCTGTGATCTCCATCAGTGGGAACATGGTGCCTTTAGCAAAGTGAACCACAGCAGATCCCGGGCTATTTGTGCTTTCTGTTCCTTGCCAGGCTGTGTACAGAGGGCGAGGGAAATCGTGATGGTGAGATTATTGTAAGGAGGGCCATGGCTCATTCCACATTGCAAACATCTATCAAAATGTCACATTTTGTTCCCCATAAAAATGCACAAGGCTTATTTGCTCATTAAGAATAAAATAAGAAAGAAAGAAGTCAGTAAATGGAGCTTTTCACCAACAAATAATTGCAGTTTGATAAGGGTGCGGGAGTGCTGTGGGCCTGGGGCTGACTGAGTACACAGACCAAGGGGCCAAGAGAATGGAGTGATGAAGTTGGCAGCCACTCTCTCTGCTGATTCAGGGATGATACCATGCAACAAAGGCCATTGGGCCTCGAATGCTTGTGTCTTTCTGATGCTCGTACAGTGTCCCTCAGCTCCAGGTCCTCCTAGAAGAAGCAGAAATGAAGCATAATTAAGAAACCTGATTGCAAGTTAAAGAAATGTCCACTTCTATGCAAGAATCAGGGAGTTCCTGATTGTTCTTGAAGGCAAGAGTACACAGGGGAAGTGTGTGTGTGTGTGTCTGTGTTTGTGTGCTAGTGGCTCATCTGGAAGTAGTGTAGTAGTGTAGAGATACTAAGGTCCTGCCAGAGAGAACACGAAAAAGCATTGTCTGTCTGCTAGAATATGTACCAGGCAGGATATGACATCGGAAACGATGGAGAGAGTGATGGAGTGGCACTGGACTGAGTGACACCCCAAATGCAAGGGCAGGGCTATTGCTGGACAGGAGGAGCGTGGGTATGCTCCCGGAATGTATACTCTGTGTCTTCCTGGTAGGCAGAGGCAATCTAATCATTTTGGGTTTCAATAAAACAGATCATGCATCTCACCATCTCCCTGTCCATCTCTCGCCAACTCTGGTTTGAGTCTGTTTAAATGCCCCCATGGTTCCTGTGACAGGGTCTCAGCTTTTATATTGTTGACTAGGGAGGAGCAGACTGGCCTTGTTCACTCTTCTTTTTGTGTTCCTGTCACACATTGTGCAATCCATCCTCTCTGTCTATGCTTCATATTCATCCCTGTATTTCTAGTACCCAAAACTGGGCATTGAATAAATGGACAAGGCTTCCTCCATGGGGCCTTTGTACATGATTTCCATCTTTAACCCTTGATCCTTCTGATGGAGGAGTTAATTTCATTGGTTAAATAAAGAAACTGCCTTAGCCCTTTAATAGGACAGAAAATTAGGTAGGCGGAATAGGCAGAACAGAATGCTGGGAGAAAGAAGCTGAGTCAGGAGTCGCCATGATTCTTCCACTCCAGACAGACGCAGGTTAAGATCTTTCCTGGTAAGCCAGCTCGTGGTACTACACAGAATATTAGAAATGGGTTAGATCAATATGTAAGAGCTAGCCAATAAGAGGCTGGAACTAATGGGCCAGGCGGTGATTAAAAGAATACAGTTTCCGTGTAATTATTTTGGGTAAAGCCATGCGGGTGGCCGGGTGCCGGGGACGCAGCCCCGCTGCCGCTCATATTACAACATCCTTCTCTCTCTTTTAAATCAGGGTCCATTGTTGCAGGGGTACCTTTCTTTCTTTCTTTCTTTCTTTCTTTCTTTCTTTCTTTCTTTCTTTCTGCTTTTTCTTTTTTTCTTTTTTCCTGACTAGGCCTAGTCTTTTTTTTTCTGTGTGTGGATCTTCTTTTTATAGTATGTACAGTAACTATAGTTTCACGTTGACCTGTAGATGTGTTTTTCTGAAGCTGGTCCCCATAGTGTGTAAAATTCATGGAAGAAGTGACCACTGTTTTGGGTGGAGAGATATGCCCTGCACACAGCAAAGGACCAACAACCATAGTGCATATTGAACATTTCTAGGACGGGTGACTGGCTGGCTTGCTGGCTAGGCAGATGGATGGAAGGATTGGTAGATGAATATGTGACCATTCTTCTGCACTCAGGGGAAGTGCCCGTGAAATGGGTGATGCCCCAGGAGCATCTTTTAGGGCATAAAAACTTACAATAGATAATGAATTTGACCTTCAGGTAACCAAGAAGGAGCTGAAGCATGGGGTAGTGGGTGGGGTTTGTACCTATGTAAGAAAAAGAGGGAAGTACTGTGTTCTGAGGCTGGAGACAGAGGAACCAAGTTTCAGAAGGTTTCAAATGCTATAGTTGAAACCTGGTTCCTAACTTGACAAGTACTGAAGAGCCATGGGAGTTGATTGAGGGCAAAGGGGTGCTTAGAACTTGTCTTTGAGACAGCACAATAATGTTCAAACCAGGGGTATGGGAGAGATGAATGGAGGTGATACCCATCACCGTAGGAGAAATCATAACAGTTTCATCAGAATTAAAAAACACATAAATGGACTGGGGCAGAGAAGAGTCAGGGCAACAGATGGGAAATTTTAAGGAGAGTACTGATGACTGGAACGTGCACCCCTGGGGCCAGTGTCTTTTTCATTCTTGTATATCTGGTAGAAAAAGAAATGGTACTTAGTAATTGTGGGAAGGAAATAAATTTGAGGACTGAAAATACTCAGACCATAAAAGGGAGATAAAATCACGCCGGTCAAATTTTGTATTTGGCTCACAAAATGTTCAGTTGGCAACATGTGAAAATTAAGAGATTTTTCATAAAAATGCCATTAGTTTAAAAGATTTATGTTTACTGGGCACCATGTATGTCCCACCCACTGGTTGAGCATAGGTACCTTGGCAGCTCCTAGCACTCTGCCAGGTCTTGCCCCCAGACAGGCTCACTTGTGACCTGCCTAGATACTAGGACTAATGAGTTGAGCCTTTGACTCTAAAAAGATCATTAGCTCCAGTGATCCACATGCCTGAAAGGAATGAGACTGTTCTTCAAGTAATTCCTCTTTCTCTGTCTCTCTGTCTCTGTCAATTCCTCTCTCTCTATCTCTGTCTCTCTCTACCAGACTGTTAAACAAGGCACCCCATGGGATTGGAATTTCCTCCCAGGAATCTTATCCTGGGAGAAGGGAAAGGCTGAATGAAGTTTGATGCCAGCCAGGGAGGGAATCTGTCACCCGGAGAGATTTCACACAGTGCAGAGTTGACTTGATCTGTGTAGAATCAGTGATGATGCAGCAATGGCTGGGGCCATACCTTGGCCAGAGCTGCTTAGTTATGCACACTTCTTACATCCTATTTAAACCCAAGACTCTTCTAAGTACCCCAAAGATAGATTTTTGTGGGGGATTGCCAAATCTCTTTGTCCCTTTTCCATGTGCGGCCAAGTTAAACAAATTTTCTTTTTATGCTTTTCACTATTAATTTGGCTCATTTAATTGGCTTATTGAGGGTAGATGGCTGAGCATGGCTTGTTAGCACTGCCAAGGTCCCATGGGTAGCATGAAATATGGATATGTGTTTCTATCAGATATTTGAGAGCATGAGAAGAGCAATGGAGGAGAGGAAGCCGGAGTCTGCTATAAGCATGTCTTATAGTATTAGTATAAGATTATTATTAGTGTTTACTCATTTCCTGGCAGTACCAGATCAGGGTCTTGGCGATAACCACCTTTTTCCAGAATCAGTGTCATGGTGTAAATAATTAGACAAAATGTGTGTAAGTGTGAAATTCATAAACCTTTTATTTATATGTTTATCATGCCAATAGCATTGTTTATTGCAGATTCAGATTCCACTTGAAAAAAAGGCAAACAAAAGAGAGTTGAGATCCCATCCTGCCCCTTGGAGAGATCCCTTGTCCAAGGAAAAAAAAGCACAGCCTACAGCTACTTCATTGGATCCCTCAGAAATGCATTCTGGAAAATTTCTTCTAGGGTTCCCTTGCAGGATACCAGAGTGTCTTTTGTTGTCTGCAGTTGGGAAACAATGAATTCATTCTAAGACTTCTTAGAATCCCTCTGGTTTCAAACCTATGGACTCCCAAGGATCTACCACCCCTCAACCTAGAATATGCACTGCTTGCTGGCTGTTGCATTTGCCCCAGAGGACGGCTTCAGTCTCCTGGTGGGATCCAATCGACTCTGGCTGTGGGTTGGCAGCCCTTCAGGAGCGTTTAGACTTGCTACAAGTGGGGCACAGGAGCTGGCCCTTGGTGACAATGTATGCACGGCCACTCAGCAGCTGCTCACAGCCCTCACAGATGAAGTGCTTCCGATGCCAGGCCAGGTCTTCCACGCGTTGGTAGTCTTCTGAGAAGATGATCTGGAGAGAGAGAGAGACAGAGGAAGGAAGGCATGACTGAGGTTCTGGCCCTAAGTAGAGGCAGTGTGTAAGGGGATAAATTATGGGTTAGTTTAATTCCATCCCATGCTGTACTGTGACCTTTAAATGTCCCCACAAAGCACTCTGACATGATCTGAGGGTCATGGCTGTGTCTCAGTTTTTCAGACATGAAAAAGAAAACACTCTGCTACAGGCAGGTTTTTATTTATCTGTCAGTGAAACTTCTGGGGCAAGTCCAGAGGACAGTTATTTTCTGAGCTGGGATTAAATAACTCGAGTGACCCTGGAAGACAATTAACAATGGGAAGCAGACAGTGGCCATTTCCTAAGAACAAGAAACCACGGGTGGTCTGTTGGATCCAGAATAAAGTGACACTCCAGAATAACTCCAGGAGCTGAGAAAAGTCAGAATGGAAACCTGATTTAGCCAGCTTGGAGCACAACAGGATGTGAGCCTGAGTTGTCACTGAGGTATTTGACAGTCTTGTGACTTGGCAAATTATACCACTTCTCTGTCACTCCATTTACACATAACCTAGCTTTAAAAAACACTGTTGTCTCCACTTTCCCCCATCCCACCCCACACCCCAGTTCCCAAATTTTGGAGATGGGGAGAGAAAAGTGAGAAGGGGAGGATAGGGAGAACTTGGGGGAATGGGATGGTTGGGATAATGGGAGGTTGGATATGGGAGCAGGGAAGTATATATCTTAATTAAGGGGAGCCATTTTAGGGTTGGCAAGAGCCTTGACTCTAGAGGGGTTCCCAGGGGTTCAGAGAGATGTACCCAACTAGGTCCTTCGGCAGCTGAGGAGAGAGAGCCTGAAATGGCCTGATCCTATAGCCATACTAACGAATATTTTGCATATCACCATAGAACCTTCATCTGGCAATGGATGGAGATAGAGACAGAGACCCACATTGGAGCAATGGACTGAGCTCCCAAGGTCCAAATGAGGAACAGAAGGAGGGAGAACATGAGCAAGGAAGTCAGGACTGCGAGGGGTGCACCCACCCACTGAGACGGTGGGGCTGATCTATTAGGAGATCACCAAGGCCAGCTGGACTGGGACTGAAAATGCATGGGATAAAACCGGACTCACTGAATATGGTGGACAATGAGGGCTGCTGGGAAGCCAAGGACAATGGCACTGAGTTTTGACCCTACTGCATGTACTGGCTTTGTGGGAGCCTAATCTGTTTGGATGCTCACCTTCCTAGACCTGGATGGAGGGGGGAGGACCTTGGACTGCCCACAGGGCAGGGAACCTGACTGCTCTTTGGACTGGAGAGGGAAGGGGAGGGGAGTGGGGAATGGGAAGTGGGGGGAGGGGGAAGGAAAAGGGAGGTGGGGAGGAGGCGGAAATTTTTAATTAAAAAAATTTAATAAAAAAAAAGAAGAAAAAATTACTGTTGTCTAAGGATTCAAACTTGATTCTTCATACTTGCAGGGCAAGCAGTTGACAAGCTGAGCTATCAGGGTGGTCCTCCTATAGCCAAACTCCAAAGCTTTGAGATTGTAAGCATGGCCCGTTTTGTAGATGAGAAAATCAAGGCTTTGAGTACCCAGTGAAGCCAACCTCAATTTTCTTAAAGAAGAATACACTATCAACAAAGCCACACCTATTTGCCTTGGGGTTGCGCTGTACAGCATGGCCACTCCCACTTACTCCCATCAGCCTACCAACCGACTCTCACCTCATCACAGCCTGAGCATCGGGGTCGTAAGCTCTCACAGTAGTGGCGGCCGCACCAGGGTGCACCATCCTTCCAGAAGTAGATGAGGTCAACCAGTGGCTCTGAGCACTTGATACACACAAAGCAAGTGGGGTGCCACTGCTTGCTGTAGCCAGCCCTGTCAGCATAGACCACAGGGCTGTCAGCAGGGGCCGTTCCCTTGCAGAGCTCACAGACCTAGAAAGGATATGAGAAAGAGGGACATGTGATGTCGGTTTAAATCCCAGTTCCATCCTCTCTACCTCCTGTGTGACTTCGGACGAGTTAAAAGACTTCTCTGTTCTTTGGTTTTCCCATTTGCGAAGTGGGATAAATATATTTTCTATCTTTGGAGGGCTAAATAAAGTGACTTATCAATCCCCGAGTCTCAGGTTGATGAATGTCACCACCCTTTGTGTCCTTGGAGTTACTGAGAGTTTCACAAAGTTTTTGTTGAAGGGGAAAACCGTGATTGGTAGTCACCTTAAGAGAAATGAAAACTGTGCTTCCTCACAATGATAGAAAAAGCTTTTATGGCGTGTTAGCATATATGTTTTATGTCTGAAAACAACTGTATTTTCTAAAACAAAAAAAATTAGTGAGAGGAACAATTGAATATCTTTTAAATAACTCACTTAAGATGGCCGGATTCTCTTAACTACTCATATGTTTGCATGCCTTGTGCCGTTTTGGTTGAACACTGTAGAGGAACTCTGGCCTCACTCTGATAAGTTGGATTAGGAAGGGAGGAGTATTTTAATAGCCGTCCAAGAAAACAGGATGTGCGTCTTTGACTCTACATCAAAATTTAACAAGTGCCTTTTCTCAGAAGTTAGTCATGGACCTGAGATGGTTCAGGGGGTAAGGGAGCTTGCTGCCAAGCCCCATGACCTGAGTTTGACCCCTATGACCCACACACAGTGGAAGGAAAGAACTGACTCTAACAAATTGTCCTCTGATCATACGTTTGTGACATGTATGCTGTGGCACGTGTGTGTGTCCCTTAAAAATATCAATAAAAATGCTACCACATATAGTATAAGGTCACAGGAACCCTTCTTTTTGTTCAACTTTAAATAGATTTCTTGTCCTGCATTGTCTTCTGATCAGCTTTTTGTTCTTGAATAGTTTGAGATTTATAGAAGAAAAAAAAAGCAGAGAATTCCCACACACCACTTCCTTTTTTTCTGTTTCTGATTGACTTGTGTTAATCAGGTACCTTTATCAATGAGCTAGTGGTTAACATGTCTTTAAATTTCATTAAGGTACCTTTAGATTTCATGTGACCTCTTTCCTCTCTTCTGGGACACCACACTTAGCCTTCTGCTTTTGCAGGCTCCCCTTTGGGGGAAAGGGTGACAGTCTCTTAATGTTTCTGTTAATGTCTCTGTGTTTGTGGAACCTTGACAGTCTGAGGGAGTCATGGTTAGTTAAAAATGTGTGCCAACTGCAATCTGTTTGATGTCACAATCATGGGATAACACTGAGATGAGGACCCCAGAGGCCAAGCAGGCTCTCCTCACCTGCTACCAGGGGCATATGCTGTCACTATACCTCCTTAGGAGGATTGCTGACTTTTGCTGAAGTAGGATGTTGATCTTGACCCCTGGTTGAGAGTTGGTTGTCAGGTTTCTCCACAGCGAAGATGTCTTCCTCTTTCCAACTGCCCTCTTTGCAAGAAGCATACTCCATGTTCCTCATGTAATGAACCCTCCACTTTCTCAGGGTTCAAGTAAATACATATACTATGTGGAATCATATAAACGACCTCACAGGTTCCCCTAAGGGTATTTTGAGAACCGTTGCTTGACTTATCTCCTGGAGTTTTGAGTGTTGGACAGCATTCTTCTTATATACCCATCCGTCTATCCACCACTCCATCCATCCATCCATCCATCCATCCATCCATCCATCCATCCATCCACCTACCTATCTATCCACCCATCCACCCACCTAACTATCCATCTATTCATCCATTCATCCTTCCACACCTCCCTCTCTTCTTTCCATATTTGTAACTTTGTCTTTTCCATCCTCTCATGAATGGGAATTTAACAGATCTACAACATAAACTCTCTTGAGCCATTTCAAATCTTCTTCTGCTCCCCAAAGCCCTAGGATAATGATGGCTCTCATGTCCTTAGGGCACATCTGTACTCTGCAGTGTGCTTGGGATGTTTTGCATATTATGAATAACCTCACACATACCTGGTGGTTGTTTCTGTGTTAGGAAAACGGTTATTTTCCCTTCCAGAGACAACCATGCCTCTGAGAGACTCGGTGACATGCTCAGCGATGCACAATTTTCAGAAGACAAAGCTGCCATAAGAATCTAGCCAGACTCCTCCACAGCTAGGTCTGCGGACTAAGTGCTGTGGCCTTTACAGCTGGGGTCAGCAAACAGCTGCTGGGGCTGCTCCAGTACAGCAAACACTTTATCCTCAAGAAGAACTCCATTTCCCTTATTATTAGACCTAGGGTTTTAAAAGGACCCACGTTTAAGGGCTACATTTTCAATTGCATGAATAAAAATGTCATGGAGATTTGTTTTCTCTCTTGTTGTGTAAAATGCTCACAAGGTGCTTAATTTTGGCTGTTGGCTCAGGACCCTACAACGTTTGCTGTCTTTGTTTTTTTTTTTCTTCAGATGCTAATTTTAACTTAATAAATCCTGTCAGCCCCATTCCCAAATATTTATATTTTGCCATCTTTAGATGGGGAGGTATATGTTAAAAGTCTACTGTAGGGACTGGAGTAAGAACTCTTACTGCTCTTGCAGAGGAATTAAGTGTGGTTCCCAGCACCCAGGTCTGTTGGCTCACAATTGCCAGTATCTCCTGCACCAGGAGACCTTATGCCCTCTTCTGGCCTCTGCAGGCACATGCACACACACGTATGCATAAATTAGAAAAAAAATAAAAGTTTACTATACTTTGGAATCAGAATATTTCTTACAGGCCCTATGCTAATGACTTGGTTCTCAGCCTGTGGTTATTATCAATGAAAGGTGGGGCCTAATAAGAGATCAGAGGGGTGTGACCTTGAAGGGGATGGTGGGATGCTCATTTCTTAATTCCTCTGCTCTCTGGTCACCATGTGATGAGAAGTTTTGTTCCACTACCATGATTCATCTACACTTACCATGATTCATCACTTGACCATATGCCCAAGGTGACAAGGGCAACTCACCATAGGGAGAAACCAAGGAAACTGTCATCTCAACGAACATTCTTCCCTTGTTAAGTTGATTCCTCCAATTGTTTGTTAAAGTAACAGAAAACTGAATAGTGTGAACACTATTCCTATCTTATCTCTTTTAGTGACCTACTCAATATACTCTTGCACACTGGAGAGGAAATAAGAAGTAAAATGATGACAATTAGGATAAGGAAACCAAATGAGACCATGGAACATAGCTTCCTGGAGCACAGTAGGTGCCGAGTTAATATCTAGGCATGGAAGGCATTTGGTTATCTGGATGGATCTGAAGTGGACCCTCACTGCTTGATAACAGACTTTAGAACATTCTAGTTTTCCAGCTTCACTTCTCTCCATTGAATGAAAGTGGGGAGCCCCTCAGTTAACTGAAAATGCTCTACCTCTTCCCATGGCCGAGTGCACCAGCCTGGGACTCATCAGAGGGTCAGAATCATAAGTGGCAGTCAGCTCTAGTCTCACACACTGCCTGCTTTGCCTACTTGGGCCCTGAAAACCACATGGGCAGGGCTGCTGGAGCACATGGTGCATTTTCTGCCTGGCGTCTACATTTTGTAGAATGAAATTTCCAGTCCTTTCCTCCCACACGGAAGGGACTGAAGGGACTTACTGTTGGCTGACCACATGCCAGATTCCCAGATGCTGCTTAACATGGAAAGAGAGGACAGGGATAAAGAAATGGCCTGGGGATGCTGGCAAGCACCTTGGTGGCACACATAAAAAGGAGCTGCTGATACGGGTTTTTAAGAAAGGCAGTCTGAGTGGGTGCTCAAGGGTGACCCTGAAGTCACGTGGTAGATGGAAACTTTATTCGGGAGCCAATGGGGAACCATTGCAGGTTCTGGAGGCCAGGAGTGTGGGGGTGTGATTTGAGCTGTAGGCTAATAACTAGGGCAGGGAGCAGGAAGAAGGTCAGTTTCACAGACCTTGGTGGCAGCTTGACCAACAGTACTTTGTCAGGTCCCTGCCTGAGGAATGTGTTCTCCACCATGATTTTTGGGTGGCAGTTACTACTACCCTTAACCAGCTCTTTTTTTTTTTTCAAACAATGTCATTGTCAGTTTGTAAAAACACATAGTATAATGAGCCCCTTGGACATCTTTTTGCCCTGGGTGGCCTCCTCCTCCTCTTCCTCCTATTTCTTCTGTCTTCTTGGTTATCTCAAAGGCTGAGGACTCTGGGGTTGTCTGGGTCTGGCAGTCTCATGGGCTCCCAGCCACCAGGAACATGAATGAAGGATCAGATCCTACACCTCTTGGGCATTATGATCCTGGCCTCCCCGATCACCATCCTTGGTGAAGCTCCCCTGTTCAGGGTGGCGGGGAGCCAAGCCCTGGAGTCAGGTGCCAGCATGATTGCGGTGTGACTTTGGGCAAGCTAGCCTCTTTATGTCTCAATTTTGCCATCTGTCAAATAGGGACAATGTTAGCAGCACCAGCATTTTAGGGTTATTGTATGAGTTTAGTGGATTTACTGGGGAGTTTGAAGGGCTCATTTATTGTCCAAACTGCTTCCCTCATAGGATAGAAAGTTGAGGCTCAGAAGGGTTAAATCACCCCCCCCCCCCAAGATGACCATGCTGTGGTGAGGTCAGGGCTGGAGCTGACTCTCTGTTCCCATGATGCTATACCATGAGGACTCGCCCTGGATGCTCCTCCCATTTTTTGCATTTTCTGTCCCCCTTCTCTCCAGCTGAGCAAGGTCAGAACTTCCACCTGGCTGATGGTCTTATGTCTCAGTTCCATGCCCACTGACTCTTAGCCCTGGGCTTGTTGTCACGCTCTACTTCTCTAACCCTACCTGTTGGAGACCTTAGTTACCAGGCTTATCCTGCCTCATGTCTCCTGGAGGGCTTGCAGCCACATACTCTTTCACTCCCTTTCTCTACAGCCATTGATTCAGCAGGCCAGGAATTTGCAAGGTTCAAGGAGATATGGGTACTGCCACTGGCTGCACATTGAGAAACCACCATGGAGTACGAACACCTGAGTGAGCTTTGTGTAAAGTCTGCCCTGTGACTTGGGGACCACAGGCTAATTTGATTTCCTGGGGACGTTTACATTTTAACACTTTCCAAGGAAGCCCATTTGGCCACTCTTTGGACTTTTTGGTAAAGGAGGTGGTACAGGCGGGCAGAATTTCCTTGGGACTAGGGTAAAAGGCATTTAGGAAGTCATTTATCTTGAGTCTTCCAGCTGTATTTTGCTCCTGTTCCCAAGTGCCCAAACTCAGCTTGCTCGTGAGTGTTCCTGGTAGCTGCCAGAGAACCTTGTCTGCATAGCACTTTCCCTTGGGACAGGGGATGTGGGACAGAACCTTTCAGAGGTAGAATGAGTAGGAAGGAGGTGTTTGTCCATGCCCACAGCTTTCTATGACCTGTTCACATATTGTAAGGTGTTTAATTAAATAGTCAAAAGCAGTGTTATAATCCCAACACCCAGGAGACTGAGGCAGAAGGATCTCCACAACAAGCTAGAGACTACCCAGGGCAACAGAACAAGTAAATGAATAGGATAAAACACAAGTTCCCCCCCCCCCCCCAAGGAAAAAAAACAGTCAAAATGAGCAATTTTGAGTATTCTGTGATTGGGCCTAGGCAGTGTTTAAACATCTGATTTCAGAAAGGCAAGAGCGATCAAACAAGACTGTCGGTAGCTGAGACCTTGGGTCATGAGCTCCTTGCTTTGGGATGTGTTCAGATCACACTGGCATAGCCTTAGATACTCTTTCAATCAGCAGGACATCCCTTTCCCCGAGGAATCATGTCCCAGCCCAGTGGAACACAATGGGTGGAGTGCCACCATAGCACATAAAGCAGGAAAGAGGTCCTCTTTTTACGACAAGGTTAGGTCATCGGAAGTGGAAAATATAAGTTGCCATGCACCCAGCACTGTCAACTATCAGCCTCTGACTCAGCAACATAGTTCAGTAGAGTCTTGGTGTTCACTCTTACAATGGTATGGCTGACCAGCAGCTGTGTCCTACTGCCAGTGCTCAGTGCCATCAGAGAAAACAGTACCCATGGAGAATCTGGGAAAATATCAAGCTTCAAGACTCAATGTCACTCAAATTCCTTCCCCTTTTTTATGACAGTGTAAATTTGTACAATCTTAAGCAGAGCTGCCACAAGTTAAGGATCGCATATGCAGCTTTTTCTGGACTCTATTTCTAAAGACACACCCCGAGGACTCCTGAGAAGACAGAAGTTACAGCATCTGGAAGCTTCCATACCAAGGTGATCATCACATGGAGAAAGTAGAGGAAGAGTCCCAAGGAGACCCTGCCCGACCAACCTAGCTGTGTGTTTCCCCCAGTGCAGTCCAAACATAAGCACAGACCCCTGCCCAAGTAAAGCTGAGTGGATAGAGCCAAGATGTCCCTATGGTGCTCTGATCAAATGACTGATCTGAGAACAAGAGGGACCTCATTGACATTAGTCACTTGGCCAGGACGGCTTGCTCCACAGCATAATGAAAGAACGACACTGGACAGGGACAACAGGGACACATGGAGTCATGTGGTTGCAGTAAGACAGAGTGTATCAGGTCATAGTAGGTTCAGGACAGTGGCCAAGGGCTATGCAGCTATTTAGAACTGTACCTAAGGACCAAGGTTCAGAGGGACTCATGGGCACAGAAAAATCTCTCTAGCTATAGTAATCTCTGCCTTGGGATTGTCAGAAGCACATCCCAATACTTCTGTTTCTCTCCTGGAAGGCTCTTATCCGAAAGCCTACCCAGTCTAAATCCAGAGAGCCTCGTGAAAATCTTACCATTGCACTCCAGTAAATATTAACACAAGGCCTTAAATTCAGGCACTGGCTTCACTCCCATGCAAACACTCAACAACTTATTTATAAACAGCATCTCCCATGTCCTCTTATGGTGCTTAGTCCCCAGCTTTGCTTCTCAGCCTTGTGTCTGACAGATGGTACCACTCCCCCCAATTTTCGGACCTGGCATCGTTTCTGCAGGCTTAGCTGTCTTGAATTCTGTTTTCTTATACACTAATCTTCCTGAGACCACAGAGGGCACTGGAGGAGCACATTGAGTGCACAATGGTTAGGGCCCCAGGCCTGAAATGTGGTCAGTACAATGGCTTCATTCCTAGGGAAGCACAGGGGAAATTGGGGCTTGTTCAAACCTCGGTAATGGTGGTCTCTGGCTTATAGGAAACTCATTATCCATGGTGGCCACTACTACTAACAGCCTTTTTTACCAGAGTGTTTTCTTAGAGCAGGTTGCAACTATGGGGTCTTTGCCCAGGGAAGCTAAACATCACTGAGATGGGCACGAAGCACATAAACTTACTCTCAAGAGAGAAACGGTAGTCTGCATTTATTTTCACATAAGTTCAAGGACCAACTTGCTATAGAAAGTAAGTTACAAGGGATCTGATGTCTTCTTTTGGCTTTAATAGTCACTAGATACACACATGGTGCACATATATATGTGTAGGTGAGCATCTATACACAAAAGTTTAAAAATAAATTATTTTTAAGCTTGGAAATATATATATATATATGTGTGTGTGTGTGTGTGTGTGTGTGTGTGTGTGTAAAAATTACAGGGTAATTTTGAGGATTAGATAAAATGACTTGTAAATTTCCTGGCATGGTACCTGACATAACTTAGGTAAAAATGGCAGCTCACAACATTGTCACCTGTTGATCATC
This sequence comes from Chionomys nivalis, assembly GCF_950005125.1. Taxonomy (NCBI): domain Eukaryota; kingdom Metazoa; phylum Chordata; class Mammalia; order Rodentia; family Cricetidae; genus Chionomys; species Chionomys nivalis. The sequence goes on from NC_080086.1 coordinate 38,181,016, forward strand.
ATCACCAACATCATGAGCATCACCATTTCATCATCATCACTAGGACCATCATCGACACCAGGATCAACATTGTCATCACTAGGACCATCTCCACCATCCCCATCATCATCACTGGCACCATTATCATCCCCATTGCTATGGTCATCGCCATCTTTATCATCTACACCATCATCATCACCATTCCTATGACCATCCCCACCATCATCACCAACACCGTCATTAATACCACCATCACAATCAACATTATTGATTAGTCTACAAAAGCAAAAAGCAGAAGAAAAAAGAAGAGAAACAAAACCCAAATAGGGAAAAGCTGAAGATGTTTTTTTCTTGCTCAGGATTAGCAAACTACATTTCTCCATGGATTAACTACAGACCACTGCCTGTTTTTGTAAGTAAAGTTTTATTGGCTCACAGCCAGTCACTTGTTTAGATAGAGTTTATAGCAATGTGCTACAGGGGCTGAGTTAGTAGAGGCGACAGGGACAGTAGGGCCTGCCAACTTCTATATATTCTCTCTCTGTCCTTTATTGAAAATAGCTTAGCAGTGGCTGTTTTAGTCAATGGAATATTATGCAGCCCACTCAAAAGAGGGAAGAAAAATGACTGTAAAAGTCACATGGTTATATGGGAAAGTATTTATAGTATAAAAAGTGGAATAAAGGGATTTTTTTCCCTTGGAAAAATCTTTTTGAATGTCATTAAAATATCCCCACTGAGAAGGAAGCAGGCAGAGACTGAGGAGTCTGGTTACCATGGTGATCTTGAGGTCTGCTCCCAAGTTCCCACCCATGGGTACCTGGGTCAGGGAAGCTGAAGGGACCAAGGTTGGCTGTGGCTTGGTGGTCTCACATTGATCTCCTCCACTTTATTCCAGCTCAGAAAGAAGTGGCTCACAGAGGGGCTGGGGTGGCTTCAAGTCCCCAAGCAGAGCTGGCAGGAAAGGCAGCCAGCCTGCACAGCCCACAAGCCAAACATCTGCTCCGACAAAGACTTGGAAGTCCCTTGCCCACAAATATGTCCCTTCTGGGATGGGCCACAGCCTGAGCTGCCGGCAGCTGTAAGTTTCCATCAGAGAGGCCGTCCTATGTAGGAGGGTGGGGTCCAAAGCCTTCTGTGCCTCCCTTTGCATTTTTGTGGGGAGGTGGAGGGAAAAGAGTTTGCCTACTTCTGGCATCCCACTGGGTATCTCAGGATCTTAGGAATACATTCTCAGGACTGTGGGGAGCCTCCATTCCTCTTTATTGAATCTCTGTGGCTTGAGGCTTAGGGATGATCACCTGACCTGAGGAAGGGACAAGGTGATGGCGGGAGTGGTGGGGGTCTGTGCTAAGAACGGTCAGCATCAGAGCGGAGAGTACGTTTCATGCTCTGTTCTGGCATCCTCTTCCCTTTCTTGGGTTTCAAGTGTGGGATGATGGAAAGGCGGAAATGCCTGGGCACAGTGACCATGCCTGAGAACCCTGTATATTCAATTTCTGAGGGAACATTCACTGAGCTCTCTAAATACGGTGAAACTGCCTGTGGAACAGTCAGCAGTCAGAGCAAGCAGGCTGTGGCCCATCCAGCACAGGCATCTGTAAATTCTGTCCTGCTGGGAGAGGTGAGGGTTGGTGCTCAGAGGGTAGGTGAGGGGCTTTGAGCAGACTGGTAGAGTCCAGTATGTTGCTGGAGTTCACAGCACCCTGGCCAGAGCTCCGAGATGCTCCTGAGACCCATGAGGAGAGACTTGGTCTGGGGCAGGGTGTCCTTCTGCTCTTCAGCACACAGAAAAAAGGGTCTCATTCTCCAGCATGCCGGCCTTTGAGGGCTGTCAGGTGCTGTGGCTCACTCCAGACATTAGCACTCAAATGTATTTTCCTTTCTAGGGGGCTCCACTCAGGACTGCTCACACCACACTGCTAGTGATGACAAGACCTGGGTTCGAATCACCCAACCACTCCTTAGCAAACTACCCTGGCTGTGTCCTAGGCTTCTTATCTGGGAAATTGGTATGATAACCTCAATCTATCTCATGGTCATCACAAAGACTTAATGACATTTATTTTGTAGATTTGAAAATTTCTCCAGAGGCAGTTTAGAAAGGACTCTAGCATGACACTCCTCTGTGAGAGTGGAATGTTGGGGTTGGGGAAAACTCGGCAGTTTAATGGCTATTTGATGTGGGATTACAGTCTGTATGCTGTGAATATGTTTTATTACCATTGGTTAATGAAGAAGCTACTGCCATTGCCTATGGCAGGGCAGAATATAGGTAGGCAGGAAAACTAAAGTGAATGCAGGAAGAAAGAAGGTGGAGTCAGGCAGATGCTATGTAGCTGCCCAAGAAGCAAGAGGTAACAAATTATGAGCCTTGTGGTAAAATATAAAATAATAGAAATGGGTTAATTTAAGATGTAAGAGTTAGTTAATAAGAAGCCTGAGCTAATAAGCCGAACAGGTTATAACTAATACAGTTTCTGTGTGATTATTCGGGTCTGGGTGGCCAGAAAACAAAAGAATAGTCTCCACTTACAGCCATTGATGCTATAATGAGGTTTTAGAGGAAGGTCATAGCTTAGTGTATGAAACCTTTGGGACAGTGAAGGCTATATAGCAGCATGCATTATTGCATGGTGGGAGATCTTGAGGGGAAGAGGATCATGATTCAGTGTCAAGGGCAGTAGTGGGTGGTAGGGGGATCAAAAACTGTGTTGGATTCGATGCTTGTGTTTCTAGAACACAATGCAAAGAACTCTAAGAGTACCAGGTAGTATTTTTTTTTTTAAAGCAGGGATCCTTTAAGGTCACCCATGCATGCATGCATCCATTCATTATCTGTCCATCCATTCATCCATGCATGCATGCATGGGCTTCAGAGAGTGGTACAGGCCCACACTTGGCAGTGAGGCTGCTGGAGACACAGCTTTATGGCCTGCTTTTCTCCTGAGTTGCCTTAATTGTGACTCTTTCTCTTGCTTTGAGGAGACAGAGAACCCAGTTGTTTTCTTTTGGGACAAATAGCAAACAGGGCGCTTTAACTCAGCATCTTCTGCATATTATTATGGAAATGGGATCTTAGACAATCTACATATTGTTTGTGCACCTGAAATTCTACAACTCACCTGACTCTCATGAATCGCTATATCAGGCAACTGTGTGAATTTCAAGAGATCCTGAAAGTCTCAGTAAAGCTTTGTGCTTAAGCCCTGTGAAAAGGGAATGCCACTATCTTCTTAGGCAAAACACTATTCAAATTGTTCCCGTCTTCCAGAGCCCAAATGAAGTTTGAACATTGATTTACTTGTTGAGCACCAGCTGTCTACATCAAAGATACCCACTGTAGATGTAGAAATGAACAAGTGCTCAGAGTCTACAGAGAGGGACAGATGTGACCCCACTAATGACAAGTGAGCTCCCAGTTAAAACTGTGTTTGGGATTGGGCAGCAAACTACATCTTTCAGAGGCATCAGACAAATTCATCCAAACACTTTCCTCCTCATTCCTGCTCATTCCTGAGTGTGGAATATGCCCCGTAATGGCCAATATTATTACTTAAATGCTTCCAGAATACCATGGATATTCCCCAGAGTTAAGTACAGGCAAGACACCAGAATCTCAGAGCATCTTTGCTCTAGTTCCATGTTGAACAAACATTTGGGGTTTACTCAAGGACAAGATATGCCCTCAGAACAGCATTGCTCCCCTGGGAATGGCAATTCAGAGAAGTCACAATGACATCAAGAGATTCTCTTCCAAGGCGGAATTCTTTAAAACTTGCTCTTTAAGGACAGACAGCTATTAAAGGGTGGATACCGAGCAGAATTGGGGTGGTGTGGGGGAGAACAGTTTATAAAACTAGTAGCTACTATGGTAACAAGATTTAGTTTCTTTGAACAGTCTTTCACAGATGTGAGTCTTTTAAGTATTACTGACAGGGCTTGGAGAGATGGCTCCAGTGCCTGAGTTTAGTTCCCAGCACCCACATCTGTCAGCTATAACCACCTGTAATTCTAACTTCAGGGAATTCAACCTTATCTTCTGGACTCCACAGGCGCCTTCATTCCCACATATACATACCTAAACAGACACACTATATATATGAAAAACATGTCTCACTGCTAAATAACAAGGAAAAACCCAAATCTTGGAATTCTTAGCTAAAAGATTATGAGGCTGTGGCTCCTTGGATGGAAATTCCAAGTTGGGTCAAGGTGGGGGTGGATGGAACTGGGAGGTACTTAAAAAACCCATAGCCAGGAATGACAGAGTAGCCAGGCTCTTAGGCCATCTTTCTGTGGGTTGCTTGGTTTACGAGAAAGACTGTTAGCCTCTTCCCTGCAAGACATATATCAGGGACATGATGGCTAATCTTGGTTGTCCATTTGGCTGGATTGAGGATTGTCCAGGGGATTAATAAAGCACTCCTCTGGAAATGTTTGCAAGGGCATTTCTAAAGACCAGCGCATCATGTAGGCCTTGACCTAGTAAATCTGATGACATTGTTGGGGGGTGACAAAAGGTAGGAAATAAGGCCTAGCTAAATATGGGAAGTAGTCACTGGGGACCTGTCCCTAGAGGCTAGATCTTGACTTGGTCCACTTTCTGTCAACTGGGTGCTTCCTATTCACCTATGTGATCCCTCCCCTGTGATGTTCTGCTCAAGCATACAGTGCCCAAAGACCACTGACTAAACCCTCAGAAACCAAAAGCAAAATAGAACCTTCCTTTTTCAAATTGCTTATGTCAGGTAATCTGACCACAGTGACGATGACCTGGCAAAAAAAGGGGTCCCTGTGCTGGGACTTTTTAGAGTCAAATGATAAGTAGGGCTAGAAACATAGTGGTTATTATCCCCATGGTTCCACTCTTGGCCTTTGGAATAGCTTGAAGCAATTCCATCCACAGGAATTTCACCTCTGAAACCATGGTTTCTCTTTTGTATTTTCTCAAAATGCACCCACCCCCACCCCTCCTGCCACAGGTATGTGCATCTTCGGTACCGTTGCTAGGGAAAACTGGTAACCACACAGCCGAAACCATGTCCTATATCTGACCTACAGCTTTCTCCTTTAGATCAAGTCCTCAGCCCAAAGTTCACACCAGTGTGGGAGCAGTGACCTCCCCTTGTTTGACTTCCTGGGGCTCAACAGATACATATATGAACAGTGTGAAATTCACCCTTTCACCCTTTTTGGTTCCCCCAGCTTGTCATGTCATCATCATTCACATGGAACTGCTTTTAACATGCCAATTGTACCTTGTTTTTTTTTTTTTTTTAAATGCTCACTCCTTATAGGGGTACAAGGCTCTTTCTCAAAGTCTATGGTTCTGTGTTTCTGAGTTATTTCACGCATGTCAAGTTGAACCTTACCACATTTTCAGAGCCTGGCCCTACCCCAAGGGAGCCTAGATGCTTTTCCGTAAGTTGTTACCATTTGTTCATTGGTGGCATTTTCCTAGAGCAATAGTTCTCAAGCTTCCTAATGATGCAACCCTTTAATATAGTTCTTCATGTCCTGGTGACCTCAACTGTAAAATTATTTTTATTGCTACTTCTTAACTATAATTATACTACTGTTATTGATTTTAATGTAAATATTTTTGGAGATAGAGGTCTTTCAAGGGGGTTGTGATTGTGGAGAACCCCTGTCCTAGACTATTATCCGTTCCATGGCACTAACCTGGTGGTATTTTCCATGGGTCTGATGCATATTTTCATGTCTGATACAGAGTAACAAGTACCTGCCTCCTTCACTGAACATGAATAAACACACGGAAAGAGGAGAGTATGGCAAGATGGGACCCTGGCAGCATAGCTCTGGCCTGGGGAGCTTCAACCAGACCAGAGGAGATAAGGGACACTCACATATTCCACTTCCTTGGATGGGTCACCCAGGCTGCCATTGGTGGTTGGCGCAGTGGTCTCTGTGCTCTCTGGTTTCTCCTGTGTCTTGCCTTCCTCTTTGGGCAAGCCTCCCTGGCCTGGGAGGGCCACTTCGCCCACCCCGAGGGCCTCACTCTTGTACTGCTTGACGAAGTCTTCCATTGCTTTCAGCTCACTTTCCACAAGTCCACGGCAGCGAGAAGGGTCCTGGTCATATATAGGGAGCTGATGCATGAGCTGACGTCGGCGGTAGAGGGCACCCTCAGTACCTGTCACAGGCTGCTTCTCCTTGGGGATGAGTTCCATGTACTGCAGGCCCTAGGGGGATGGAGTGGAAGAGATAATATCATATGGCTGTAGTTCATGGTCATAGAAGCTAAGACACAATCTACTTTAAACAAAAATGATGGTTTTCCACTGTGACCCGAGATTGAAATATAAATATGTTTTCCCTGCCCATATCCATTCCTTCCTGCATGTGTTATGCATATGTAAGTGTATTATATGTATTCACATGTGTGTACATGCATTCTGAGTCCAGAGGCCAACCTTGGCTGCTGTTCAAGTGCCATTGTCCTAGGTAGCGTTAGCTGTTAACTTGACATAGCTTAGAATCACTCCTAAAAGAATCAGTTGAGTAACTGTCTTTATCAGGTTGGTGTGTGGGCATTGAGAGATTGTGTTGACTGTTAATGGATGTAGGAGGGTCTAGCTTATTGAGGAAAGTCCCATTCCTTGGGCAGGTGCCTGCCTAAGCTAACAAGCAAATGTTCCCTCACAGGCTCTGCTTTGAAATCCCCCTTAAGTTCCTGCCTTAACTTCCCTTAATCATGAACTATGACGTGGAAAGTATAAACTAAATAAACACTTTCCTCCCCTAAATTGCTCTTGGTTGGAGTGCTCTAGAACAGCAGCAGGAGGTAAATGAGGCCATCCATCCACCTTTTGTTTGAGACAAGGCCTCTCTTTGGCCTTGGACTCACCACATAGGCTAGATTGGCTGGTCATCAAGCCCCGGGGATCCACTTATCTCTGCCTTTCCAGAACTGGGGTTCCATGTGCCACCATGTCTGCTTTTTTTTTTTTTTTTAAAAAAATGGGTTCTGCAGGACTGAACTCAAGTTCTATACTTGCAAAGCACGCACATTAGTTACAGAATTGTCAACTTAGCCTCATCGTGTTTATTTTCTACTTCAGTTTTTCTTTTACAAGTCACAAAGCAACACCTGTCTCTTATCTCCAGTAAGAATACATAGGTGAGAGAAAGAATGCAAAGGGACATGCACACCCTGTCGCTTGTATGTGCACACCCTGTCGCTTGTATGTGCACACCCTGTCGCTTGTATGTGCTGAGATGCTACTGGATCTTTTCCTTGGCTCTAGAGGCATGGATGTGAGCCTGTGTCTGAATTCATCTAGCTGTAGGTCCAGGGGATCCCTGTTCTGTATGATACTGTCCTCTGACTGACAGAGAATTTAAGAACTCTCCTTGGAGATTTTACCAAGCCAGCACACATACCAGGCAGGTGCTCTACCACGGTGCTACCAGTGTTGACAGGTGAGAAAGAGGCACAGACTTATACCTGTTAGCTGGCTCTCCATTTGCTCACTTACTAGGCATGGCGGGGTTGGCGGATGACTACATTATTTTGCTGCCCATTCCCCATACGCTACTGTGATTTTAACTTTGGGGTGACATTAGGAAGAGAAGGAGTATCTGTCTGCTCATTTCAATTTCTGTCAGAATGGAACTGAAGATCAATCGGCTTTGTTATCTGGTGTGAAGTGATTGTGACGACAAGTGAGACAGTTAACAGGCATTGTCAGCTTGACTGGCTTTAGAGTCACCAGGGAAACACAATTTGGGGTGAGTCTAGGAGAGTGTTTCTAGGAAGGTTTAACTGAGGAAAGAAGGTCTACTCTGAATGTGGGTGGTACCATCCTGGGCTTTGGGTCTCAGAGAGAATAAAAAGCTAGCTGAGCACCTGCCTTTCCCTTGCTCTCTGTGTCTCAGCTGCAGAAGTGATGTGACCAACCTCCTAGAGTTTCTGCTGCTTCAGTTCTACTCTGATGGACTGTTCCCTCAAACCACGAGACACAAGAAGCCCTTTCCTCCATTACGCTATGTTTAGTTGGTATTTTGTTTCAACAACAAGGGAGAAAAGTAAGTTTGCTTCCACCACCAAAGCAAAGTCACTGCTTTCAGCCTCTTCTGTGATATAACTTGCTGGGCAGTGACCAGATGAAAAACTGTTACAGAATCATGGCAGCAGGAATGTAGAGAGGCTGACCTCACTTGACCCGGACCTACAAGGCACTGTCTTCTCTCTGGTCCTACAGTGGATGTGCTTTATTATACTTCGGCTGATGCTCATAAATGAAAAATCCTGGTCATCTCTTCTGTACTTAGAAGCTTTGGCGAGCTTCATATGTGTATATGTGTATGTGTGTGCATGTGCACATATGTGTTTACTTTCTAATGTAACCATCTACTCTGCAAGGGCAGTTGTCCCTTAGAGTTTAGCAGCAAGAATGAAGGTTCTGGATTTATCCCATCTTAGGTTGAGATTCTGGTCCTAGGCACTCTAGCTTCAGCCTCCTTGACACTCTCTCTGTGCACGTATTTCTCAGTTGTAAAGTGATCACCGAACAAGTCCAGCAGGCTCTGGGATTCGGTGACAGGCCTACACTGCCTACATCATGCTGCTAACATCCGTCCAGCTTCCTTTCCCCTTGCTTTCCTATCTGTGGCTTCCCTCCTTTGGAAACGCACCTCTGCTTAGCTGCCATGTTTGTCAACAGTGTGCAAGAAGCTGTTGGAAAGCTCACTAAAATGTAGGCTAGCAAGCAGCAGTCCCCAGTTCCTCAGGGCAGTCGTGGCATCCAAGAAACTGCATGCTGGCTATGAGTCTCAGTCTCAGAGGCAGAAATTTCAAGACCTGACATTACTGTCATGGTTTGAATGTGGAATGTCTCCCATGGCTCATGTGTCCAAAAACTGGGTTCCCTGCTGGTGGTGTTACTTTGGGGGAGTTGTGTAGGCTTTGGGAGGAGGGTCACTTAGGGGGATATACCTCGGGATTTACAGCCTTCGAGTTCCAGCATTCTCTCTCTGCTTCCTGCTCTACCATGAATAGCCATTGGCCATACGCTAGCACTGCCAGAGCCAGGAGCCTCTCCTCCCACCATGCCTTTCCAGCCGTGATGGCTATACCCTTTCAAAATGTGAGTCACAATCAATCCTCCTTCTTGAGCCGATCCTGCCATTTGTTCTGTCACAGCAAGAAGGGGAATGCCGACCATAACTGCTTCTCAATGAAACCCCAGCAAGAAACAAATGTGTGAGAGAAATCAACCGGGACCCCAAACACCTAGCAGGAGAACAGAGGCAAGGCAAGTTCCTTGCACTTTGGGATTTTGAAAACACATGAATTCCCCTAGAAGAAATTCTATGACTATTGGTAGCACCTCAGAGGGCCTTGCGTGAGCTTTCACTTGCGCGAGGCATTGCCACAGAGTCTCATTTTTGGTGAAAACAAAGCTCATTTTAGATTTGCCAGCTTTGTGGGGTGGATTTTGTTCCCTTCCAAATGGAACATTTTGATTTCATTTTCCTCATGGGCAAGACCCCTGATTAAAAGAAAAATCAATCTAGTTTAAAATAGCTTTTCTTAGAAAAAGTATAATTATATCATTATGGGACTATGGTATTTCATGATTTGTTAATTTTAAAATATGTGTCAGCACCTCTAAGAGTAGAATCGACAGGGTCTCAAGTCAATAGCACTCCCCCGTCTACGTGACTGGTAATTATCTGGATATTAATGTGTTTACAGATGACTATGGTTTCCTTCGCAGCCAGAGATCTGCTTAGTAGGTCTCAGGGATGGGGAGGTCAGAGGGGTGACAAAGGTCAAGGCCACAGTACAAGAAACTGAGAGGCAAGTGTCTTATTCTGGGTGACTTTTCATCTCTGCTCTCTACCTCATCATCAACTTGCCTGGCTCTCACAGGTCCTCCTCTGTGAACGCAGATGGCCCAAGTCTAGCCCCCAATTCAGAGCTAGATTCACTTGGGATTATGGAGGATTAACATGTAAACTTCCATTGAAACCCACAGTGAGCAGCCAAAGCTGCTATCAGATGCTAGTGAACAGGGGTGCCACACTGTGAGGGGTGACTGTCCCCAGAGATGAATGAGCTAGGGATTTGTTTTCCTTCTTGGTGCTATTGCGTGGTGGTGGACACTTAAAACAGGTGGAGTGTAATGTAATCTTGCAGGCCCCCTCTGAGTCTCAGTTTCCCTCTAGGTACCTGACTGCCATAACAGTATTTGTCTAACACGTTGGGAAATTATACAAGGCTATGGGGTGAAATACTCTTAGTCTGGTTACCAGTACATAGCAGTGCTTGATACAGGGGCACAGACAGGCTGATGGGCACCAACTTGGAGGTCTGATAGAGTTCTCTAGTTTTCATTTTGGTAGGGAAGGATGACGGGCAGCCTGATTCTGCCCCACTTCCAAAATTCAGTCAGGCTCGACCACTTGGAAATGAAAACAGAGAAGGGAGGGTGAACTAAAAGAGAGTGCTGGCTAATGCCAGAACTGAGACCAGCCAGCTGCAGAGCAGACAGGAGGGCTTTGTAGTCAGGCAGTTTTACAATGCAGCCTTCACTATGACCCTCTGATGGCTGCCCCTGATTAGACAGGGAGCAGCATATCCGGGGCTTTCACCAACTGCTTCCTGATACCTCAAGGCAGCTCTTTATGACTTGATGGCTTGTGTGCAGCTGACTTTGTGAACACCAACTGATGGTTTGCACACCCAGGGAGCTGAGGGTAGACTGAATTTCTGGATCCCTTGGCATGTCCTGGCTCTGCCACTGCTTTGATGCCATCATCAGCCCCTGCTTCACCTGGACAACTTGCAAAAGCCACTCTTTGTGTCTTATGTAAGCGAAAACTCTGCCTTGCACAGTGGTGGAGTTCATGAATGCTTAATAGGTATTCATTCATTCATTCATTCATTCATTCATCTAAAATCAAGGGGCTTCCCTTGTCTGAGGAGGAAGGACAGCACCTCTGTTTTTCCATAGGCTTGTTGAGGGTTCCAGATCATTGCATATAGAAATGAACATCTTGCAGAGAAAACAAAGAACATTTAGAGAACTGTGATAAACCATTCCCCTGTTCAGAATTGAGGAGCCCCAAAGACACAGTGAATGGCCATGTATAGAAATGGAAAGCTCTCAAAAGTTCATACGAAGACCTCTCTGCATTCTGTGAATGAGAAAAACAGAGGCCCAGACTGTCTTTGTGTCATTACCTGACACAGGTACAGAGCTAAAACTATGGCCATCTCTACCTCATCACTGAGTTTCAGGAAACCATGACACAGCTCATTCTTAACAGGGTACGAAGAACCAATTCTTACCAGTTTCTGAGTGACTCCTGGAGGAGCCCACTCATAGGTTATGGTGTCAAAGGTGGGGTCTTTGCCGGTGGCAATGGGATTGGTCATGATCATGCGGTTCCTCTTATAGATGCGGATGCCATCTCCACCTTTCACCCGGGCAGTGAGCGTGGCATACTTGGAGTCCATCAGCAGGCGCCCGATTTTCCGATCGTCATCCAGGTCGGAGCTCAGGCAGTGCTCCTCCTGGCTGCACTTACAAGACTTGCATATTTTCCTGGGGGACAGTAGAAAGAAGTGAGGTCATCCTCCAGAGATGACATGCTTTGGCAGTAACATTATCTACCGTTTTGTACCCAAGCACAGAGTTTTACTTTATTAACCTTGAAAGACTGACATCAGACAGGCAAGGTCTTTGGGACAGAGAAGAGCATTGGGGCAGAACACTTGTCTCTTTCTGTCTCGCTCTGGGAAACTCAGAATGCAAATATCATCTGAGAAGGTTGTGTTCCATGTTTCTTGTAAACAAGAGCTGCAGTTTCCACTTGGTGGTTACCATGGCAAAAGCAAATTTATTCAAAATGTGTGTGGACTGTAGTTTGAACCTGGCCCCTGACTTTCTTTTTACAAATAAAGTTTTATTGAAACACAGCATACTCATTTATTTGTATGTCTACCCTTGGTTGCTTTGGGGGCTAGAACAGCACAATTGAATAGTTACAACAGAGGCCTTCTGACCCTCAAAGCCCAAAATATTTATTATTGGCCCTTTACAAAAAAAGGTATGCTAAGTTCTCTACTCTTAAGGATCATTAAAATTGTCTCCTGTGATTCATGAGCTGCATAAGCTCTGGTTGAAATTCTTCAGCATGCCCACTGAAATGAGATCTGGTGGGAATTTTCTTCAGCTTTGTGGACAGAAGCCAGGGGGAAGGGAGTGAACTGAGTAAAACCTTCCAGCTGGGGAGATTGATGTCCTGGGAGGGTGGCTCTGTCAGGAGCCCAGGAGGAGGAAATACATTCTGGGGAAGTTTCAAGTTCACTTGAAAGCCCTGGTGCCTCTCTCTCTGACAATTAATAAAAGAAAGTGTTTGACTGTTTTGTGTCATGCTGTTAATGTTTGGAACTCCAGAGAGTTCCGGGGTGTGAGAAGGAAAGTGTTCTCCCTCCCCTCACAGGCCTGTCACCATAGGTTTGCTGTGCAGTGTCTCAGACGCCCCAGTGCATGCAATTTAAGAGACTGTTTTTAAAAAATGTGAGCAATGTAAGACCAACCACAGGGACTAAGGCAAGGCAAGGGGGCTTAGCTGTGGATGCATTATGGGGTTCAAGCAACCCGAAAGAGCCCTGCTTGCTTTTACACCTGGCAGTCACAAGTATCATTGGATAGACAGTCTTATTGGTCACTTACTTCAGATCATGTCCCTAAGTGGGTAGTTAGCATTGTTGGCAGTTTTTAACATCGTGGTTGGAGGCAGGGTGCCCCTGTCATCTAGTTGATAAAAGCCTTGGATGGGCAGACACATCCTCTAGTTCAGCCTCCCTCCTGCTGCCCCAGTACTTCAAAAGCCTGTGGTGGGGGTGGGGTTGAAAAGCGCATCTCATTTGAAGAGGAGTTTAACTAGAACCTCCAAGAAGCTCACAACTGGCAGGGCAGGAGAGGGAAGTGTGACACAAAAGAGGAAAAGGTTGAACAGCAATAAGTTACAGGGCATGGGATATTTCTGCTACCCTTGACTCACTCCCAAATGTGAGTAGGTAGGACACAGATGTGAGTTCAGTGTTCTGTGCTCTGGAGTCTGGAGTTAAGGAAGTTAAGGAAGTCTTGATGGAGGAAGGTCATTGGTTAATTAATAAAAAAACTACTTGGCCCTCATAGGTTAGAACATAGGTGGGTGGAGTAAACAGAACAGAATGCTGGGAGGAAGAGGAAGTAAGCTCAAACGCCATTTCCTCTCCTCTCTGGGGCAGACGCCATGCCTCTGTGCTCCAGGGCAGACGCGATGAAGCTCCGACCCAGGATGGACGTAGGCTAGAATCTTCCTGGTAAGTGTACCTTGGGGTGCTACACAGATTATTAGAAATGGGCTAAATTAATACGTGAGAATTAGCTAAGAAGAGGTTAGATATAATGGGCCAAGCAGTGTTTAAAAGAATACAGTTTGTATGTTGTTATTTCGGGGCATAAGCTAGCCAGGCGACCAGGAGCTGGGGCGGCAGGAACACAGCCCACAGCTCCTACTACAAAGTCTGGAAAAAAAAAAACCCTATTTTTTGTTTAGCATCAGGTTGCATATTGTGTGGCATGATGGATGGACTGTTCACATCTGGGGTACTGCACATCTGGGGTACTGCCACATGAGAAGAGTTAAATCTATGACCTGAAGGATTCATCCCAGCACCATGGGAGACAAAGGACCTTAAGAGCACCACAGGGTGCACATGAGAAGTCTTTTCTCTTTGATCCCACAGGAAGGAGACTCCTGTTATGTGCAAGTGGACATCTCAGTCACAATCCATTGGATTCTCTCACCTCTTCTTATGAGAGGCAGACTGGAAGGCTGTTGATGAATGGTGTTAGTCATTTTCACTTGAGAGGTAACAACAGCAGAAGTGGAATGAAAATCCCAGTGTGTTGGGACAGAGGGCAGCCACGTCTGCAAGTCTTTTGTGTTCTATTTGGCCCCCTGGTCTCCCTATACCCTACTTGAGGACCTGGATATGGAGCTGCTCTGGGCTGCTTTGGTCAATGTGGGATCCCAGGATGCTATCCCAGTCACTGTGAATGCAAACTATTTGAGCTGGAGAACATGAGGATATTCTTTGAGGATGTGTCCAGGATCTTCCTCTGATAGTTATGCTCTTCTTACTGCTGGGCACACTGCTTCACTGTGACCGTTGAGGAAGACACTTTCCCATTCTGCCCTAGCTCTTGTTAGGTACCCATATTGTGAGGGACATATACACTACCCCCAAAGAACCTAAGTAGCATTAATATGACCAGTTCCTCCTCTCTTTTTGGAAAGACATGGGCTTTCCTTTCAAACCAGATTGACTGAAATTAAGTCATTTAAGTAACTGCTGTGATTTGAATATGAGTTATCCTGCATAGACTCAGATGTTTGGATAATTGGCTCCTGAGGGTGATGTTTATGGGGTTATAAAACTTCCAGAAGTAGAGCTTTGCTGAAGCAAGAGTATCACTGGGGGCAGGCTTTGAAATTTTATAGACAGACCCCACTTCCTGTTTTCTCTCCGTTCTGGACTGCTGGCACAATGTGATGGGCCAGCTTCATGTTCCTACTGCCATGCTTCCCCCACCATGATGGGCTCTAAACACCTTCTAGAACTGCGAGCCCAAATGAACTTTTTCTCTTAAAGTTGCTTTAGTTGCCGTATTTATCACAGCGACAGAAATTAAACAAATGCAGCATCTTCATCAATTGACTGTGAAAACTGGGACATGAAGATGTGTGGAAGTGTGTCCTCCCGAGATGCTGAGACAGCACTGCATCTACACCGTTGAGTTTAAGCTCCTCATGTGGGCATTCTAATGCAAGATGACATGTTCCATGTAGGACCTCCAAATTCAATCTATGTTTCTCAAGGAATTTACTTGCTATTCAACCCATGGGCAGGATGACAAAGAAACAGAGGGGTTAAAACAATGCAAGGAGACTTAATTTCCTAGGAAGCATGAAGGATAGGGCCAGATTGCTCAGCTTCTGTAAACAACTGGATGACCAAACCACATCCACTATGGGATTGTTTTAGGATGGTAGGTGGCAGCAGCCCAGGACTGACCCTTGTGCATGGAGCGAGCATTTACTCCCTATCTCAGGAAGTTTACAAAGTGATCCACAAAGAGTTGCAGCCATTCCTCAATATTGTCTGAGACCCGATTTAAAGAAGGAAGATGAAAGGAAGACTCGAAACTAGTAGAGTTGAGATGGTGGAGGAGGTAACTTCCCTTCAGACTACAATCTGCTCAAATGGCTAAAACAGGAATGGGTGGAGTCACTGCTGCTAAGATCAAGTCAGCTGAAGAACGTTATAAAGGGGTCAGAGGCCTGGGTTATATGACTTCCAAGGTCCCTTCGATGTGGAAGATCATGTGGGCTCCTCTGAGGCTAAGGCTGAGGCTGGTCAGGAAATGGAGCAAAGAAACAGGGCAGTGCTATGAAGCTCAAAATCCACCATAGTGCAGATGTTTACGAGCTTGAGACAGCGTTTCTTTCAGGCCTAAGTTCAAATCACGTCTGTTAGCGAATTCTTTCCAGTTACCCACCTTCCCTGTACATACTTGCAGAAAGGAGAAATATTATCTAATATATGATGTTGATTAACATTTCTTTATAGAAGAGTTTGCTTATTAATAAGTAGGTTGTTTTCTTTTGAGATAGGGTCGTATGCATAGCAGATATTTTGCAACTACAATCTCACCATGAATGTTAGCATCTTAGGAAAGCCCTGGGGAATTTTGATCGGCATTGAATGTCCAAGCTATAATAAGACACTGATAATAAAAGTTCTTGGTTTGTTATGGTGTTCTATGGAGTGTGGCCTCTATCTCTGTGGTGGCAGAGACAGTCACCTAATTTGTGCCCTGCATATCTCTAGAACAACTGTCCACATAGATAGTGGCGTGAAGATTGCCGGGACATTGTTTGTTGGCAGCCTCCACGTTGTTTCAAAGTCCTCAGAGATAAAAGAAGAAAGAAGACAAATTCCAGAACTCTACCCAGACCCTACACTCTTCATGGAAGGATAGGAATCACAGGTTCTGGTTTCCCAGTACTGTGGATGGAACGCCTCTGACTACGTGCACACGTACATGCCTGTGTGTGCATGTGTGTGTGAGAGTGTGTCTCTGTGTGAAGTCAGAAGGCAACTTTTGGGGTCATTTTTCAGGTGCCGTCTTTCCTGTTATTTGAGACAAGGCTTCTCATTGCTTTAGAGGTTGCAAAGAAGTTCTACTGGAATTTGCTGAGGAGACTAGCTGGGTGGCCAGGAAGCACCAGGGATCCTCCTCTCTTTGCCTCCTCAGAGACATTTGCCTTTCGGGAAGGGAGATCAAGTCCTCATGCTTGCAAGCCAAACACTTTCCTGGCAGAACTCTCTCTCTGCTTCTACTTTTGGCCTCTATTTCAGGAGCCACACCTAGGTTAAAATCCACCTCAGAGATGCTACTTCAGTGAGGTGAGACCAAGGCCATCTTCAGACCTGAGAGTCGACAGCCCTTCCCCATAGACATCCCCAAACCCATCTTCCCATGGTCATCTGTTGTGGCTTATATGTAAAATCTTCCCACTAGGCTCCTATGTTCAAATGCTTGGTCCCAGCTGGTAGCTGTTTTATGAAGTTATAGAAACGTTAAGAGGTGGGGCCTTGCTGGAGGAAATGGGTCCACAGGATTTGGGTCCTTGGGGTTCTCATAACCAGGCTCTCTCCTTCCTGTCTGGCCTTTGCTTCCTTTCCCACCAAGATGCAAGGAATGCCAATGGCACACTCCTGCCACCATGCCTTCCTTTGCATGGCTAATGGTGTCCCCTCCAATCACGAGCCAAAAGAAGACTCCTCCTCCCTTAAATCACTTCTTGTTAGATGTTTGATCACAACAAGAAAAAAAAAATAATTCTTGCTGGATCAGGCTTGATAGCATCTACCTTAAAATGGTTTCTGAAATGCAAAGCAGCTTTCCCTATCTTTGCTCCCCAAGTTCTTTACAACATTATCCATCCCTGAATCAGGACAAGAAGAGGGCCTCATTCCCCAGCTGCCCTTCCTAGCATGCATCCTCCAACCCCGTGCCAACAGAGAGAACCACCCACATTTTTGGAAAGGATAGTCAAGTAACAAAAGCAGACAGAGTCCCCTTGAGCAAATCCATTACCTCCACGAATGAGGCTCGAAGCCGGAGCACATTCCCTTGCACCGCAGACAAGCCACGCCCCTTGCCGACTGCTGCTGGCCCAGGGACATCTGGAAAAGGAAGCACAGAGAGGGTGTTTTCCTTCACATTGACCTTTGGGAGACTTGGCATAACAGAAAAGGGACTGCGTGGGGTTCAAAGGGCTCCTGATCAATATGCTGCCACTCACTGTTTACTGGGAACAGAGAAGAACATCCGGGAATGGGGCCATAGGCGGCAAGTGTTGAAGGGTGGGGCCCTTCCTAATAAAAGCTCTACTGGGGCTCCCCGCCAGGCTCCAAGGCTGTCTCTGAGCGCCAGGGTTGTCTGGAAAGATTGCTACGAGGGGCCATCTGCTTCTTTCCCCATCTTCACTCCTTTCTTAATCTGTCTATCACTGGAACGGAATCTTCCAGAGTCTCCTTCATTGCCTTCTGATTTATTGATAGGATGTGACCAAAGCAACACTACAGGCACAAACAAAGGAACATGCCTTAGTTGTTTATGGCTCAGAGCAGGACTTAAATATTTTGCTAATGTACCAAAAACAATCTCATGAGCCCTTGAAATCTCCTCTCGGGGGAGGGCAACACACAAGGCAGGTTTTGTTATTCATTATAAGTCCTAGGAAACAGGAGTGCCTTTGGCTCCCATTGCTGCTGTGGTTAGGTCCAGTGGCTCTGGTGGGGTCCTCGAACCAGCAACTTTACCGACAAGCTCACCAGAAATGCAAAATCCCTGGTCCCTTTTCATCACACTGCCCTTTAACAGAATCCCCAGACGTTTATTACATTAGAATTGGAGAGGTGGCGGGTTAGTGATGGATCTGCAGGCTGAGAAACTTAACCTAGCTTTCCCCTGGGGGTGGGGGAAGGGAAGACTTGGTAGAGGTATGTGAACCATCTTGTTCTTATCAGAAGCAGGCAGGGCTCAACCCATTAGAAATGTAAAGGAATAAGTTCTTCATCTTGACAAATGCACAGATGACATAGCATTTGCTTAGTGTCCACTCTGTGCCATGCATGGGGGCTTTAGTATTAGAGGCTGTATGCCCAAAAGGGATGCACAAGCCAGGGGCTCTGGAAAGGGAAGCTCATACTTCTCGCTCAATTTTGCAAACCACTGCTGAGTAGCAGCGAGGGATAGGTTGCCGTGCCAGACCGTGATTTGGACATAAATGTCAGAAGTATTGAAGAAGGCATCAATTCATAAACCCATATGGGAGGAACAGGGAGGCTTCTTCAACTAGGCCCCTTGGAGATTTAGACTGTGTAGGTTGAATAGACAGAAAATGGTGGGAAGGGAAGCCTGGCAGTGGGAAGAGACAAGCTGTGAGGAGAACAAATGGTAGAATGTGTATTGTGCTGTCACAAACTGAGTGTGCTTCTGGGGACTTTTGTGGTTCACTGTATTGTGGTGTGTACACACACACACATACACACACACTCACGAAGGCCAGAAGACCATGATGGGTATTGTTTCTCCTCAGGAACAACCCGCACTGTTTATGTGAAAGAGTCTTATCCTGTGGTGAACTCACAGCGCAAGCGCAGGCGCAGGCTAGACTGTCTAGCGAGCCCAGGGTATCTATTTGTTTCTGCCTTATGTACTACCACACTGGCTTTTGTTTATGTGGGACCTGGAGATAAAACTCAGGTCCTCATGCTTGTAAGGCAAGAAATTTTGGGACTTTTCTATAGCCCTCTGTTTGGTTTTAAAAGCGTGTGTGGAGGTGGGGGAGGGGAGGGGACCTGGTGAAGTTTGTAGGTGAACCTATCCTCACTGATCCTTTACAATATCTCCCTCCTGCACCCACATCTCCCAACAGTTAGACCAGCATTTTGCGCGCATTCAGAGGTCAGTACTTATATTTGTGTCTGATTAGTGCTAAAATCATGTTATACATGCCCCCACCCCTGGAAATGGGTCTTACTATGTGATCTATTCTGGCCCCAAGCATGAGATCCTCCTGCCTTAGCCCCTTGGGGTTAAGATTACAGATCTATGCTAAGTGTGAGCATTGAGATGGTTCAGGTCACTCACTAACCATCTTCCTAAGTTGGGGGCTGCGTTCCATAGACAGAGCTTTGTTCCTTAAGTTATTGGCCTGTGTCTGTGCTTGCATCCACCTCTCCTCCTCCTCCTCCCCACACCTCAAATTATACGAGCTGAAATATAGCAATCTTTCCACACTTATTACTGGAGTGGTTCCAAGTGTGCTTAATTCACAAATAAGGCTTCATTGTTGGAGTGTTTCAGCTACACCCAGAGGCCTGGAAAGAAGTCATTCACGGAAGCATTTCCTAAGTGGCACGGCAGGCCTGAGCAGAGCTGATCTTCTAATGAGGGGCTATTTAACGGTCCTCCCAGAAGAGGATTAGTTTTGAGGACTGATCTGGAGCCTATCCTCGGTGTGGCTGCTAACTCCCGTTTGGTTGAGAAGGAGTGATGTAAGGCAGGGCTGTTCCTCAGCGTGACAGCCTGTGATGTGGTGACCAGACTCCCTGTGCTAGGTCTGGCATTTATCAGCTATGCCTGTGACTGGATGCAAGCCATTGTTCTGCCTAGATCAGGTTTCTGCTTTGTCAAACAAGAAAACCACCTGGGTGGGGCTGCCTGGCTTGTGTCCCCCACAGCACTCATTTGTGAGATGTTAGAGAGTAGCTCATGGCAGCGGAGTGGAAGTGAGGCTCATGTGATCGAACACAAATGGCACCCGACGTGCGAAGGCGGCTAACCTTTAAGTTGCCAGGCTGTGCTAGCTGCAACAAGAGGGTAGGGGAGTGGCCCTGTTTTCAGGGAGAAGGGTCCTGGTGCAAGGTCAGGCTGGGCTGGTTTTAGTGCTGCTTTTGTCCCATTCTCTTACTGTACAGGACCAATGACTGGGCTTGTTGAGTCTTTCCCTTCCTGACCTACTGGGATAACAGGAACCCAACATGCCTCATGGAGTTGCCAAGAAGGTTCAATGAGATGCTGGGAAGGATTTAACATACACTTATTATGCACTGTGTATTTACTGTTGTCATTAGATCTTGTGAAAGACAGCTTGAAAGACCTTGAATTGATTGTTCTAGAACTTTCTTTCAAGCTTTCGCTTTCATGGGGGCTTCTGGGGGAACTATTTTTGGAAGGGCAGACCTCATATGTTTTTCATTCTCTACTTTCTTCCTTACCTATTTGTTGTCTCTGTGATTTGATTTGAAAAAAAAAAAAAACAAAAAAACAAAAACAAGCAAACAAAACAAAGCACAAGGCCAAAGCAGGCTCCATACTTTGTGAATAAGCAAGGCTGATTTTAGCCTTTGTCCTTGAGAAACTCTTTTGGTTTTGTTCTGTTTTCTATTAATTAAACTTGTTTGTTGACAATCTCATACACATATAATGAAAGCATTCTCCCTCACCCCCATCCTCTCTCATCTCCCCTTCTATTAGGTCAACCCCCCTGCCCTTCCCTACCAATCTGTTTCCCACATCACATCATTTTGTTTTGTGAGCTAGAGTTTTAACCAGGGTTGTGCATGTATAACCATAGTTTGGAGCTGTGCATTGGAACCTGGTGGGTACACAACTAAAAAGAGTGAGACACCACTTCCTAGACTCTCTCGGTAGTTGATATTTCAGCAAGAGGGTCAGGACTCTATGAACCCCTCCCCCATTCACAGGCCAGGCTCATGCAGGCCCAATGCAGGTCTCTGCAAACAGCTGTCATACTTGATAACCTCTTTCAGCAAGCTGTTCCTAATGAAGAAAGGCCACTGTTTTCAAGCACGTGATGATAGAGGAGGTCTATGCTTGGGCCAGGTAGCCATAGCTATGTAGGTACAGGAACAGGAAGCAGAACTTAGTCTCCAGCCCGCCAGTGGGCCAGTTTCCATGACATCAAAAGTTTGAGGAAAGCAAAACAAATGGCCTTGCAAAGAAGAGCTACATTTGGGCAGTCAGATCATGCATGTAACTAGTTTTCTGGCTGACTGTTCTACACAGTAAATAGTCACTTGTTCGTTGCATGCCATTCACTGGAGCCAGGCAGACCCAAGGATCTTCAACACAGAGGAAATGATGACCTTGTTGATTGAGAATGGGGAGGGGGATTAGCGTGAAGCAGAGCTCCAAATAAGAGCCTCTGGTTTATAAACAGTGCCCTTCTCTGAAGGAGATGATGTTGACTGATGGCACTGTGCCTCCCAACCTCTCCCAGGAGCTGTGTATAGATGCTTAAGGGGACCATCCCTTTAACAAAGGTTTCCTAGAATGCAGCATCTAATCAGCCTTTTCTCTTGAGGGAAAGAAAATGCATTTTGACAACTGTTTTTGGCTCTGGTTTGGTAGGATGTGGTGCATGTAATATAAATTCTTAGAATTGAATCATGCATTTATTTTTTATTTTCCTGTTTTTTTTTTCCATCCAAATCAAAGCTTTCTCTCCCTCCCCTTTTCCCAGTCCACCCTACCTCCTTTAAAGAGTTAGGTCTTCAAAGGACTTAGGTAGTTACTGGAGGTATAGGGAGCAAGAGACAGCCTGGGGTCTCTAATCTCCTTTAAACATTTGCTTTCTGGTGAACTTCTAGGGGAAGTCTCTAGACTTTGATCTGTCTGTGCCCCCTTTCTCTCCTCTCTCTCTCTCTCTCTCTCTCTCTCTCTCTCTCTCTCTCTCTCTCTCTCTCTCTCTGCACCCAGGCATGTGGCAGCCAGAGGCTGGCACTGAGTTCTTTCCTCTACTGTTCTCCACCTCCTTCTCTGAGCAACTGTCTATCACCGGAACAGTAGCTCACTAATTCAGCTAGGGTGTCTGGCCACTGAGTTCTGGGGACCCTCTTCTCCCCACCCTTGCCCCCACACCAGGGTTACAGGCATGCATCACTGTTCTTCACTGCCTGGATGGGATGTGAGTGCCGGTGATCCAAACCTGGGTCCTTGTGTTTGCTACTTTAATGGACGAGACCATCTCCTTCACTCGCCAGGAACTGTGCTAATAACAAAATGTTACCGCGGAGAATAATATGGGGTTGGGATGGGAGGAATTTAAAAGGGACAACTGCAGTGTTCAGGGTGAGCGTGGGGATTAGAAAAGAGGTGTCCTGCTCAGTTTCTTTCTCCTTGCGGGACTCGTGTAAGATGAAAATGGCAGGAGGATACTGGTTTGTGGCTCGCCTGATTCGTGCATCATTCAGTGGCATCCGTTTCCCTCAGCTCTAAGACTTAGTTACCCTGCATGCTGACTTGCAGTCATGGGTCCTGGGAGATACAAATAATCTCTGTGTTTTTGAAAATTTCACTCCTCAGATTATGACATTAACTAGTCTTACAATTGGTCACCCACCTTGTCCTAACATTAAATTACTATCTAAGACCTGGTTCCTTAAAGGGTTTTGAGCTGGTCCTAAAATCTTCCAGGTTCTTTCATGTATGAGGAGGAGGATCTCGCGATTATGTGACGGCCATGGTCTTACCCTCTGACAGTGGTCTATTCATGCCTGCACATGCCCCGTGACTCTCCTCAGTGCTTCCTGAGGCAATATCTTTTAAATGAATGCTGGATTCGATCTGTCAGGGGATTTTTACAGGTAAGTCCTATAAATACAGGCCATTCAGGGTCACTGGCTAACCTATTAGGTTACTTAAATTGAACTCATAGAAATTCCAATAGCAAACGGAACGAGAATGGAGATAAGAGGAGCAGGCTGAAGTTCTGAGAGGGTCCAGAAAGAGCCAGTATTACATTCAGCTAAACCAATCCTAAAACCACCCCACTACTAGAAATAGTCCAATACCCATAGTTCTGCACTCCACCAAGTGCCTTCACTTCCTTAATCACTCTTTGTTCACACTTAGGATCAGCCTTTGAAGACTGCCGTTATTCCTAGTCTACAGAATGTTCAGGAATATGGCCTTCTGGAGGAGGGAGGGGCTTCTAAATCCACTTCTGTGTGATGCTCTGTTTTTCTCGATGATCATGAATGTAGCTAACATTTATTGAGTACCCCTTTGTGCAGGGCAAATGTCTAGCATTTACATACTATAATATTTCCTATAAACATTCTGTCAACCATACCAAAGAGGTACTTTTTTTTTATTACTTTCATTTCTAGATCTCAATACTGAGGTCCAGAAATATCGAGGCTCTTCTGGAAGATCCAAGAGTATATGTGACTGAGCCATGATGTTGCAACAGGCAGGTTTTATGTGTGCTCTTAGCTAACCTGCTATTGATCATCCCACCAAGAATTTAAAAAAATTTAAAAAAAAATTTACTTTACATTTTAAAAGTCGGGGCACACCCCTTATCTTGCTTGGTCTTCATAGTGATCTCAGAAGAAAGGTCTTTGCCATTTTGCTCATGAGAAAAACAAGTCCACAGAACTGATGGGGTTTACTTCCTAGGACATAGCTCATACTAGGTCTGACTCTCTACCATACCAGAAGTCTCCAGATCCCAGACAGCTTCCACTGGAGGTGTCATTGATTCTGGGAATCTGGGAACAAAAGGAGGAATGCAGGTCTGTAGGGTCATGAGGTTGTTGTGGAATAATAATTTGAGATGTGTACATTTGTCTATGCTGTGAAATGTTTGTTTAATGATGCAAAGATGTGTTGTTTTCTTTTATGTTGTATTTGTTTAACTCTGTGAAGCTGTGTTACTATGCCTGTGTGAAACACCTGATTGGCCTAATAAAGAGCTGAATGGCCAATAGCTAGACAAGAGAGGAATAGTTGGAGCTGCCAGGTAGAGAGAATAAAAGGGAAGAGGGATGAGTGAGAAAAGGAGGGTGCCAGGGGCTAGCCACCCAACTGCACAACCAGCCATGCAGTAAGAAGAGAAGACATATAGAATAAAGAAAGGTAAAACACCCAGAGGCAAAATGTAGAGGAAGAGAAATGAGCTAACTTAAATTAGAAGAGCTGGTTAGAAACAAGTCAAGCTAAGGCTGGACATTCATAAGTAAGAATAAGTTTCTGTGGATTGATTTGGAAGTTAGGTAGTGGGTTCCCAAAGGCAACAAACAAACAAACAAAAACACAACTACATAAGGTTCTAGGAAAATTTGATTTATGAGAAACAAAGTCAGGCTCAGATACAATTTCCTTGACCTCAGATTTCTACCACCTTCTCTAGCTTGGATCAATCAACTGAAAGATGTTCAAGTACAGAGGGAAAGGTCATAGTTAGGAGAAGTGTATCAGAGTCACGGATCACATACATTCTGCCCTGTCCTGGAAGCCTGGAAAGGGACCTGGTTGTTAATACCCAGTACAGCATCATGGATCTGGAGCTTGATCTTGGACCCACACGGTAAAGATGGTGGAACGGACGGTGGTTTGGGGACTATGTGCTAAAAGTCTATTGCTCAAAATTGTCAGTGCTTAACAAAAATAAGAGCTAACAAACTTCCTCCTTAGCCAAGAAGGAAGTCATTCCTGGGTTCATTTCCAGCTCTTAGTAAGGATCCCTGGAGTTTGATGTCATTGGATGAGGTTCATGCCACGAGTTCAAATATATCCATTTCTATTTCCATTTACTGTTGCCACTCAAATTCCTTTCACAGTCCTTTGCATCTGGGTCTCTGGAAGTCTTCAATGCACATTCTAAGCTTTTTTTCACAATTATCTAACCCTCAGAGACCTTCAAGCCTTCAAGTGGCTTGAGGCTCCACCTTTCTTATAATATACAGAAATAACAGCAGTTGTAGTAAGTGCAGTTATTCTTCATTACCTGTATAGACCACAACCACAGATTCAACCAACCTTGGATGAAAATCTTGGATAGAGGCCCTGGTGAGGTGGTTCAGTGGTTAAGAGCACTTCTTTCTCTTCTAGGGGACCTAGGTTCTGTTTCCAGAGTCCACGTGCAGGCTCACAACCATCTATAATTTCAGTCCCAAGGGATCTGGTGCCTTTCCTGGCCTCCAAGGGCAATTCACACACATGGTGCACAGGCATACATGCAGGCAAAACATCCGTATACATTAGCATAAATAAACACTAAAGAACCATGGATAGAAGAAAATGTGTGTTTCTATAGATTTTTAACAATTTTGCATCATATGGTACTGTGTGAGGTGTTGAGAGATAAGCACAGATTCTGTGCAAGGTTATACATTGTTTTCCTATAAGGGTTCCTTGAGAACCCTGGAATTTTGGTATCTGATACATATCCCATAACTGATCCCTTACAGACACTGAGGTACAGATGTACTGGGTTTAGAGTTTTCTGGACACTACGCTACAGCAAGTCTCAGAGGCAGGTGTATTGCCATGCTTGTCAAGGAGTAGTCTCCTTGTTGTGGCAGTAACCACAGTGGCAGTACCTTGGAACTTGTGAGTCCTTGGGAATTGTGTGTATGTGTGTGTGTGTGTGTGGTGTTTGTATGCATATCTATGCTTGCACATGTGGAGGCAAGAAGTTGACTTTAGACTTCTTCCTCTATCTCTGTTATATCTTTTGGGACAGAGTCCCTCACTAAGCGTGGAGCTTACTGTTTCTGCTGGACTGGCTGGTCAGTGAGCTCTGGAGATCCCCCTGTCTTGCCTCCCCAGCACTGGGATTACAGGGTCACACAGCAACAGATGGCCTTTTTACATGGGTACTAGAGATCTGAACTCAGGTCCTCATGAGTTTGCGGCAAGCACTTTATTAACTGAGGCATCTCTCCATCTCTGCTGATCTTTTAATACATCCAAGGCCTAGGCTGAAACACAGGGCTTGGTCACAGGTGTTATTATATTTGGAAGTTCCCCAGGGTTTCCAAGGTATAGACAAGATTGGGAGCCCTTCCATCTCAGCACAGTCCTTCTGTCTTAGTCCAACCCTCAGATGCTCCAACTCAGAACAGTTCTTTAGCCTATTGGTTTAATAATTTTCTTTCCTAAACCCTTGGATACACTTGATAGGAATATAAGTTATAATAGTATAATAACCATTATGGAAAGCAGTATTAGGCTCTCAGTACTAGATATCTATATATATGGATATATATATGTATATATATATACATATATATATGAATGAAATAATGAAAGCAATCACTACTAGAGGAGGTTGTTGCATCCCCATGTCTATTGCAGCTTTATTCACAATAGCCAAGATAAGGAATCAAGCTAGATGTGTGTCAACCAGTTGATGAATAAGCAACAGAAAGGTGTGTGAACTCCTCCAGTAGAATGCTGTATATGTCATCCTTAGTACATCCTTAATAAAAGAAATCCCAGGGAGATGACTTAGCGGTTAAGGTCACTTGCTACTTTCCAGAGGACTTGAGTTCCATTCACAGCAGTCATATAGGGCAGCTAAAAGTAGCCTGTAACTCCAGCTGTAGGGGATCTGATGCTATTTCCTAACCTCTACAGGCTCTGCACATGCATGCTCATGTGTACATGCATGTACGCACGTGTGTACATACAATAAATAATTAATATTATTTATCATCAATTATTAATTAGTTAATTAATAATCAGTCAATAATAATATCTGCTGGTTTTGGCCACTGAGATGGACCCAGAAGCATTAGGTTAAATGAGTTAATCCTGGCACAGAAAAGCAGGCATTGCTCGTTCTCATGTAGGTGTCCTAAGAGGGTCCCACAGAAACAGAGTGGACGTTGAGTGCCAGGGTCTGGGTCTGGGGAAACGGGGAGATGGTTCTAAATGGGTACTAAGTGTGAGCTATACAATGAGAGTGCATCTGGAAGATCTAAAATATAGTGTATTGATTATAATTTTGGGCTTAGAATTTGCCAAGAGAGTGGATCTTAGTTACTTTCATTACAAGGAGAAAGGTAGCTGTGGGGGAGGCGCATGAGTCAAGGGGTTCAAAAATGTCCACAGATACATGAACGCAAACTTGCAGGCCTCATGCGTGCCAGTTCTGCCTCAGTGAGCTGTCCTTACATGTTAAACCCAACTGCTGACGGTGGGAAGGACAAGGAGAATCTGATTTTACCCCAGACTCGAACTGCACCAAAACTGAATGTGCACAAACTCTACCAAGGAAAACGAGTGGGTGAACAAAAGGAAGAAAACTAAGACATTCCAAAGATATACTCCGTATACGGAGTGAAATATGTTTTGTGCAGCATTTGTTTTAAAAGTTGTATTTTAGAGCTAAAGTCAGACACAGCAAGGGACATCTGTAACCAGTGCTGGGGGTGGGGTGGGGCGTGCATCCGAGGAGGCTTTCTGACCAGCCGGTCAAGCCAAATCGGTAAACTCCAGGTCTACCATTCTCAGCCACATAAGGAGTTTGAAACAAACTTGAGTTAAAGGCCTTGGTCTCAAAATTAATAAAATAACATTTAGGGAGGTGAGAATTTCCCTATTCAACTGCAGCGGGTCCACATGATAATTATGACAGACACGAACCAACTGAACTAGAAGGAAAACAGTGATGCTTTACCCTGAAGCCCAGGTCAGCATGGTGACCATCAGCTTGCCACCCCCTGATTGTGATCCTAGTCTGTTACTTCAAATGTCTCTAACAAACAACACACAAAGTTTTCCACTCCTAGAATTCTAAGCGCTGGACCAACAGAGCTAATCTCAGTTTTTGTTTAGTCTGTGAATTTTCAGCCTCACTACACAGTTCAGTGAAAGGATATCAGAGCTGAAGCGATTTATTCTCATCCATAATTATCTAGATGAGAACCTAAAATGCCCTGTATGGGGACTGTAGGAGCCCACGCTCACACACAGGGGAGGGCAGAGGGAGAGGAGGGAGAGAGAGGGAGAGGGAGAGAGAGAGAGAGAACCAAAGATTGCCAAGAATGCTGTTATGTGTCCCCTAATAAAGACAAGGTCTTTGCCACTGTCTTGTGAAATTCAGCATTGTTCTAGAAGTAATTGGCATGGTTGGCTTCCTTGTCATGGTAAAGAACTCAGGTCAGATAATCACTCAGCTAAGGAGAAAGATAGCAGCCATTTCTATGCCTCCCCTTACTTGCTGTCATGTTCTGAGTCAGTTCCCTCAAAGCCTGCTCAAGTGACTGATGGTACCCTCTAGAATACAACCTATACTCACTCCTCCCATATTTGGGAAAACGCTATTTTTTAATGGCCATGGCCTAAAGTTTTTACTTGGAGATTTTTCAAAACCTGGGGAGTCGAGTGAGGAACAAACCAGAAGATAAACAGAGAATAACAGTTTTTGAGAGTGGAAAAGGCAAGATTGGGAGAATTCGTTTAGCAGTGCATTAGAGGAAAACATCTGGATACAAAGGAATGATGTCATGTATAGGATCCACCTCCCTCCATACCCCACCCCTGGTCAGCTTCCACTGGGGCACAGGATCTGTCTCATGAAGGAGGAACTGGTCAGTGGGCATCCATACAGAAAAGAGCAAGTCCAGACAATGTGCAATAATTTCCTCTTCTTCTTCTTCTTCTTCTTCTTCTTCTTCTTCTTCTTCTTCTTCTTCTTCTTCTTCTTCTTCTTCTTCTTCTTCTTCTTCTTCTTCTTCTCCTTCTCCTTCTCCTTCTCCTTCTCCTTCTCCTTCTCCTCCTCCTCCTCCTCCTCCTCTTCTTCCTCCTCCTCCTCCCCCCTCCCCCTCCCCCTCCCCCTCCCCCTCCCCCTACCCCTCCCCCTCCCCCTCCCCCTCCCCCTCCCCCTCCCCCTCCCCCTCCCCCTCCCCCTCCTTCTCCTTCTCCTTCTCCTTCTCCTTCTCCTTCTCCTTCTCCTTCTCCTTCTCCTTCTCCTTCTCCTTCTCCTTCTCCTTCTTCTTCTTCTTCTTCTTCTTCTTCTTCTTCTTCTTCTTCTTTTCTTCTTCTTCTTTTGTTATTATTATTACTACTGCTGCTGTGCTAAGGCCTTGCACTTGGTGGAAAATTTACTTCTTTTTTAATTGTTGGGATACTTTAGTGTGGAAGCCGAGACCTTTGCCAAGACCCCGGAGGTTTGGGATAGAAGAATGAGAGAAGCCTTCTCAGCCAGACCACTTACTCCCAAACTCCGCACCTCTTAAGAAAATAATAAAAAGCAGTGGCTCTCCATGCAGCTTGCACTCATGGAGCTCATATGAGCCCAATTTGGGTACTTCCTTCTAGAAGAGTTTCTCAATCCCCTCCACCCTAGAGCTGGGGAGGTGTGGGGGCCGCCATCAGCCTCAGGGAGGATGGAGGGTCTCAGTCAATGGCAGCCTGGAGAAGAGGCAGTCAGTCAGCACATTCTGGGGAAAGAGGAAGGGCTGTGTTTTCCCTGTGTCTGGTTAGAAGGACAATTACTGCATTTGGTACTTAAATTTCCAAGCTAGGTCCATGCCAGGGAAGGTGTGAACATCCTGAAATGACAGCAAAGTCAGACTTCCTGAAAACGCTCCTCTTCAGGAAGGGCAGTCCATGTACCATGAATGACATGATGAGTTCAGTTAAGTTGCACTGAGGTAGAACAGGCAGACAGGAGTTGCACATATGTCTACTAGTAATGTCTACCTCTCCACACAAGCCCTAGGCTATAACAGAGAAAGTGCTTGCTTAACCAAAGTAGGAAGTTATCTATTCCCTTTTCTTTCTTTTCACTGTCATTTTACTTTGTACTTTTAGCTCCTGTATTTTTTAAAAGATAGGGAAAACGATAAGACCCTCACCCAAGGTTTTACAATTCTTAGAAAGTCCTGAGACGAGAGACACTGAGAAAGGAGAGCTATCAAAATTCTATGAACTGATCTGGACAGATGGATCCTCTCTTCTAGGCCTTGGCAAGAGCCCTTAAAAGTACATGCCTATATGTGGTCATCAAAAGACCCCTGAATCTTCCAGAGGTCAGGAGATTGGGGTTACATTGACAAAGGCATTAAGGCAAGGTGCAAAGTTTCAACTCTTATACTGAGAAATTTGTTGCTGAGCGATCAGCTGCATGAGACAGCGCATGGAAAATCTAGGAACTCGCTCGTCCAAACCTTGGACACAGACAGTTTTGTTTAACTTTCTATTGGCAGGGTGAGAACTACGGTGATGGAGGGAGAGAGGAAGCCAGCCTCCTTGGCTGCCAGCAGCTTGCTGATAGCCCATGTTTACACACTGCAGTATCCAAAGCAGGTCCACAAATCTTATTTCTTGATATCCCACTGGATTGATGGGACAAGGTTTGTAAGACTGAACTCACATTTTCCTTTGGCACCAACTGCCTTTGAACTAGCTACCAACATTGCATGGGCTAATATGAAAAGAGAAATGTACAAGGCAAAGGGTCTTCTCATCAGTTTCTTCTTCATCTTACCTCTAGTGGGGGTTGCAAGTCTAATGCAGCCCAGGTTAGCCTAAAATTCCCTGCATGGAAGAGGATGACTTTGAATTAGCTTTGACTCCACCTCCTGAGTGCATCACCATTCACGATGTATGTTGTACTAGGGAATTGAACTCAGGGCTTTCTGAGTGCTAGGCAAGCACTTTATCAATTGAGCAATATCTCTACCCACCAGAGGACTTTGTTTTAAAAGACAGTATCTCACGCTGCAGTCCAGTCTAGGCTGGGCTATAACTAGGCTAACCTTGAATTTATGCTAATATTCCTGCCTCAGTTGTCTCATGAACTCTATGATTACAGGCATTTA
This sequence comes from Chionomys nivalis, assembly GCF_950005125.1. Taxonomy (NCBI): domain Eukaryota; kingdom Metazoa; phylum Chordata; class Mammalia; order Rodentia; family Cricetidae; genus Chionomys; species Chionomys nivalis. The sequence goes on from NC_080086.1 coordinate 38,211,746, forward strand.
CTCTACTATACCCCACTTGGGTGTTTGTTGTTGCTTTGGGAAGTGCTGGGGAATTGAATTCAGGGCCTCATGCAAGCTAGACAAGCCCTCTACCACAGATCTCCTAATCTATACCCTGGTGTTTTTTTTTCTTTTTAAAATTGTTTTATTGAGCTATATATTTTTCTCTATTCCCCTCCTTTCTTCCCCCCTCACCTTTTACCCTCTCCCATGATTCCCATGCTCCCTATATACTCAGGAGATCTCTCTCCTTTCCATGTAGATTAGATCCATGAATGTCTCTCTTATGGCCCTATTTGTTGTCTAGGTAGGTTCTCTGGGATTATGAATTGTAGGCTGTTTTTCTTTGCTTTATGTCTAAAATTCACTTATGAGTGAGTGAATATTATATTTGTCTTTCTGGGTCTGGGTTACCTCACTCAATATGATGTTTTCTAGATCCAACCATTAGCCTACAAATTTAAAGACGCCATTATTTTTTACACTGCTGTATAGTACTCCATTGTGTAAATGTACCACATCTTCTTTATTCATTCTTTGGTTGAGGGGCATTTAGTTTTTTTCCAGGTTATGTCTATGACAAATAATGCTGCTATGAACATAGTTGAGCACATGTCCTTATGGTACGATTGAGCATCCTTTGGGCGTATACCCAAAAGTGGTATTGCTGGGTCTTGAGGAAAGTTGTTTCCTAATTTTCTGAGAAATTGCCATACTGATTTCCAAAGTTGTTTGCACTCCCACCAGCAATGGAGGAGTGTTCCCTTTACCCTACATCCTCTCCAGCATAACTTGTTATCAGTGTTTTTGATCTTGGCCCATCTAACACCCTGGTGTTTTCTAATGGATCTTGTGAGACACTTCCATCCCCACAGCATGGGTATAAATTATGAAGAGGAATCCTAGAGGTGGTAGCTGACCTGGCACTTCTGATCCTTTCCCTGGTGCTTCTTCCTCCAAAGCAGCCCTTCCTAGGAAGGTTTTCCTTCTTTGGCTCTGACCTGCAGCTTTGTGGATAACAGAACACAGTATATGACCCTCACTATGACCCAGAAGTTGATCGGACTCCCTTGAGAATCTTATCCAAGTAGCTCAGGGGAAGTGAAGATAAGAAAAACTAGGTCCTTTTATGGGATCCCTTCCTCCCCCGCACCCACACTTTCTAAATGAGAACAAGCTGCTGGGGTTTCTGGGCCTGATGTCTTCAGGTTACACTCAGAGTCTAATTCATCTCATGGTTCTTAGATTTCAACTCTTCATAAACTTTGTTTCTAGTATAAATTTTAATCTTAAGTTTGGCTATATCTGTCCATTATACCTTCCAGTTGGTGAGACACTTGTGTATTTAGTATTGTGTTAGCTTATGTAATCCTATAAGAATATAATTTCCTGTGTGTGTGTGTGTGTGTGTGTGTGTGTGTGTGTGAAGTCTAATTTTCAGGATGATATGCTTTCATTGGTCTTAGCATAGGAAAGGGGCGGGAGCTGGAGAAAGTCAAGCAGGAAGGTTTTAAATCTTGCCTGTCTGAGTCTTAATACCTTGAAAGGAAACAAGCTGTTTAAATGTGTTTTGTAGCCCAGTTATTAAAAGTCTGCAGGTTTCGCTATGCAAATACCTCCTGCTAGGAACCTCAAACTTAAACTGTAGGTTAGCTTATTGACAATGGAAGCTTTACACACACACACACACACACACACACACACACACACACACACACACGAGGCTGTCTTTAGAGAGGTGTTTCTCTGGTTTCAAAGGACACCCGTCTTATAAATGACTCCTCTTCTCTCTTTTTTGCTGACATTTTTAAAAACTGAATATTAAAGACAGCTTTTGAGCCCAAGTATTTCATTCTTCCCTTGACTTCTGCACTGCATAAGTACCTAATTGTTCCCTAGGAACAGTTGGTTTTTGAATGTAAGAAAGCTGTAGATCCTTAGAGCTGAAAGGACCTTAAGAAGGTCATAGGTCAATTTTTTTTTCTAAGTCTAATTTTATAAAGCAGAAATTAGATGTAGGCATGGTGGCTTATTCCTATAATCATATACTGAGAAGGCAGAGGCAGGGGGCTCTATATGAGTGTGAGGCCAACCTGGTCTACATAGGTGGATGGTGTTTCAAATAAACAAACAAAAGCCAAACAGATGGCTTAGGGTAAGAGCAGTTGTCACACAAACTTTATGACCTGAAAACAGATTACTGGAATCCCCGGTAGAAGGAGAAACCAACTCTCAAAGGTTTTCTTCCAGCTCCTACGTGTGTGCTGGAACCTATACTTATACACACATGCATCACACACACCACACATGCATGCACACTCACATCCACACACACCACACACACACACACACACACACACTAATAAGGATAAATAAAAGTAAGTAAAGACAAGCATAAAAAAAAACCCTACCAATCAACCAAACAAGAAATGGATATTAGAGGTGGCCATTCACCTACAAATAACTCACTGTCAAGGTCTCACCTTTGAAACTTACTAGATGTGATTCAAACGAGAAAATCAAAACTATAGAACCCAAGGTAGTTTGCAGAAAATTTCACGTGTCCTTATCATGTGCTCCTGGAGTACTTGGGCCTTTCACTTCTTTGTGGTACCCATCACGGTGGACCTCATCTCCTGCCCATTTTGATGACCTTTAACTACTCTTCCTGCTATATTGCAAGTTCTAAGATGACAGAGTTGCTGGAGTCTAGTTCATTGGTCTACCACTAGTCCCCAGAATGCCTTGCACATGGTAGCTCCTTAAAACACACTGTGGTTTAGAAAGCCCCTCTGACAGCACTCTCAGTTTTTGTCTTCTGTCTATGTTTCTTGGCATCAAAAACGAATACATTAGATGGTCCTTTTCTGTGACGTTTGTCAGTGCCCTTCTGAGCCCTGCTCAGCTGTCCCCTCTCCTCCCTGGTTCTAGCACCAGCTCTTCTCTCCTGTTGGACTCCATCAAGTGGTTTCACCTCTCCCTTGCAGCTCCCGCCTCTACCCTCCTCAGATACTGGACTCTTGAGTGTAGACACATGAAACTTTCCCTTTTCTTCTTTGGCACCCGATCTCCATTTATGCCTGCTCCATCTATTTGTCTAGGCACCTGGGTCTAGTGCCAAATCTCAGCCAACCACTCAAGGCCGTTTCCTCACAGAGTGGTCCATTTCTACTTCAGGCCATAGCTTACATGCCAGTACCCAGAATACAAGAGACACTGCCTGGATAGGAAAACGCATTCCGTCACTGTCTTCTGGAAAGTGATTTCGCAGGGAGGGAAGAGCAGAGCATATTCCTGTATAGAGACTCTGGTCCAGGCTCTTCTAGGAAATAGAATATATACAAGTACTGGGAAATAGTGAAAACCCAGGCCATCTGAGAGCTTTGTTAAATTGTGCAGGCTTTCCGTGGCATTTCTGGTCTTGGCACATCAGCTTGGGATTATCTCTTTATCCACTCCTGCTGTGGGTGGCTCACAGTGTTGGGGAAGTTCTGTGCATACTGGCGCTTGTGGCATTAAATGTAAACTCTGGATACTATTCATGCTACCTATGTAGCTCCAGAAAGTTCTTTCTGCCCTTTCAATCTCAGACTTTTGCATTTTCATCACACTTTTTCTTTTCTGGACATAGGATCTCATGCATCACAGACTGGCATTGAACTATTGGCTCTGTAGCTGCAAACCGCCTTGGACTTTAGACCCTCTTCCCCTGCTGGATGCTGGGATTACAGGTTTACACCACCACATTCAGCCTTATTATACTTTTTGTATAATAGTATTGAGAATGAAACCTAGGATCCCATGTATAACAGGCATGCAACTCTACCCTTGACCTAATTCCCAGTCCCTTTTCATCTTTGAATGTGAATTATAGTCTTTAGCAGCTCCATGGCATCGTTGTGAGAATCACACATAATGATACATATAAGATGTTTTGGGAAAACACAAAGTGTTTTGGAGATCGGGAGAAATCAAACATCAGCTGTTTACAGAACCCCGTTTTCCTTCTTCATGGCCTTTGTCCTCTACATACCATCTGTGTGACTATCTGCTTATTTATAGTTACACAGATCACTTTTGGAGAACTTGTTTCTTGAAAAATAACTTTACCCCTGAAATGTATTTAAAATAGAAAGCAGCCGTAAGACATAGCAAATGGGGACGGGTTAAGAGTACTGGCTGCTCTTCTAGAGGGCATGGGTTTGGTTCCTAGAACCCACATGATGGCTGATAACCATCTGTAACTCCAGTTACAGGGTCCAACTCTCTCTTCTGATCTCTGTGGGCACCAAGCATGCAACAATATTCAGACATGCAAGTAGATAAAACAGTCGTATACATCAAAAATAAAAACAGATAAACCTTTAAAAATAGAGCGAATAATGAAACAGCTTCATTACATTCTAATTGTATAAAATTTCCTTCTAAGCACTTTGGGTTGGCTCATGTGACTTTAGCATAAGTCTGGTTAAATGTTTGAGAAGTCAGACATGTCAGTATGGGAAGACTTTCTCCCCGATAGAACCAGAAGTGTTTGCGATCTGAAAGGAGATAGAGTCTGGTCAATGTTCATATTTGTGTATTGACTAAATTCAACCCACGAACAAATTTATATCCTAGACCTCAGGGAACTGAAAACATCCTAGGGAAGGAGGGAAGATCTAGGGCTGAATTTCCTGCCCTTCACCTTTATCAGTGATTGAGCCTGCAACTGAAGCCATCAATCTCACGCCTCTGAGCCTGAGTTCACCCTCTTGTAAAAGCAGAGTCCTGTAAAGATGCGAGAAACTTTGACCTGATGCAATGCATGGCCCACTGCCTGTGCTTCTCTAGAAAAGTCAATACTCTTTATGCAGGAACAGGGATTCTAGTTTACCCTTTCATGAGGAGGGCAGAGTGGGGTTGAGAAGCCTGGGCTCTGGGGAGTATAGGATGGCTGCTAAGAAGCAAAGAAGACAGTTTGGGAGACATGTCTTTACCAGTAAAGACAAGAGGGCTGCTGCCTAGAGTGTGAGAGGCTTGAAGTGTAATGGGTAGAAAAAAGAGGATAATGAAAGAAACTGGTGTATGCGTAGTGGTTGTTTATGGATGTGCAGGTACATGTGTGTATGCATGTGCAGGTACATGTGTGTATGCATGTGCAGGTACATGTGTGTGCATGTGCAGGTACATGTGTGTATGCATGTGCATATGAGAGAGAGGGGGAGGGAGAGGGGAAGAAGGAGAGAGATAGGGAGAGGGTGAGAGAGAGAGGAAGAGGGGACAAAGGACAGAGGACACCATGGAATTTCATTTCTCACCTTAATTTTGAGATGGTATATCTCACTGGGCTCCAACTTGCCAAGGTCAGGCTAGCTGGCCAACAAGACCCAGATCCACCTGGCTCCGCTTCCCCACTACTGGGATTTAAGAGCATGCCTGGCCGTTTTAAAAGACATGGGTTCTGGGGATTGAACTCAGGCCTTCATGTTTGCACTGCACCAACTGAATTGTCTCCCACCCCCGCTCTTTTTAAAGTAATATTTTAAAACAACAATTAACTGAGCAAGCTCACTCAGAAAAAATTTTAATAGTGTTATCCACGCTTTCAAAACACTTTTCACCATGATCAGTGTGGTATTGAAGGCTTGGCTAAAATTATAAAGCACTAAGCCACATTGATACTAAGCATTAAAAAGAAAAAGAGGGTGGAATGCCAATTTCGAGTCTTCAAGATAAGAAGAAATACTACGGTCCGGAGCCGTCTCAGCATCTCCCATACTTCAAAGACTCTGCAGTTGGCAGTGATTCTGTTGTTTCTCTAAGCTTGGTCAAGGTGGCTACAGAAAGACAAACTTCTGCAAACCCTCACAGATGCAACATTTCCACTGGCCTATTTTGGTATAAATATTCATCAAGGGGTAGAAAATTAAACTAGATATGGGTCTGAGCTAGAAGCCGCTTGGCCTTGATTTCCGCCAGCCTTCAGTCATTCTTCAAGAGGGCCAGCTCCTCTACGATGTGATTTCCTTTTGTTTGGAGACCAGGGCCAACTGTCTCCCCAGCCTATGGAAATCCCTGGAGTGTGTCTTCAGGGGACCATGGACTGGGAAGCGATGGCTGTTGGATTCACAGGAAGGCCTGAGTTGGTTCTCAGGAAACTGGAAATATATCAAGGTGCGGCTCGTCTGCATCCTGTGCCCATTGCTTTCATAGATAAGGGAAGATAATCTGACTTTGGACGTAGTCATCAAAAATTCTGAGTTCGGTTTGGCATGCATCTCACTAGTTTCCTTCTTATCTTAAGATATATCCTGGATACAACCAAGGACAGTATCAAGGTGTCTGCCTCCCTCTACCTCTGCATCCCACTCCTCGTTTGCTGGTTCTGGTTTTTGGCTCATGACTATAAAGGCCATTATCAGTAGTGCATCATGGGGCGCTACCAAGGGAGAGGAGTGTGGTAGTGTGGTTTTCTTTCTCTTTTATACATCTGTATCATACCCTCTACTGTCATGCTCCCTTTTTCTCTTATATCCTCTCAGGAATGACTGTCTCTGTCAGGAGAGGGGGCGACTCCCCCGTTCCCTCATCTCCTTCTTGCCTGACTTTTCTCCATTCCACCGCCTTACTGCTGAGCCTTCCTGTGTTCTGCACTAACAGGGAACACACAGAGGGGAGAGAGGTGAGGTGGGGGATTCCAGCACAGTCAGGATATCCTGGTACAGGCATTAAAGTAAGCAAGTCAACAACTTCAGATGTCCCTGGACCATTCTGAAGGTGACACATGTATCCAGTAGGAAAGCAGATCAGTGTTAGGAGCTCAGAAAAGAGAGGGCCTGGTCTGAATTGCCGATCTCACAGAAGATGAGTGCATGCAGAATAAGTCCCTCTCGACAAGCAGGTGTGTGTACAAGAAAGTCTCTTCGGGGAACTGGTGGCAGATCATTCAGGGCAGGCTGGCCATTGTCAGGTCCGCGAGTGAAGAGGGACCATCACTGAAATGGTAATTCCAGACTAATGGAAGAGAGATCTAAAAGCCCCAGCTGCAGCTCCTTGAAGCAGACTTCTTTCTTAAAGTGGTATCCACCAGGCTGCTGCAGGAACTCAGCCCTACCGTTCCCTAATCATCTACTCACAGATCTATCTTTATTCTTAATTTTTGTCTCTTAAAACCAAAGCAAAACTCACACAGACCTTTCCTCCCTTTGTGCAGGTATGACGTTGCCTGGGTGCATGCTGTATGTACATGTGTGTGCACGTGTGTTTGTCATGGCATGCATGTGGACGACAGAGGGCAGCCTTGGGTATTGGTCCTTCCCTTTCCCCCTCCTTGAGAGACAACAGAGACAACAGAGACAATGTCTCTTGTTCACTGCTGCATATGCCAGACCAACTGGGTGGTGAGCTTCTGGTTCTCCTGGACCCAACCTCATCTTCCAGAAGGATCACAGGGATTACACATGGGTGTGCTACTGTGTCTGGCTTTGGAGTTTAAAAATATTAAAAAATCTCAAGTATTTGCTTGATTACTTTACATGTATATTCCCTAAGATCACTAGCCAGATAAAATATAGAAAACCTACATTCCAGAAGGTTTCCATGTTCTCCTTTCTTGGTAATAACCCTCTCTCAGAAAGATAGCTACTATTCTGAGTTCTGGCACTGTAGACTTCTTTTTCTCCCTGTCTTGAACATCATACAAAACATATTCTATGGTACTATAAAATTTGTTTCTTACTCCTCGTTTGAGGTTACCCAGGTGGTTGCATACATTAGATTAAAAAATTACTTAATAGTTTCTATTTAAGCCATTCTCATGTTAATGGGGGATTTGAATTGTTTCCAATCAAGGGCTATTGCAGGTAAAAATCATTCCAGACACTTTTGTCTAAGTTTTATGGTGGACACCCATGGTCCTTTCTCTTAGACATATGTCTAAAAGTGAAACTGCTGCAGGGGTAGCAGTTAAACCCCACGAGAAACTACCTGCAGCTTCTGGTAGTATCATTTTATTTGTTTTATTCTCCCTGGCAACGTCATGTGACTTCTAGCTGCTCCCAGACCTGATAATATCTGAATTAATTTCAGCATTCCCCTCAGTATCCAACACAATCTCATTATGCTTTTAATCTGTATTACTAATTGAAATAAAAACGTCAGACTCCCTTTTGTGCATGTACAAAGCTATTAAGGCCTCATGTTGATGTTCTTTGTCCAGTCTTCACTTTTAGAGGCTGGAGAGATAGCTTAGTGATTAAGAGCATTTGCTGCTCTTGCAGTTGATCCAGGTTCAGTTCTCAGCACCCACATGGCAACTCTCAGCTGCCTGGAACTCCAGGCTCAGAGGATATGATGCCCTCTTCTGGCCACTACAAGCACCTGCATGCACTTGATACTGATATGCAGGCATCCACATATATGTTGATCATTTAGGTAAAATGATTTTTTAAGTTACACATTTAGAATTAGTTTGTGGAAGATATCTATATATTCTGGATACAACTCTTTGTCAAATGCATCCATGTGTGTAACACTTGAAATATTTTCTCTTTGTGCACTCCCTTTCATCTCTTGGTGGTATCTTTAGAGAAAGCAAGGTATTTTTAATTGACAGATCTCTCATTTATTTGTTGCATATTACCTCCAGAAGAGAAGTCACAGAGGTATGCAGTCTTGTAATTCTCTTCTCTTCTCTTCTCTTCTCTTCTCTTCTCTTCTCTTCTCTCCTCTCCTCTCCTCTCCTCTCCTCTCCTCTCCTCTCCTCTCCTCTCCTCTCCTCTCCTAGCATTCCATGTGGTAATAAACTATGAACACCCTGCAATTAATAAATACCTTGTGCAGGGGCTTGAGCAATGTCTTACTTGGGATGGTATTTACTGTGCAAGAATGAAGGTTTGATTCCAAGCACACATATAAAAGCTTGGTTTGGTGGTGCATGCTTCTGGGGAAGTGGAGATAGGTGGATCCCTATGGCTCATTGACTTACATGTACATGTATATTGCACACACACACACACCACATGACAAACTCGGTGCTATTTCTTTGATTTAACAGGAATTATTATTTCCTTCCTTAATCTTCTCAGGTTTTATGTACATAGCTTCCCCACCTTTTTGTTAAACTGGGAACAACAGTGCCGAATTTTCTTAAGTATTGCAAAAGTGGTCCCCAGATCAAACTTCAAGAAAGTCTGTGGAAAGCTTATGCTAGGTCTCCTAGAGCTGGAAGGTGACCTGGAAATGGAAGCCTCGGCTTTCAACCTGACCAGCGCCAAAGAAGACTTGGCAGAAGAACTGGAGATAGATTTTTAGGAAACAACTGGCCATGACCTGGAAGCAAAGAGAGCTGCTGGGGAGAAGCTACAGAGTCAGAGGTTCTAGTTCAAGAGAAGGAAGAGCTTCCTAAGGATCAGAGAAGTTAATAAAATAAGCAAGCAAGCAAGCAAACGAAAAGCAGATCTATTCATGAGCTATTCCCACGGCTGCCCACGTCATCCTGCACTGAAGGTTCTGGCCATGGAGGTTAGGCCGAATAGTGTTTTGTTTTTGAGTCAGGGTCTCAGGTAGCCCGGGTGGACCTCCAACTTAATATTCAGTTGAACTTCTGATGCTTCTGTCTCTACTACCGGAATCACCACACCTGGTTTATGCAGTGCTAGCAATGGAACCCAGGGCTTCAGGCGTGTTAGCAACTGAGTCACATGCCTAGATACTGTGGCACCCTGATTTCTCCAATTCCCCTTCCTCCTCCTTATCTCTGTGCTGGGCCTGTCCATGCTAGACAAATAGTCTGCTGAGCTACATTCCTGACCTATTACTACTTCAACAAACTAGCCTTGGGACTTTGAACAAGTCACTTGGCTTTGCTGGGTCTGTGGCCTCGTCCATCTAGCAAGAAAACTGAGACTCTCTGAGGTCTTTACTACCCTTTAAAAACTGATTTCAATTGTGTAAACGCAGAGCACAGGCATTATTCAAATAAAAAAACAGTGTTTTTTTTCCCTGGGATGGTCCTAACCCTGGACTCCAGGAAAGGTAGAGGTGGTGATTACAAGTCTAATTAGTTACAAATCTTATTCTGGGACTGTGTTTTCTGCCTGAGCTGTTGGGGCCTGTCGGTTGTGTAGGACAGACTTGAGTTTTTCCATTAAATCTTACCCTTTTTTCAAGTCCTTGCAAATATAACTATGATGATTGTGTTTTCATTTTCCAAAACCTGGCAGCAAATCATCAGGGTTTTTTCCGGGTCATATAGTCACATTCACCACACGTAACTAACAAAAATCAAGAACAGTCAGCCTAGTGACTTTTTTATATTCAACCCTTGTACATTTCACTGTGTTTTGTCACTGGCTCTGAAATGCTTTAAGAAAGAATCCAAGTCAGAAGTCTGAAGAAAGAACCATGTGATGGAAACCATTGTGATGTAAGATTCTGAGACTTGAGGACCAAGAATCTGCCTTTTAGAAGAATGATTGTCATCTGCAGGGTGTATCAAGACATTTTCTCCATGGCCAATGTGGCTGTCCCTACTATCTCACCAGCCTGGTGGGTCTTCAATAAGAAAAAGGAACACATTTTCAGATAAATAAAAGACACATAGCTGAAACAAAGTACTACAGCGGAATGTATTTCTTCACAGTTTGAGACAGCTGCTATCCCTAAGTTAGACAGCAAGTGTGATGGGGAAGATCTGGAAGGCACAAAGCAGAATTGTGACCTGGTCTGTGTCCATCCTCATCTTTCAACACACCGTTCAAATTGCCTTCTTGGGGAGACTTCCCTGACCACCCTGGGGGAGATTAACTTCCTCTCATCGTCCTCAGACTCACTTTTCTACCTCCAGTCAGGACAATGCTGGGATGCTCGGATGGTTTCTCTTTGGAAATCATCAAGTTTGTGAGTCTTTTGATTCCACTTCTCCACTCCCAGGCCAGCAAGTAATAACTGTGCAATACACATGAACAAACTAAATGCTCATTCCTTCATCTCCCTTCCCTTCTTCTATCCTTCCTTCCTTCCTTCCTTCCTTCCTTCCTTCCTTCCTTCCTTCCTTCCTTCCTTCCTTCCTTCCTTTCTTCCTTTCTTCGATAAAGTCTGACAATATTGCCCCAGCAAAACTAGTACTTGTTACGTAGTTTAGCCTGGCCTTGAACTTGCGGCAATTCTCTTCAGCTTCCTGAATCTTAGGATTACAGGTGTGAACAATCATGCTTAGCTTAAAAAAGAGTAAATTCTTATATTTGATCAAATCAAATGTGGGTAAAAGAGTTTCAGCAGCATAATATTTTATTGTCTATTTAAGATTTCACTCTTGTAATGTCTTTTAATGGTGACAATAGCTACATTTAACACAGTTGTTATATGCCAAGGCCTATGCTAAGGACTCAAAAGATCATTGTAAAGAAAGAGGTTTAAGGTACATTTACCAAAGAAGAAACTGAGGCTTCTTTCAAAAATGACTTACTAAAGACATTATAAAATGAATAGCAGGTCTCAACTTGAGTCTTCTTTGTCTACTCTATCACCACACATATATGAATATATGCTTGTATATATGTGTGTGTATGCACATAAGTATATATGTGTAATGCGGTTAAAGTTTTATTTGTGATGGGAAGGGACCTCCTGGCTATCTGATTGGAAAGCATCTCTTCTCACAATACTGTTTTAAATGCACAAGTTAAAATCCCAAAGAAAGTCAGTATTATTGAAATTATTTAAACACATAAATTAAGAGTCATGGATTAATAATATATTAGCCACTTCAAATATTATTAGGAAATATTGGTGGCTATCATCAATATCTTTTCAGAGCAGGGGTGAACATAAATAATATGTCCAAATTCAACTCAGTTAAATAATCACTGATATCCATTGGTATTTAAGGCCCAGGACTCATAAACTTTCAGGGCCTTTGCCTTCATTCCTAATAAGGAAGCCCTATCTTTCAATGAGAGAGGAAAATATAAAGATGCAATAGTTTGGCTCACTAAGTTGCCTGGTAACCCCCGATGTAACCACAGATCTCTCATTAAAAACACATCTTTCTAATGATTGAGGAATATAGTTCAGTGACAGAAAAATCTGTCTAGAAACCTCAGGGCCCTGGGTATGATCCTTAGTACTGAAAAATAAAAGCAAAATGATTTGGCTCAGTATAGTGGCACATACCTGAAATCCTGGAACTTGGATGACCGAGGCAGAAAAATGAGTCAAGACCAGCCTCAACTAAAATGGGTGAGACCCCATTTTAATAAAGAAAACGAAAAGTATCCCTGCCTTTATCTGCCAGCAGGATTCCAAAAGAATCTCCCTTACATAAATCCCTACCCACTGTCCCTCTTGTTAGAGTCAAAGTACTCTTAAGAAGGAATCTAGATGGCCGCACAGCCAGCTGAGGTGGGGAACATAAGAGTGCCTGGGAGGTGGGTGGCTGTCCTCCAGGGTGGGGACAAAGCTGTGATCTTCTTTCCTTCTACCTCCTGTAGCCAGCAGATTACTTGGGCCTGTCACCTTGATGGTCAGGCTCATGAATCAGTAGCTAGAAATGGCATTTAGTCATGTGGCCCAAATAGATGCTGTCTTCTTAAGGACAGGTTCTTATAGGGCATTACTCAGCAAGTAGCCCTTTCTCTGTTTTTTTTTTTTTTTTTTTTCCCTTTGGTGTCCTTGAAATCAACACAATGAAAAAAAAAATACAACCCAGGGATCAGCAGCCTTTGAGGACATGTACTTAGACAGACGATTGGTCTACCTCTCTATCAGCATGAATGCTAAAACTAGGTACTGGTGGGACCCAGGAACTACTTTTTAACTCTGTTTCTGATGGTTGCTTTCCCGAGAGTCCTGGTTAGGATATAAAACGTGGGTAAAGAAATGACACACTCCACTGTTAAAGTAAGGTAGCATGTTTGGGATTTCTCTGAAGGTACACAGTCTGGGAGATGTGAGGATAGCCAGGAAAAGAGGATAAGAGTGCACACATACACACACACACATGAATGTGTGTGTGTGTGGGGGGGAGTCAAGAAATACATAGAATCTAGAACATTGATATTGTCGGGCCTTTCTTTTACCATATGAAAAATGAGCTCCAGATTCAAGTCAGCATGGTAGGAATCCCAGAGCTTTTGAATTCATTGTATTGTATAGTATGACCAGATAGTGGATGAAACCTAGTAAATGTTAAATAAATATTTGCACAGAAATAGATAAGTGGATTTCACTCGCCTTTGCAGGCAATGGATCTTAGGGTGAGTGCCTGGGTAGGGTCACAAGGGTGGGGTTGGACAAGGCGAAGTCTCCTGTTGAAAGGTTGGCAATGAGAGATTAAGACAGACTGCTGCTATTTCCATGATTTTGCATATGGTGCGGCCTGAGCATATTTATGGCCGGATCAAGTTTAGCTACAAAGAGAAGTTCCTGCAATCTGATAGCTTAGAAGCCGCCCCATGTGATGTAGGCAAACTGAACTTGCTCTTCCAACATTCCAGCGCTTAATGACCTATGAGATTTTTGCTTTGTGCCGATGAGAGGGAATGCCAATAACAGCAAGGGGGACAGGTTTATTGCTTACTTACCTCGTTAAACTAGCTTTTAAATGGAGAACTACTATTAGCCCGTGTTCTAAAATGAGGGGTTAGAGGTTCAGCAAGGATAAATAACTGGGCAAAAATTGTGGACCTGGTAAATAACAGAATTAGGTCTTATCTCTAGATCACTATGGTTGAAATATGTGGGTCTCCCCCACCCAATGTGTACCTGTATGTGTATGTGCACACATATACATATCAAGTGTTTTCTTTAGTAACTCTCCACCATATTTTATGAGATGATATCTCTCATTGGGACCTAAAGGCTCACCAAGGGGTCCAGACTGACTGGTCAGTAAGTCCCAGAGATTCTCTTGTCTGGGCCTAAGACAGCTCCAGGAGTACAGGAGAGACTATTACAGGAGAGACCACCATTTGAGTCTCTTCATCTCTTTGGCACAATGATTCATTTGCATTTGTCTCCATAACAGTTTTGTTTTTTCACAGGATCAAATGTTTTAAAATAATGGAGAAAAAATTCAATCTATGAACAAACCACATGGATTTTCAAAAGTTGCCTAGGCCTGGACATCCATAGTTTTTGCCCTTTAAAGTAGAGAGTGGCTAATTTGATTTCTTCCCCTTTAGCAATATTATGTCCTTTTAAAGCATGCCCTTGTGGGATCCTGGGCTGTGGTTTTCTTGTCCTGATTCACATATTACTGGGCAAAGCATGAGTCAAGCTGACCAAGCATGTTGAGATGTACATTCTCCAGGGAAGCTAATGCTCACATTAATATAACCTGGAATCTTTGGGTCTAGTAGCTCCAGGATTTATTTTAAGAATCAGGATAATAGGGTAATAATGTGATTCCTTGAATGGTTCCTGTACAAGATTCTTAACTATGGAATATCATCAGCCTTCTAGAAAATCAGGAAGAAGACAGAAAGTTCATGTTGTATCCCTGGAAATGGCTGTGAATTCAAGAGGATGACGGTATACTCCTGCTCACATATATCACAGAAGAACAGACGCCTGGTGACATTGGGCAACTTCTGGGAAGTTGTTCCCCAGACTATCACCGAGTTTAGTGAGTTGGGAGAACTTAGTATATGTGTGAAACTACCCTCTTTGGATAGGGGAGCTTAGGCTTTGTGATCTGAGAGACCCGGTTTTGACTTCTTAGCCTGTTAAACACTTGGTCTAAATCCACTCAGCTGTGGAAAGGACACTGTTGTATTCACGTGGCGGTTCTGATCGCGTTGGTGTCAGAGGCCATGGCATGTATCCTGAGCATTCAGGAGGGAGTCTACCCTTTCCCTAATTTGCTTTTCCCCAAACTTGTCTGTCTTAACAGAGAACAGACAAGTCTCCTGGGAGGAAGGAATCCAAACAGTTGATAATGGTAAGAGCAAACACAGTCTTTTTGAGGGGAAAAAAAAAAGGTGGACAGGTTCATTTCTCATAGAAAAGAGCAGACTCCAGCTACAGAACTGATGTGAGAATTTTGCACTTTGTGATTGCCTTGTCATTTCTGAATTTGTAAATGCCAGGATCTGGGCTGATAAAGTAGCTCAGCAGGTAAAGGTACTCGCCATCGAGCCAGATGTCCCCAGTCTGAACTGAGAACCTATGTAACAGAGAAGCAAGTCCTGAAAGTTGTCCTCCTACATGTACACTATGACATGTGCGCGCGCGCACACACACACCAAATAAATAAATAAAAATAATTAAAAATAACAGATGTCTCCCTCAAGTATCTAAACTCAGATACCAAATATATATGTGTCAACTATTAAAAAGAATCTCAACTTCCACAGACCCCTACTTTACCTTTGGCTCCGAGAGAAATTCCACAGATGGCATTTCCTAAATCTCCAAGAAATGTATGCTATTGACATGCATGACGCCAAGAATGTTCAGAACACCAAAAATGTTCCAAGTGTAGTCAGGGAAGCCCCCTGATATTGACAGGAATCTTATAGAGGTGGCTTTTGACCCTACACCTGTCAAGGGGGCGACAGCTGCCGACCAGATCCTCTTGCTGTAATATAAAGGAAGAAGAGGACAGTCTCAAAGGAAAGTCGTGAAGGGCAGCAGTTGTCTCTTCCTCTGCAATGCTCTAGAAGGCTCCTGGACAAGTCTGCTTTCCTGAGAATGGAGCATTAGGCCTCTTTTGCCACAATCGCTTGTTTAGGAGATGGTCTGACGTAAAAGGCAGCAAAATGAAGGCAGAAGGAAACTGGATTTTATCTAGCTTCTGCTACTTCTTAGGAAAATGATCTTTGCAATAGTCCTCCAGTGAGCAAATGCCTGGAAGAAGAATAGTGACTACTTGTTCGTTAGTTCACATATTTTGAGGTGCTTGGCATAGCATCCAGGGTCTCAAGTGTGCTAGGCAGAGGCTTTACCTCTGAGGTGCATTCCAAACCCATCACAGGCCTGTATTAACTGCAGTGATTCAGCCACCTGCTAGAAAAATGAATGTTTCAAGGGTGCTGGGTAAGTGGTGGTGAGATAAGAGCATGCCAGGCCTGCCATGAGTCATGGCGAGTCTCTGCTTTATTATACATAGGCTATTTTGAATGTGTGAGTAGGGAAGGCAGGGTGATTCTCCAACCCCAGGCCAGCACTAGGCTTCTTCTGGAACATAGTCGGCTCACTGGCATCTCCTCCTGAGAGTGCCCAGAGTACAGGCACGAGAGAGACACACAGGACCTGGGTGGTCTGGCTTTCTGCTTGGAGGAGCTCAGCTTGTTCTTGTCCTGTCTTGGCAAGCCTATGGACATGTGATCGGAAGACCTCGCTCCCACCTCTGCAGGTTACCTGGGATCCCCTTGCTGAGCCTCTTCAGACACACCTGTGTGTTTGAATGAGCACCTGCCCTGTGCAGAGTCGCGGTTTTCTGAAAAAGACTTAGAGAGGGCTGGCGAAATGACCCAGCCGATAAAAGTGTTTGCCCCACCAGCCTCACTGTCTGAGTCTGATCCTTTGTACTCACAGTGGAAGGGGAGGACTACTGCCTGAGGGTTGTCCTCTAACCTCTGCACATGTGCTGTGGCACACACACTTGCACATGCGTGCACACACACAAATAAAATAAAAAACAACCTTGGTTAATTTCTCCCTTTCAGCTCCTTTTGGGGACAAGCTGTTTTATACACCTATGGGCATACCTCCAATGTGTTGGCGATTAAGGTCTTAAGTGACAGCTTAATATGTTTTTTAAGAGTGGGGGAGCCAGTGACATTCTTGAAGAGTCCTGTTTGTGTTGGACTGGCCTGCCCAAGTCATGTGCCAGAAATTTTTGCACACGGCAAGAATTAGAGGTGAAAACAGGAAGGGCTTTGGATGTAGATGAGAACAATCCTGGATCGCCCAGATAGCCAGGAAGCATATAATGTGGAACAATAATATGTAGAGAAAGATGTCTAGTTGACCTGGACATAAAACTGGTTATCCCATCTCTTACTGCTGCATGGGTGTTATGTGGAGTAACAGAGCTCTTTAGAACCAGCACGTTGGCACATGCAGCAGTCTTAAATCTCTAATCTAGTCCATTCTAAATCCCTACAAAGGTCTTCTGGCTATCAGGGCATCTTTCAGAGCCTACTAGACTTCTAGGCACCGCTTCAGCAACCCCTGGACAGCACTTTGACTCCTCTGAGCCTCAGTTTCCACATCTAAAAGGTGATGAAGAGCTCCAAGTGCTACCCACCAGGCCCCCAACTCTATATCTCTGGGGTGAACTGCTCACTGAGTGACCATCCAAGTTCAGAAGGAGAGACGTGATTCTGCACGGATGCACTTTCTTTTTTGGTTTTTTTCGAGACAAGGTTTCTCTGTGGTTTTGGAGCCTGTCCTGGAACTAGCTCTTGTAGACCAGGCTGGTCTCGAACTCACAGAGATCCGCCTGCCTCTGCCTCCCCAGTGCTGGGATTAAAGGCATGCGCCACCACTGCCCGGCCGGATGCACTTTCTATGTGTCGGGTGAGAAAGGAAATGAGATCATGGGTCTTTGCTACAGATTACCAAGGGGTGAGGGGCACAACTGACTTAGGTATAGCCGAATGCAAGTTTGTTTACTATTTCCTTGGAACAGCAAAATTTAAAGCATATACCTTCTTGTATCCACATGCTTTCAAAATGAAAATCACCACCAAACATCCTAATAGCTGATTTTGTGTGCCTCTGTGTGTGAATTTATGTATAGTATTTATACATGTTCATATGTGCGCAGGTGTGTGTGTGTGTGTGTGTGTGTCTGTACAAGTGGCTGTGGTGGGTGATGGCCTAAGACAAACCTTGGCTACTTTTTTTTCTCCAGAGCCATCACTTTCTGTTTTTGAGACAGGGTCACTCACTGGAACCTGGAACTTGTCAAGCAGGCTAAACGGGTGGCCAGCAAGTCCCAGGGATCTGTCTGTCTCTTCCTCTCCAGTGCTGAGATTATACAGATATGCCATGACTCTTTATGTGGACACTAAAGGTTGAACTCAGGTGCTTATGATTGTGTGGCCAACACTTGACCAAATTGATGGTCTTCCCAGTCCCACTAATGGGTGATTTCCACTGAGTGATTTGCTGCTGCGCCTTTAATATACATCACCTCACTAATCATCACAGATAGTGTGAGAAATCAATGCCATTATTGACTCTAGGACACCAACACCACCAACACAGAAGTTAATCACCTTGCTCTAGTGCACATCTAGTAAGGGGTGGAGCTGGGATTTGAACTCAGATCTGTGCCAGTAAGCAGAATGCTTAATAAGCATCAGAAGAACAAATTTATCCTAGTGATTGGTTCCACCTAGAGACAGGCATTTGGCCTTCTAGGCTCTTTTTCTGCCAAGGAATGTTGGCAGTTTCATCATGCCCAGGGTCCTGCCTATCCTGGGGGGGAATATCGTCTCTTCCAAGAGAAAAGCAAATGATGGCTCAAGAGCCAGTGGCTTGGGACTGTTCCCCAGCCTCTGCCCCTGTGAATGAGAGCATGCATCCCACAGCTAGAGAGGCCGGCAGCCTGTCTGGGCTCAGTCACGTGATCTCCAAGGCCACTCCAGTCTGGGATTTTATATTTTCTCTTGAAGACCTTTTTATGACTTCCCAGCTGCTGGGGATTCCCACCCCTCCTAGTCCTTGGGGGACAGGGCAATGGGGACACCGCAGTCCATTTCAGATTCTGTAAATAAGCCCTTCGCAACTCTGAGTCTAAAACTGGTTCAGAATATCTAAGTGTGATCATGCTCCCTGAGGCCAAATGTTGTAAACCCCCACAGTTGCAGATTTTTAAAGTAAATATGCAGTAAACTCTTTCAGTGCGCTGTTGATAGGGCCCAGTATTTAGCCACTCCCGCACCATTCAGCAAGGCTTTCTTATCTCAGGCTCCTTCCCTTCCCTCCACTCTTGAGGTTGAAGACATTGGTTAATCCACCCCGTGGTGATCTTCCCCAATGGTTGAAATTCCAAGAGGTAAAAAAAAAATAGCAGCCCTTTCATCTCTACCCACTTCATTCTTTCTCTAAGCCTGTAATTGGATCTAAATGGAAAATAAGACCTTTGCAGACCAAGGAAGTTGGCACTAGGCAGGGACATGAAGAGGAACACGTTCCATCTCTGACCCAGAGAATCACACCCTCCTATGCGAGGACAATCAAAACAAGGCTCTCTCCAATCATAACCTGGGCTTTTGATAAAGGGAGGGGGTGCTTTTATAGACTTCATCTCTCATTCTATGATGTCAACCAGCTTATAGTAACACACTCCCAAATCATTTGACCTCTCTGAGGACAGAGCAATGCTGTCACACCCCTGCATTCTGCTACTTTGACCGAATTTGGGACAGCAATCTGAACATTCCATACCACAGTGCTACAAGTGGAGAGATGACCCCACAGGCACCCTGAGCAGTCACTGTGGGCTTAGCCGTCAGATAGTCTGCACTTTAGTTGTTTTGAATCTCACTGTAGGCATGTGATGTAGATGCTAGATTGGAACAGAGGTGAGGAAGGGGGAAGCCTGTCCTCAAATCCTTGAGAAAAATACAGGACAGTAAGAGCAAAGCCTGAATATAGCCGGAACCCACCAGGTATCCCTCTCTCTCAGGTCTCATGTTCCCCAAATTCTGGAGGAGAGGGGACACTTGATTCTGCAAATAGTCTGGTGAATGCATCAGGGAGATGCCTGGATTAAGTCTGATTTGATGCCATGTGCAGAGGGATTCACTAGGCTGAGGAGTGGAAGGGCAGGAGGCCTGGGGCTTCCTCTTTCTCCCTCTTTTCTTCGTGTCCTCTCCTTATGGCTTTCTTTTTTCCTTCTTTTGCCTCTCTACCTCCCACAAAGTGTCAGCAAAGGAGGACTTTGCCCTGAAAGATGAAATGTTCTCAAAGCAGAGTTTAATAACTACTTCTTGGGGGGAGATTAAGCTATACCATCAACATTGCTATTAAAACTGTTGGGCTGTCTCTCCGTCATATATCATAAATAGGGAAAGTGTGACTTGTTCGGTGTTGTACAGCTAAAATGTGGCAGACCCAGGGCCAGGGTTTGAACACTTCTGCCCCCAGGAGCTACCTCCTGTGACCCTGTACTTCCTATTTCTCCATCTGGGAAGCATAGGTTTGTTGCTGCTGCCTCCCTGTCCCCTATGTCTTCTCAAAGTCCAGTCTGCTGCCTTCAGGGTGCCTCAGGTAAGTAGGCAGTCAGCTTGGAGCTGTAGGCATAGCTGCTGGCCCCTCCTGCAGCAATTTATCCGTGACCTTCTGGGCTCTGGGCCAGCCTTTCTTGAAAGGGAAATGTGCAGACCCTGGGGACAGAAATTAGTTCCCTGTGCTAGAATGGCTACCACTGCCAACAGCACCAAAAGAAACTGTTCTGTGTGCTGGAGAAACCACACAACTTTGGGAGGGTAGCAAAGGGGGAGGGTGTGTATCACAGACTCCCAAACTTCACTAAAGCCACACCAGGAAAGCAGAGAAGCGGCGGGGACAGGGTGGGGGAAAGCTAGGGCATTTCCCAGGATCACAAACAAGCGCTTATCCCTGCCTCCTAAATTTTTACTTTAATTCACCTTTAATCAGCGTCAATAAAGAACCAAGACTCAGTGTAAATACTTTTCTTAACAATGGCTTAAAGAGTGGATTTGAGGGATGCGTCTGTTAACTCAAATAAGTATAACCACCTAATTCTGCTTTTTGTGCATTGTGTGGATTTGACGCATCTCTTAGAGTGTTTCTAGGTACTCTGTGCGACTGAGAGCAAGGGGAATGGGAGGATACACCAATACAGAGGGATCTCGGCTCACCTTTTGTACTCTGGGGTTGAGGTCCTTAGCCACCTTCGCCATCCTAGGAATGCAGAAACAGCTCCTGGCTTCTCAGACAGGGGCGGGAGGGTGTGCAGGAGGGAGTGCAGGAGGGACACTGCAGCTGATGGGTCAAGTTCAGGTTTGTGCGCTCAGTCGGCTGCTCTGGGCTCAGCACAGAGCCGCCGTCTGCTTTAATTGGAGAGCGGGACTCCCTCTAAAACGTCGCCAGCCAATGCGAGTGGACGCCCATTGGGGGCCAGCCAATCAGAGCAAAAGGCTGCTCCCCTCCCTTAGGGTGGCCTCTGCACAGAGGCTGAGAAGGCAGCTAAGTTCTACCCTGACGTCAGTGCAGCCGGCGGCTCGGCCACCTAGGGCTCACATCTGTCCCCTAGGCGGCAGGAATCCCTTTCCACGCCCTTCTCCTTTAAAGGGCAAGGAGCAGAGGGAGGGGCAGATGAGACCCAGGCAGATCCATTCAGGTCAAAAGAGAGAGCAAATAGAAAAGAGCCAAGGTATTTTTAGAGAGCTGGCTCCAAAAATAAATGCTGAGCAGTGCTCTCTGCCCACTCTCTTCCTCCTTGTCCTAGGGGTACACGAGGCACGTGGTCAGAAGCCCGGACCGACCCTAAGCTGGGTAAAGTCTATAGTTACCAGAGAGAAGAGACTTTAGTAAATTAACATTTCTTAAAAACAACAATAATAACAAAAAAGTTTAAAATAACTTTTTAATAACATGTTTGACCTTCCCTTCTCAGGGGAAGAGAATACAATATGTTTTCACATCTCTCTCTCTCTCTCTCTCTCTCTCTCTCTCTCTCTCTCTCTCTCTCTCTCTCTGTGCGCGCCCATGTATATGTGTGTGTGCGTGCGCGCGCGTGCACATATAATACAACACTTAATGTGGAGGACAGGGAATGGCTTGGAGAAATCAGTTCTCCCCTTCCACCACATGAATTCCCAGCATCGAACTCAGATCATCAGGCTTGGCAGCAAGCACCCGTACCCCGGGAGCCATTTCAATATTATAGCACCAGAATTACTTCATGTAGTATGATTATCACGCCACCAGGAAGATGAGGAGACACCAAAGTTGCACTCTGCAACAAGACTTGATCTAACCTGTGAAGGCAAGAACAGAACCTGCCCCCGGGGAAGGAGCTCAAGACTGTGGAAGATTGACTGTGAAAATTCGTAATGTTTACACAAATTGAGTCTTGCAGGTTTGCATGAGCAAGAGTCTATCTGATTTTTCTCATCCTTGAAATGAACTGTCCACGTTACATCTGATAACAATCCCTGTAAGTTGGTCAGGATTGCTTAGCTATGCCAAGCTGTTTCTGAGTCCACAATGCTGTCTGAGGAAGTTCCCCAGACTTGGATTTCCCTGTCCCCTTTTATATGAGGCAGTCCTGCTTTATCTTCCATGAAGTGAGGTTGTCTTTCTACAACCCACATTGGCAAGATTGCCTACCAGAAGCCAGGGCTCCAGTATGTTAATGGAAGATTGGTTGTAGGAGGCCCAATACTCACCTTAAGGTACATCCTTTATTGTTGACTCCTTGGGGGTTGGAACTGTGGGTCACCTACTGAAACTTCCTTATCAGAAGCTTTCTGTTGCCTAATCCTTCATCTTCTTCAAGAATCTCAAATCATCCCTACCCCTTTCTGACTCAAACAGTGATTCATCTTTCATATTCCTGGAAAAGACTATGCATTGGTGATTTTACCTCCCCCCCCACCCCTGCCCTAAGATGACAGAGAACCTATTTCTTTCTCACAGGTTTCTGCTATAATTAGTTTTGTTTATTCCTAGCTCTAAGTTCAACTATCAAGCATCTAAGGGAAGTTGAGGACCCATTAATTGTATAGATGAATAAAGATCTGGTTCTGGTGCACGTGTGTGTGTGTGTGTGTGTGTGTGTGTCTGTGTATGTTCATGAGGAGGCCAGAGGACATCATTGACTATTGTTTGTCAAGGGCTGGCAATCTATGGCAATGTCTCTTACTGGCCTGGACTTTGCCCAGTAGGTTTGGCTGGTTGGCTAGTGAACTCCTAAGGATCCACCCGTCTCTGCCTTCCTAGTGCTGGGATTATGAGCATGCTACTACACCAAGCTTATTTTCCATAGGTTTTGAGGATTGAACCCAGGTCCTCGTGTTTACTAGTTGAGAGTTTTACAAACTAGGCAATCTTCCTAGCTGGGATTCTGACTTTTCATTAACACTCATCAGGCCAGGTGAGATGAAAAGAGCTGGCTTTGTCGGCTTTGTTCAGACTCCCAAGGCAGGCTCCATGTAAATGTTAGACATCCACCTGGTCAACAGAAGCCTGGCCCTGGATGGAAGTTTTCCCATGAGCGGCTCTCTCAGTAGCAAATTCTCAGAACAACAGTGCTAAAGAAAGACATCATGTCAGAAGTTTTCATGTCTCAGAGCAATGCGAACAGAAGCCAGGAGTGTAACAAAGGCAAGCTTTATCCCTTTCTGACTAGGCAGAGGCCTTCCCAGTGAAGTCACTGCCCCCTCTCTTCCCAGGCACTTCTCCTGTCTCATCTTGAGAAATCATTGTTCTGGGGATCATGGTAACTGCATAAATTTGACACTTATAGTTTCAGCTAGATCCCCCCCACTTCTCCTTACTTTTACCTCTATTTCCAGGCACATTGAAAAATGCAGATGTCATAGCATCCTTCAGTGTACCTGGAGACAGAGGTAAAGGTAAGGAGGTAAGGGTCCTATTCTCAGAATAGAATACAAGAGCTGCTGTCTTCGGTGCCCAATCCACTGTTTCCTAGAGAAATACTATGGGCAAATGACAGATTGACAGATCCCTGCTGTCCTCTAGAGGCTGTCCCCATCCCAGCTTATAATGCCAATTTCTACCATGGTCAAACTTGTGTGTGCCATATCTTTTTTTTTTTTTTTTTTTTGCGATAGTGTCTCATTGAACCTGGATCTTGACACTGGACTGGGTTGGTGACTGGTAAGTTCCAGTGATTCTCTGTTTTCGCCTTTCTAGGGCTGGGATTATAAACATGTATGCCTCCATGCCTGGCTTTTTTCATGGGTACAAAGAATTGAATTCTTTTGCTTGTATAGTTTTATGGCTTTATGTACTTTATGGATTGAATTCTTTATTTCTTTGGTTAAGAAAATAGAAATCAGGAAATCTTTTGGTGGGGGATTGGAAAAGCAGTGAGGTCTGATTTTTCTCAAGGTTCATTGTTTTTTGAGATGCTGGAAACAGCGATTCATTCACAAAGGAGTCTCAGGCACCTGCCTTAATCAAGCCCTGGCCTGCATGCTGGGGATACTCCATACATTAAAGATAAATCCTTCTGCTTGGAGATCGTTGGTCCAATAACTAACACTAGGTCACTCTACCTGTTAAAACTTGTTTCTTACTAGATCTTGGCCACTCAGAAAATGAAAATTCAAAGGCCTTTCTTTATCAAAAGATCACAGAAATAGAAATTGCCAGCACTGAAATTCAAATTCAGAGTTTCAAATTTTAGGTGTTTTCACCTGTTCTATGTAACTTTCCCCTGACCCTGGTCGTTATTACAGAGGAGTGAGCCACTCTCAGGGAAAGGTAAGTACTTGGTTCAAGACAGTTCTATGGATACCCTCACCATCCCTCCCTTTATCTTATCTGGGATTTTTGAATGAATCTCACATTCATTCACAAATGAATCAATTAAAGATGCAAACACTGAATTGGGAGTTAATGTGGGCTCAGTCCTGAGGTGAGCAGACAATGGTAAACACAGCAGGGAGGGGGGTTGTCCTCACAGGTTGCTCTCTGGTGGATGGACATGATATTCAGCCAATGACTAGATATTTAGTTAAGGAAACTGCACATTTCTCAAAGTGTCCAGGGGAAAATGCACAGAGGAGAAAACCATTGTGCCACAGGGTCCAGGAAAGCCTGACAGAAGCGGCAGCATATCAGCAGAGACTTGAAACTGGAAGAAGTTAGGTGGGAAGTGGGGCCAACATGGAGAGAGTCCTCCAGGAGCCCAGAGCTATAAGAGCAAAGGTCCTTGGGTGGTCATTGGCTTGGTGAGGGAGGGTAGGAGGCCAGTGTGTCTGCAGAGCAACACTAACAGCTGGAAGGAACAAGAGGAGATCAGGACCAGAAAGGCAGGGCTGGATCGCTCTGATAGCCACACCTCTGAAAACACAGAGAGGTTACATATTCCTGCTTTCCAACCGAATACAGTGCATGCCACACGTGACACTTAAAATTGTCATATTTACAGAAAGCCAAAAGAAGCAAATGAAATCCTATCCTTGCAATGAATTTTATTCAACATGATCAGCAAAGTACTGCCATCTCCAACTGTGCTTGATTTAAAAAGTTAGTTAATTTGTTTTATGTGTATGGGTATCTTGGCTGTGCAAAGTGCAGGTCTGTGGACCATGTGCATGCTTTATGCCCTTGGAGGCCAGAAAAGGACATCCAATCCCCTGAATGAGTTATAGACAATTGTGGGCCTTCATGTGGGTTCTGGAATTTAAATCTGGGTCCTCTGGAACAGCATCCAGTGCCCTTATCAACTTAGCCATCTCTGCAACCTCTTCTGGTATTGTTTTGTGTTACATCTTTGAAATATCTTATCCTCTCGGTACATCTCCCTCAAGATTAGCCTTACTGCAAAGGTTCAGTGGCCTCACGTGGTGAGCAGGGCTTCACTGTAGACTAAACAAACCCGTAATCAGCAATAGAAATTTAGCTGATAATTGACATTCCCCCATTGCCACCGGGTGAAATTATGGGGCTATGAAGTCAGTTATGGATGGGTCCCCTATGGCCTCTGGTGCAGCTTGTACTAATAGGACAAGTGATTTTGCCAAAGTTACAAAGGCAGAGGGAAGTTGAAGCAAGATTTGAACCCAGATTTCCTGGAGGTACACCAGAAACTTTCATGCATCCCCATTGATTACAGTGTTTTTAGCATTAGGGTGTAGTAAACATGGCTCAAGCTGTCTCCATGAGTGAACATGAATAATGACTTTTATTTGGTTATGATTTTTAGAACATCCTGTATTCATTAAAAACACCTAACACTTAAGGATTAGTAGATATAAATAATTCACAGACCACATAGTCTATTTTAATTAGCTGTTATAAATATGCATGAGTGACATATGATAGCTTAATTTGTGTTAATTTCAACCCACTTTTGTGCCATATATTTTGTGACTTGTCCACAACTTAAATTTTTTGGTTTCTTTCCTGCTATTTTCTTTTTACAGGAACTTTAATTTTAGAGTAAAGATCTAATTTTCTCCAGATTTTTGGATAAACTCCCAGATCCAGAAAAGCTTTGCCTATAGGGTCAAAACATCTGGATTAAAAACCACAATTGTTGGATCCGACCAGCGTTCTGCTTCACAGTCTTTGACAGGGATGGAGAAAGACATGAGGTGACTCTGTTTGAAAAGTACAATATGCCAGGAACATAATGTTGAGCCTGATTCTGCTAACATCACTGTGCCTGACCCCCACCTTGCAACTCAAGTTTGCTGTAAGTTATTAGAAGTAACTGGTAAATTTGTTCTTGGTGTCAGCTTTGCAATCTACCTTAAGGTGCAATAGTAGCCTTTGCCCATTTAATCCGGTAAAGGGTGTACAAAGAGAGAATGGGACGTATACCTAAAAATAGTTCTGAGAAAGGGAGGGGGGGAGAGAGAGAATGCATGCTCGCTCCAGCTCTATCTACCATGGATGAAGAGGTTAGAAGCTACTTGAGAATCTCATGGTCTCTGAAAACTGAGGATAATGATGGTTGTTGCCGTCTTACTGCAAATGCACCCACATTTTTCTTGCTCCATTTGCAGTACACAGAAATTTAAAGCGGCTTGCCATTCTGGTACCTGCAAGTTACTTCTAACAAATACAAGATGGTGAAGGGGTTGGGAATCATGCCATGATTATGCTGTTTCTTCTGGCACAGATAAGGGACTTTGCAGCTGGAATTAAGGTCTAGAATAAGCTACAGAGGGCAGCCGTTCCTGTGTGCACCCAGCCTGGGCTGAGCTTAGGAGAAGAGAGCCCACTGCTGACAGAAATAGCCCTTCTTTCTGTCTTGCTGGATCTGAGGAATCAACCACCATCAGTTCTACATCTGCAAGAAAAAGACTTCTTCCAACAGCAGATGAGCTTGGACGAAGGATGGAGCCTGTCTCCTGTCTCAGAGGAGGTCTTCTTGGATACCTCATGCCAGCTGACAGCTGGAACTAAGTCTTGTGAGGCCCTGAGCCAGGGACCCAATTAACCAGTTAAGTGTGCCTGAACCCCCGCAACCATTGTAACAATGATTTAGACTTCTTTTTTACCCTTTCTCGTGTGTGTGTGTGTGTGTGTGTGTGTGTGTGCGCGCGCTTGTACTCCTCTGTGTTGGTGCACAGCCTGAGGGACAATCTCAGGTATCAGCCCCCACTTTCCCACTTGAGTAAGGACTTCTTGTTTGCTCCAGCATTAGCCAGGCTAGCTGCCTTGCAAGTTTCCAGGAATTTTCCCAGCTCTGCCATCCACTTCACCAAAGGGGCATTGGGATTACAGACATGCACTACCTTATCTGGCTCTTTCATAGGCTCTGGCTACCTGAATTCATACCCACACACTTGTGTGGCACATCTTTTCCCACTGAGACATCTTCAAGCCTCCGACTTAAAAACAAACAAACAAAACTTTATGATAGTATGGAAGTGATGAACGTGACTTCAGTGTTTGAACATTTATCTTTTCCTGGAGTTATCAGTTGATGGTCCAGTAGTTTCTGGTGATGCTGGGCAGGAGCATACAGCTCTTGGTCAGCCACAGACTCTCAAGAGTGAGTGAATGAGTGAGTGAATACCTATAATTGCTGAGCTGGGGCATTTATTTAGACTATTTGATGCATTTTGGATTTAAGGTATTTTCAGTTTAGAATGAATTTGTTGTGCTTACTTGAGATAGATTGGGACTGTTGATGTGGTCAACTTGACAGAAACCAGAATCACCCAGGAGCCATGTCTCTTCACATGTCTGTTAGGAATTGTCTAGATTAAGGTAATTAAAATGGGACGAGGGGCTGGAGAGATGGCTCAGTGGTTAAGAGCATTGCCTGCTCTTCCAAAGGTCCTGAGTTCAATTCCCAGCAACCACATGGTGGCTCACAACCATCTATCATGAGGTCTGGTGCCCTCTTCTGGCCTGCAGACATACATGCAGATAGAATATTGTATACATAATAAATAAATAAATATTTAAAAATAAATAAATAAATAAAATGGGACGATCTACTCTAAATGAAGATGACACCACATCATGGGCTGTATACCCTCTCAAGCTGTATACAAAGGAGATTGCCAGCTGAGCACTGGCAGTCATGACTCTCTGCTTCCTGACTTCAGATACAATGTGAGCTGCCACCTGAAGCTCCTGCCTCCAAACCTCCCTTGCTGTGATGGACTGTACCCCATCAACCCGTAAAGCAGAACAAACAGGTCTTCCCTGACATTGACTCTTAATGGCAATAAGCAGTAACTGACAGGGCTCTACCCCGCTGGAAGCCGAGGGATGTCTAGATGCGAAAAGAACATAACGGTGCTGGATCTTTGCTTATTTGTTATACCAAATAAAAGACCCAAGCAACATCATTCCGTAATTATTGAATTTATGTTAAAGCTTTAGTTTTCTGTTACTTTTTAGGAAGAACAAGTTTGCTTTGTCTCTTTAAAAGTGACACTTCTGTGAGGTCTTTTAACTTCCTTGGGCAGAAAATCATGTGAATGGGTACCCATCCTTTTCATTGGTTTATTGATTGATTTAGTTTTTTTTTTTTTTTTTTTTTTCAGTGCTGTGAATGGAACCTCATGGACTTTCACATGCTAGGCGGGTGTTGTTCAACTGAGCCATACCTCTGGCCCCAAGTATCTCCTTAAACATCTTCATTTGTCCTTAAGTTACTCTGTTAGTTACTTTTCTCACTGGTGTAACCAAATACTCAGGAAAGGCATCTTAAAGAACTAGGGAGATAGTTCAGTTCATAAACTTGATTGAGATGGGGTAGTTTGTTTGTGGACCAGTTAGTCCGCAAGTGTCATGGGGGGGATTTCTCCTGTCTTTGTCAAGAGAAAGAGTTCTTAATGTCACGAGAACCTGAGTTCACATTCTGGGCAATGCATGCCTCAATACTAGGGAGGCAGAAACAGGAAGAGCCCTGGAGCTTATTGGTCAGCCAGTCTAGCTAACTTCTGAGCTCCAAGGTTAACCAGAGACCCCATTTAAAAAAAAATCAAGTGGAGAATGATTGGTAAAGGTACCACCATCGACCTCTGATGGCCTTTATATGTACACATACCTGCATGAACACTCATACACCTGCACTTGCTGAGCATGCTTGAGGCTCTGAGTTCCATCTCCTATGCTCCAATAAGCAAAAACAGACAAATGCTGGTTCTTATCTGGCTTCCTCCTTTCCCCCTTAAACAGGATGTTGTCACCCACATTCAGAGTGGCTCTTCCTGCCTGGAAGAGAAAAAGTCATGGGAAGGAAGTAAACACATGTCTGTCTTGCTTCGCATCCATAGTGTTTGATGAGTGAAGTCCTTGAGATGACCAAAGGCTGTCATTTGTATTTCCAGATAGAATCTAGAGCTCAGCCATGTCAGTTTCGCTGCCAAAGGCCTCTCAGCTAGTGAGGGTACAAGTTCACACTGGGATCACTCAGGGAGTCCCTGATTTCTGGATGAGAACCTTCTGGGCAAGGATGGGTCACCCAACCTTTGGTGTTGATGTTTCTTGCATGGCCTTTGACTTCACTTTTCCTTCTTCTTCTAGCTCTGTGCCCAGAGGCAGATCCTCAGACTCCATTCATGTGTACTTTGTTGTCTTCTCATTGGGTCCAGCCAGTGGTAGATTATATGTGCATATATTGATTCTCCTCTTGTCCTCCATCAACAGGGTTTTGTGCTGGCCACGTCCCCCACTGTGATGGCTAGTTATACTTGTCTACCTGACAATGCAGAATCACCTAGTAAGAGAGACTTTGGTTGTGAGCCATTAACAGCTGAGCTAGCTATCTTCCCTATCCTGAGAAAGAGAGTATCAATGAAGAATTGTCCAGATCACGCAGGCCTATGGTTCATGTCTGTGGAGGTTGTCTTGTTTATGTTAATTCATGTGGGCAGACGTAGTCCATTTTGGACTACCTAAGCAGTGGGTCCTGAACTGCATAAGTGTAGAAGGCTAGCTGAACACTAAGCATGCATGAATTTCTTTCTCTCTGCTCTTGACTGTGGCTATGATGTGATTAGCTGCTTCAAGTTCCCGCTGCCTTGACTTTTCAGAAGGCATAAACTTTAACCTGGAATTGTGAACTAAAATAGGCCCTTTCTCCCCTAAATTGTTTTCTGTTGGGGTGTAACACCCTAACAGAAATGAAAGCAGAACACCTGCATATGCGTAGTTCCCATGGCACAGTGATAGCTCTGTCACTTAGCCACTCGGTTGTCTGCTTTTAGTTATTGCTGGCTTTGGCTGCTCCATTTAAGAAACTACTGATCCCTGTTTTCTTCTTTATAAGAAATTCCTTCATTATTTCCCTTCAGCAATCTATTACAGGATTTCTAACTGTAACTCCGACCCAAAATTCAATGCTCCTCAATTGGCTTGATGTCTGCAAGCTCTTTGGCAGACTCCCTGTGGTCTATTTTGGATTCTTTGTGTTCTCTGTTATATATGAGTCAAGATAAGGATGTGAGGCTTGGTGATCAATGGGAACATGAAAACCAGTTTGAAATGCTGGGAAGGTAAGGTGGGAAATGAGGTACCTTATAGCTTGGCTTGCTGGTTGCTTTGAAGTCACAAGGAAACCAACTGTGAAGTTATTCAGCCATGGAGCGCTACTTCAGGCATGTAAGTCTTTTGTGCCTCAGTTTACCTATATTAAAAATAATGTAACTGGGTCCAGGTATGGTTAAGTGGTGGAGCATTTGCCTAGCCTGCTGGAGACCTTGGTTTCCATGCCCAGGGTCATGAGAAAAAAAAAAGTAGTTAGTTTGTAGACACAGCAGATCTAGTGCAGAGACGACAGAAGGATGTGAAGAGCGTGGAAGATGCAGGTAGCTGTCACCGTCACCGTTTCCATGAGACACGGCAAGTGGCACCAGGGTACTGCAGGGTACCACCAGGTACCACAGGCTGTAGCTCCTGGCGGATAAGGCCACAGGTGTACAACGCCTTCTTGCTCACCAGGAATTTCCTTCCTCCTTTATAGTTTTCTCTTAGCTGAAAACTATTTTAATCCTAGGCCGTCATCCTTATACTCAGGAATTCCTACACACAGAACCACTGTGTAAACTCGGCGGAGGGTGTGCGAGGAGAATGTTATTAAAATAACTGTCAATAAATTTGTCTGCTTTGAGGAGTGGATGTGGGAATGTGGGGCTTAGATAAAAGCTGGGCGTCACTGTCCATTTTTTGTTGCTTTAACAAAATGCCTGAAACAAGGTAATTTATAGAGGGTGGACTTATTTTGGCTGGTGGATTTAGGGATTGGGAGACCTAGGGGCAGGGGACCGCAATGTATTTGGCACATGGTGGGTGCAGGGGGCTTCAGGATACATGGATTACACTGTGGAGTTCATTGTGTGGTGAAGCAGAAAACACCCCAGCTCTGCCCCCATTCCCCACTTCTCTCTCCTTTTTTCTACCTCAATTCTGTCTCCCTTTCTTCTCCCTCTTACTTCCCCCTTTTTTCTTTTTCTTCTTTCTCCTCCTTCTGTTCTTTTTTTTCTTTTTAATTATATTTAATTATTTAGTCTATGTGCAGAAATCTGGAGACAAAATGTAGGAGCTGATTTTCTCCTCCTCCTTGGTGCATCTTGGAAATCAAAGCCATCAGGCATGACAGCAAGTACCTTTATGCACAGAGCAAACTCATTGACCCTCCCTTCTTCTTATATGATGCCACCATGGGGGGTCTGTTGGAGGAGGCCACTTGTTGGTTCCAGGCTGCTTAGCCCCGAAATAATCACATGGAAACTGTACTATTTAAAACACTGCTTGGCCCATTAGCTCTAACTTCTTATTGGCTAACTCTTACATATTAATTTAACCCATCTCCACTAATTGTCATGTGGCTGTGGCTTACTGGGTAAAGTTCTGTCTGGCGTCTGTCTCTGATGGGGCTACATGACTTCTCCCTGACTCCACCTCCTTTCTCCCACCATTCAGTTTAGTTTTTCCAGCCTAGCTCTACTCTACCCTATTAGGCCAAGCCAGTTTTCTCTATTAATTAATGGTAATCACTACACACAGAGGGAATCCCACATCAGGGGTCCCATCCTTCTGATATCAATTCCATTTTGATTTCACCTTGATTCTTTGGGGATTAGGTTTGGGTATGAGCCACTGGGGCTATCAGTGAAGTTTTCTGGACTGACTGAGCTTGAATCATTGTGTGGTTAGCTGGCATGCAGTTTGCAAACAATGTGTAGAAAATACTTGTTTATGTTCAATGTGACCCAGTGGGTGGGAGATGTTGTCATGACTCACTAAGGGAGAAGAACATTCCGTAAGATTAAAGTTCAGTGATAGAGATCCAAATTCCTACTCTAGGAATCATTATGATCTTTGGGGTTTGCAGGGGGTAGTGGTAGAGATGGACTAGTTTAGAAGGAGCTGTCTCAGATTTTCAGTAGCTTGGTAAAGAGAGGACCTCCCAACTTCAAAAGACATATTCAAGATAGTTGATATCAAGTGTGATTTCTGGGCTGCTGCTGAAATGACATGGCCAGCTTCTAACCATGCAAAGTTTCATGGAATCTTCCTATGGTAGCTCCTTGAAGAAAGTGATCTAGTTCCCATTGCGCTGAGCCCTGGTATTCAAGTTTGATTTCTGTTGCTGTGCAAAAACCACTTTGATCAAAAAAACAGCTTGAGGAGGAAAGAGTTTATTTATATTTTCAGTTCACAGTCCATTTGAGGAGTCGTTAAGACAGAAGCAGGAGGCAGGAACCATGAAGGAACATTGCTTGCTGAATTACTCTCAGGAGCATTACTATCAGGAGTCTGATAAAGTTCCCAATTGCCTGCCTAGACCACGGTACAACCTTCAGTAGGCTAGCCCCTCCTCTATCCATTAAGATTATGAAGATTGTTCCTCACAGACACTTTTATAGACCAACCTGGTAAAGACAGTTTCTCAGCGGAGACTCATTTCAGGTGATTCTTGTGTGTGCTGAATGGACAGTTAACGCTAACTAGGATACCTGGAGACACGAAGTAATTTTCTCATGGTCATGTAGCTGATTGAAAAGCCTTGATTTGAGCTTACATGTGTCGAGATTCCAGTGTTAATACTATAAACCACAGCTAAAAACACCAGCAGCCCCATCTGAGGTACGGGCCATGTGTCGTGATATTTCATTTGTATTTTAATAAATAAAGTCTACCTAAAGATCAGAGAATAAAACAGCCCCACTAGTCAGCCTTAGAGATCAGGCAGTGGTAACACATACTTTTAATCCCAGTAGCCATACTAGTTTGCCACAGAAACCAGGCGATAGTGGTGCACGTCTTTAATCCCAGCACTAGAGCGGAATATAAGATGGGAGGAGACAGCTCCCATTCGGTCTCCTTCTGAGATTCCTGAAGGCACGATTGCCATTTCAGACTGAAGAAGAGGTAAGAGCCAGTGACTGACTGTTTTGCTTTTCTGACCTTCAGGTATTAATAGTACCACAGTCATGTGCCAAGCAAATATAAATATACATATTTATGTATATATGACATTGAACCATTGCTTAGAAATGAAAATTGTTCTATCTCTCTCCTTCTTGCCACTTACCACCTATAGGCTGATTGCATATATCCCTCAGTTGCCTAATTATGGATACCATTTATTCATTACTGTGCAGGTATGAGTGTGCATGCATGTATTTATGAATATCAGTGTGCACATGTGTGTAAATGTGTGAAGAGGCCAGAAGTTGACCTCAAATGTCATTCCTCAGGACATCATCTACATTGTTTTTCTTAGGCAAGGTCTCTCATTGGGCTGAAACTTGCTGATTTGGCTAGGTGGCTTCTCGGGGATCTGCCTGTCTCTCAGCCTGTCTCCAGGGCTGGGGTTACTAGTACACACCATCACACACACATGGCTTTGGTTTGGCTGTACATTCTGGGGATTGATATGAGGTCCTCATGCTTTCTCAGCAGATACTTTATGGACTAAGCTATCTATTCAGCTCTAGGGGACTGTTTAAAATAATGTCGTATTTTTGAAGTAATCTGAACACAGGTAATGGAGAAAATCCAGCTTCTTAAGAGATCCCTCATCTATGAGAGGTAGAGGTAAGTATTGTTGCATTCTTCACTAGGGACAAACTGAAAAGACAGAAGATATAAAAATCAGTATGCTGATACCTTCCTTAATAGCTTCCTCCATGACTGCACTTTCCATCCTGTTTGCCATATTGGCATTTTAATTTTCCAAGGCATCCTGAAACTTTCACCTGGTAACACCTCCCTGAGGGATGCTGGTAAAAATGCCTGTGTGTATTATCTGGTCCCAAGAATGACATGCACATGCTCTGTGGCTATCAGAAGAGGTGAGTTATCACCCACGAACTGGCATCACTTATGATCGAGATTCATTTCTATGACTGGGCTTGAGGACCGAATTAGACTCTTGTTTTAAATGAGGAGATGTCTGATTTGGTCCACACTATGGCTCAACTCTGGGTGTCCCCCACAAACTCAGCTGGTCCCCAGCTGGTGCTGTGGTTTGGGAGAATGCAGGGCCTGGTTGGTGGAGGTGGGTCATTGAGAGTAAACTTTTGTGGGTTGTGGCCAGTCCTGCTTCCAACCTAGCTCTCTGCTCCTCGATCTGTGGTTCCTGCCCTGACTTCTTTCGGTGATGGACTGTGATGTAAGTTATATGATGATGTAATTCCTTTCTTCCCTTAAGTTGCTTTTGGTCAGTGCTTCCTCTCATACCCAGAAATCAAACTAAGTCACACAGTGATGAGTCAAGTGTGTAATCCAGCCATTTCCTGTTGCCCAGCTTTCTTTGCCTGAGGATCCCACACTAGTCTAGTCCTCTGTGCCTCACTTCATGCTTCAGCTTCCCTTTACTTTTTCTGACTGTTGGATCACCCTGACAACTGCTGACTCTGGGTCCTCTCCAGTCTTCCTCCCATTGGGTCTGACAGATGCTGGGGAGGAAAGTGTGGCTTTTCAGTCAGGAATGCCTAGGTTGTATCCATGCTTTTCTGCATCTCAGCTATTCAATCGCAGGCACTTTTCATTTTATTCTGATTGTTCCAGCTGTGGAGTGGGACTGTAAGCCTGGGACGGGCCCACTGAGAGGAAGGTGGGCATACAAAGTACCCCACTGCTGTTGGCATACATAATAGCCATATGACACCATAATTTACTCTTTTTCCAAAAATCTCTTCTCTTATAATGTCCACCCAGTTATTCCTAGATTACAAATGGTTTAGAATAACGTTTGCCTCTATTGTTATCTTTCTCCCTAGTGCCCAACACTGCAACCTTGGCCTGATTCCCCAAGATGTTCCTGTACACATGGATATAATAAGCAGTGGCTTCCACACAGCTACTGAGGAAGCCACTGCTTAATATAGTGCAAGGTACATTGTATTGGATACTTAACGCTCTAAGAGGAGACAGAGTTGGCAGAACCTCTCAGGAATCCTGTCTCCCACATCTATCTTTGTCACCTGGGTAACATCTGCCATTCTCTGTTTGACGCTGTCTGTGAGAATTCCTCTGCTCACTGACCCGTTCCAGGTATTTGGGGTCTCTCACTGTTGCTCGAGATTGTTCGCACTGCCACTTGACTGTACCAATAAAGACACCTTGAATCAAGGATGGGGTCAGTGATTGGCTGACCAGGATTATCCATAGAGGTGTTGGAGGACTAAGAAAGTTGGATAGACAGGGACAGGAAGAAAGAAGAAGGGGCTGAGGGAGATTTCTGGGGTTTTTAGATCAGAAAAATGTGGAGAATAAGGTCAGCTGATTGTCTCTCTGCTGTCCTTGGGTTTATAAGGTTTTACCTCAAGTTCAGAGTTTTATTAATACTAGAACAATTTAGGTAAACATAATATCTCACTGTTATAAGTTTTCTTCTTAGTATGAGCTGACATCTGCTGTACTAGTCTGTCTTTTGGGTCACCAACAAGATCCCAAGTCACAACACAGAGATTTATTAGTTATGAATGCTCGGCCTTATCTTATGCTTGTTCCACTAGCTCTTATAATTTAACTTGTTTTTCTTCATCTATGTTTGCCTTGCCTTCCTTCTGTATATCTCACTTTCACTGCTTCTCATGTCTAGCTGACTGGTGGCTGCCTGGCCCCTGGCCCCAGGTGTGACCCTCTCTTTCTCTCACTCATTTTCCTGTCCTTATTCTCTCATTCTCTTTCTTTTTGAGACTAGATTTTTCCTGCTATTTATTCTCTTTGTCTGCCAGCCCCGACTATCCTTTCTCTGCTACCTACTGGCTATTCAGCTCTTGATCAGACTAATAAGGTGTCTTAGGCAGGCAAGGTAAAACAGCCACATGTCTGTATGTAAGTAAGCATGCATCCTTACACCATTAAACAAATACAACATAAGCAAATATGACACACCTTTACACAGCTAAAGTAATATTTCAGACCACAAACAAATGTAACACAACTTGAACAAATATTCTACAGCAATCTGCCTTTCAGAAAATGTCACTCATCTGTCCCGTTCCTGCCTTCATGGTGTATCTGTGTACATGAAGATAGTGAATCTACTAGAAGACTGTGATCAGAGCTGGGGAGACAGCTCAGTTGGGAAAGTGCTCACTCAAGAACATGAGTTTAATTCTCAGAACTCACATACAAAATAGCCAGTGACGGTGAGATAGAAGGCAGAGATAGATCTCTGAGGCTCACTGGTCAGCTAACCATGACTGCTAATTGAGTTCCTGGTCAGGGAGAGACCCTGTTTTAAGAGAAAACAAGATGCAAGCTATTCACCAAAGAACAACTGAACTTGTTTACTCTTCTCCACACACATGCACACACATGTGCACATGTACTTGCACACTGATAACCATGCACACATGCATGAAAAATGTGATTGTATCTTCAAGAGGTCTTTCCCCCTATTTATAGAATATAGAAATAGTTTTCTGTCTTTTGGCTGTCAGGAGGTGTCCTCCAGGTATGTATATATAGTTTTCTTTCTCTTAGGTGTGTTCCATCCCACTTTGGGTGAGGAGGGCCATTCTACTATGTGCAGAGTTATAAGAATGTCTGTTTATAAGACAGGCAGACTTGGTTCAAATCTCTGTTGGCTGCTCAGTTCAACTACCTGTGAAATAGAGGCAGTCTTACCAAGCTCCTGGCACTGGGTATGTGGGCCACATGTACAGATGTCTGTAGAACATGCCCTGCAATGCTTCACGTGGGAAATGCAAGTGGTGGTTGATTTGCTAATTGTCAGATAGGGAGTGGTCATCCTGTTTGTTTACTTCACGAAAATCTCCTTAGTAACCTTTAAGGCTGTACTCAGTGTGAGTGTGCAGGTCTTTCTTTCTTTGTGAATAAAGTGGCATTAAGCGTCTCCCTTAACCCCATTATAGTCACAGACATTTAGAGGAAGTTTGATAGTCCAATGTCCACTTTAAACATATCAGTTCAAGGCAAGTTGCAATTTAAAAAAAAAATCATTCAGACTTTCTTTGGCTAACCCTGGGTGCTGTAGGGACCTCTGGGGAAGCAGTGGAATGCCCAGACAGTCGTGGGCAGTACTCCAGGGCAGCTGAAAGATGAGTGTGCCCATGGCTGATGCGCAGGCTATGTAGACACCAAATCCCCCTGACAAAGTCCAGCAATGCTTCGTCGATGATCATCCTTCTCAAAAGACCGGATGAGCTCACCCAGAAGAAGGGGTGGGTGAGAGATTTCAGGAAAGATTCTTAGTTATCCAAAATCAAGTTGTAAAAACTCTGGGGGTTGAGGGCTCCTGTTGATGTCCCCACTTGTTGTCATAGCCCCAGAGACATGGCTTGCTGGTGATGTCATCTGACATGAATAGATGTGCCAAAGCCAGAAGCTGCCAGACAGATCCGGGATTGTGATGGAAGGTGAGAGAGACGTGCATATTGTGTACCACGTGAGCATGGAGTGAGTCATGCTTTCCTGTAGGTCATTATCACCTATCCCAGCACTGACTGCAACTCCTCAAGATATTCAAAAATAACCATCATCTATCCCTGAACAACTCACTCCAAGCTGAGATCTAACATTTAGTTAGGCTCATGTTGTGTCATGAATGCAAAATACCTTCATCTGACTCAGTTCCACGGACATGATCAACCCCAATCTCATAGTTCATTCATTATTTCCATCAATGGAAACAGCTATTCATTCATTCGGTCTAACCTTGCTCCATGCTTCATTCCATATTCCATTTCATGGGTCGGTCCATTAATTGTCCAGTCTTTCACTAACTGGACAAATAACTTTTGTGCTTTCTGTGCGCCTTGCTGTGCTGAGCATTGGGCAGGCAGCAGTGAACCAAGGCAGATACAGGATCGGCTATTCTGGAGAAGACAGACCCTGTAAACAAGTAATTGCAGCAAAAGGTGATGAATGGGGAGGATTGTGACAGGGAGGGTAGGAGCCTTGCAGCAAAAATTCACTTTGGCAAGAACTTTAAAAGTTTTCTATTACCCCAAAGTTGAGATTCCAGTGGCTTAGCTTCTAGAGTGTCTACATAAATAACCGTGAACACTCCTTAGAAAGAAGAGTGAACATTTGTGCAGCTTGTGCCAGGTGGCTGGGCATAGAGCCAAACCCTCTACCAAGATAGTCACACTTAATCCTCCTGACAATCCTGAGTCTCCCCATTTCGCAGATGAGGAAGCCGAAGCTCAGAGAGATCAGCAGCTTTTCCACTAGGAGCGGAGCTCTGATGAGTCAGATTTTGTTCTCTTTGCCATCCTAGTCCCCTGAATTGGAAAAACTTGACAAAGGGTGTCAAGAATTCAAGGTAGGAAGCATCTTTGGACCTTCTTAGTTTACTCCCAAGATCCCACAATAAGGTTTCCGTCCCACGAGGACAAATGTAAGAACGTAGGTGACCAGGCAAGAGAGTATTTTGGGGGTAAGCCATGCTCTGCCTCCCAGAAAGCATGAGAAAGTTTGTCGGGAAGTTCCATGCAATCATGGAGAGTCCTTAAGCAATGCAACCCAGAAACGAATCAATCTTAGGCTCATGTGCACATTTTGGATGTCGCTAGGATAAAGTAAACCAAACTAGAGAGCTTAATGTCCACATGACATCTTCATTTGGTTGTAAAGCACTCGATTACACACGCTCTCTTTCCTTTACAATGATAAAAAAGGAAGTGAGTCAGTCATTTTTACAAAAATAGTCCTGCATTTCAAAAGAAAGCAAACTTTTCAAAGAATGTAGGCTTCTATTTTTTTCCCCTTAATTCCTTATGTCTCCTTCTGTCAACTTAGTGATAGGGTCCATCGGTCCAGATGTTTGATCATTTTTGAGCTAATTTGGTGATGTTCACATTTAATTTAGAAATGACTCATGCACAACGTGAGTAGTTGCCTATGTCTGGCTAGAGTTAGGGACAGTCACCAAAGGTGAGAGTGACTAGGGTTTGCCCGTGAGTGACCTGCCTTCTGTTATTTGCGATGTGACTGAATGGCTGCAATGACACGGGTGGCGTCAGTGTGACTGTGAATGCCATGGTTAGCTCTCTTCGTAGCTGCTCTTATGTGTCCCATGTAGGCTGAGGTGTATCTGTCCTCATGGGCACTGCTCACCCAGTACTACATATTCCAAGGAAGACTGAACAATCTGTGTCTCCAAGGATCTCCCCTTGGGTTCTTCTTGGTCATTCTGTAGTTATTAAAGACTTAGACTATCAACTCTCTCCAATGAGGGGTTTCTTTTTGTATATGTATATTTATGTGTGGGTTGTGTGGGGGCTGGAGATCAACCTTGAATGTCATTCTTCAGAAGCGACCCACTTTGGATATCAGACAGGGTCTCTCTCAGGGACCTGTGGCATACTGATTTGGCTAGGCTGGATAGCCAGACAGCCCTAGGGAGCCCCTGTCTCCACCTCCCTACGCTGAAATTACAAATGTTTATCACTACTCCTGGCTTTTTACATGGGCTCTGGAGATCAACCTCAGGTCTTGGTGTTTGCAAAGCAAGTCCTTTGCCAACAGAGCTGTTTCTTCGGTGCTCTAGCTGGGTTTCTTTACGTGACTTCTCAGTCATCATTGAAGTCATCTCTCCTTAACAGCAAGCCTCAGAGTTAATTAATCTACTTCACAGTACTATGGCTATAGCATGCCATGCTGGTTGTTAGAACTGTTCTGCCAGTGTAGCTTTCCAGTAACAGACACCAGCGTGCCTGTGTGATTAGAAACTTGATGCCATAGACACTGGTTATGTCCTATATCTGTCCCATCTCTGTCCATCTTCCCTCCAATTCTGTATAGTACATACTGTTGAAGAAGAAATCAAGGGTCACATGAGCAATGAAACTCACCTTGGATCATACTGGTGGCAAATTTTAGAGGCAACATATAAAGTCACCTTCCTTGAGTCCATGCTCTTCACTTTGACAAGCATATTTCTTGGCTTTAACATATATCCTAGATGGTTTTAATCATTGTTTTTTTTAAAAACAATTTGACATAAGCTAGAGTCATCTGAGAAGAAGGAACCACAACTGAGAAATATATTTGGTGTGGGAGGTCCTTCTGTCTATATGTTGCTTTTATTAGTTAATTAATAAAGAAACTGCCTTGGCCTGTTGATAGGGCAGAGCTTAAGTAGGCAGAGAAAACTGAACTGAATCCTAGGAGAAGGAAAGTGGAGAGGGAGATGCCATGGGGCCATTGCCAGAGATAGACATGCTGAAACTTTGCTGGTAGGCCACGACCTCATGGTGATATACAGTTTAGTAGAAATGGGTTAAATTAATGTAAGAGTTAGCCAATAAGAAGCTAGAATTAATGGGCCAAGCAGTGATTTAATTAATATAGTTTCTGTGTGATTATTTCGGGGTTGGGCAGCTGGGAATCAACAAGCGGCCCTTCACCAACATGCCCTAACAGGACTTCATAGGATTGACCTGTAGACAAGCCTGTGGGACATTTTCTTGATTAATAATTGATGTAGGAGGGTCCAGCCCATTGTAGATGGTACCTCTCCTTGGGAAGTGGTCCTGGATGTATATAAAAGCAAACAATGGGGAGAGCAATCCAGTAAGCAAGCATTCTTCTATGATTTCTGCTTCATTTCCTGTCTCCAGGCTCCTGCCTTGGCTGCCTCTGGTAATAAAATATAAGATAAATAATCCATTTCCTTCCCCAAGTTGCTTTTTTGTCATGATGTTTTATCACAACAATAGAAACTCTAGGAAATCATCTTTTTTTTTACCACCTTGTATTAGCTGTGTGCTTGTTTTCTTAATTTTATTAACTCATGTGGGTACGGCTGTAGGAGGAGACTTTGATCATGTGGCATTTTGCCTGTTACTATTTGCCATAGTCTAAGTAATTCAGTAAAATAAATTCCATAAAATAAATTGAAATGTTAGCACTTGTGTGGACTCAGACTAGAGAGTGGGGGAAAGTTCTGGATTCTTCATGGCAGGCCTTTTCCCTCTGAATTTCACGGGGGTGAGAATCATTTTTATTTAGTTCTCGATGGCTACATAACTTTTTTCTTAACTCTTATTATAACTTCAATTGTTCTAAAAAGGTTTTTGTTGGAATAGCCTGAAAGCAACTGTAAAGTTTTCTGTAGGATTCATTATATTAGTGGAATAACTATGACTTCAGATTGTGGAGGAGCTGTTGGCACATTTGGGAATTAGAAGTCTCCCATGGTTTCCAACTATGTGGATACTCCCTTGAGCAGTGCTTACCAGTATGACCAGGAGACTTATGAGGGGTTTCTCCAGACCTGGGGACCACAATCCGGCTCTCCTCAGCCAGAATTTAAGGACTTTGAGCTCTAGAAGCCCTGTGTAATGGACCATAATCCCACTTCAGAGATGACTAAGTCTCTTTTATAGACTCACCACAGTTTACCCTAGAACCAATGAATAACTAAGAGCAGGCCATCCTACTGTGTGTAGATGAAGTTTGAACATCCCCACCTATGCAATATCCTTTAACGTACAGGGCAGAGTTATGAGTTGGAAGAAAAAGTGAAAATCAACCAGAAACTAGAGAGACACTCATGAGCTTGAAATTCAAACCTGATTTCCCATGTTGCTTTGAGATCATTTGTCATGGGCAGGAGGAGAAAGCATATTTTTGTTTCACAGTATGTTAGCTTGATTTACAACTCGTACATATTTGGACATACATTGTGTGGACCCTGTTTCTACCCATTTGTTCCAGCCCTCAAGTGGTAGGGATAGGCCTGTAAGTCACCACTATGTAACCAGCTGTCCTGGTTTGGGACTTAGGGGATTTTCCCTGGGATACAGGATTTAAAATGCTGATAGAGAAAGTTCCAGACAAATCAGAGGGAGTTGAGTTATTCTCTCTAGATCTGTTTATAAACTAGTAACTGCTACTAATATGTAGATCTAGACATGTTAGAATTCTTGTTTTGAGAACAACAACAATAAAACCTCAACAACTTTAATTTATACTTTTATCATGGTGTATTATTAGAACTTCCCTGATGACAGTCTTGCTCTCTGAGTCAGAAAGAAATTCAAGGTCATTTGACCACAACCAGGCATTCTGTCTCCAGGGAAGGATGAAGCCTATCAGTAGTGGTGTTTGTAAAAGAGCCACCACTCTTTGCGATGGGCATTCACTGGCCCCTGGACAAAGCTCCATGACAACCACTGCTGGATATCCAAGAAGACTCTACTCCTAGGGCTTTTCTTCTGCAAGAGCAAAGAGATGGGCAAGGTGCTATACAACATTAGTCATGTCCATCCTCAGTTCAGGCTTCATCACAATGGGAGAAGGTGGCTCCTTTCTAGGCAGTCTGCAGATGGCTAAAACTTACAGATGTTTAGAAGTGTTTGATGACTGAAAAATGATTATCTGGTAAGGTATTCATACTGAGAAAAACAAAGAAGTAGATGAAGCAAAGTCCTTGTGGCAGGCACATACTTGTTTGGGGGTCTAAAAGCAGTACAGAGAAATGGGCTGAGAGGAAGAAGAGGTGGATAAGATGAGTTCAGAAGTGGACAGGAGCCATGTCGCCTTAGTGGCTACAGTAAATAAAGAGTTTAGGTGTGGTAAGTGCATTGGAA
Source organism: Chionomys nivalis (assembly GCF_950005125.1). Lineage (NCBI taxonomy): Eukaryota > Metazoa > Chordata > Mammalia > Rodentia > Cricetidae > Chionomys > Chionomys nivalis. The sequence goes on from NC_080086.1 coordinate 38,254,900, forward strand.
TGACCATGCAGTAGTTAGAAAAATGCCTCTTCCCCAAAGATATGCACGTCCTATCCCTGGAGCCATAAATATCAGAAGACAAGACAAAGCCAGGCTTTGCAGTCATGATGGTTAAGCATGTGGGCCCTAAGTGTAATCATGTACACACATCCATGTTAGAGTGAGGAAGAGGAAGATATGACACCAAGAACAGAGGGGAGGGCCATGCAATGATGGAGGCATGGAGTAAGGAATGTAGCCACAAGCTAGCCAATATTGGTAGCTTCTAGAAGCTGGAACAGGTCAACAACAGGCTCTGGATTTTCCAGGACAATTTTAGCCCAGTGAGATTGATTTAGTATTTCTAGCCTCTAGACCTGGGAGACAATAAATTTTTGTTGTCTTGATCCACTTGTGTTTGTAGTCATTACTTACAGCAGCTGAGAAGCTGGACCAGGCTGGTCTCAGCTTTCACAGACGTCAAGCATCTTTGGTTTCTGTTCTTCTGGGACCTCCTAATTGCTTCGTGGAACAGAGAGCAGAGGGACAGGCATAGCAGTAGGGGATCAGTTGTGGGTCCTAGCAGGCAAGGTGTGAAGGGGGGAGAAGATGAAAAGGAAACAGCCCTTAGGGTTTTCCGTTGGCTGAGAGAGTGTCATCCCCCCCCAAAAGAAATAGACTTGGGGTGGAGACATGGCTCAGTTTGTGAAGGGCATGGTATAAACAGAAAGACCTGAGCTCAGATCTCCACAACTCACATAAGAAAGAGGACGGCATGTTTACCTGAAATCCTAAAACTGGGGAGGAGGAATCAGCAGATTCTTCTGGCTTACTGGCCACTAGTCTAGTCAAACCAGCAAACTTCAGGTTTAGTGAGAGACCCTGACTCAGAATCTTAGGTAGAGAGCCATTGAGGAAGATGCTTAATGTTGATCCCTTCTGCACACATACACATGTACCTATATATACTGCAATGCATGTGCATACATGAAAACACGCGCGCGCGGGCGCACACACACACACACACACAGAGACCAAACTCTGGAGTCACCATAATTTAGTGTGATCTCTAGTCTTACGTCAACTTGACACAGGCTAGAGTCATTTGGGAAGAGAGAACCTCAACAGAGAAAATCCCCTCACTGACTGACCAGTTGATAAACCTGTGGGACATTTGCTTGCTTGATTATTGATGTGAGAGAGTCTAGCTCATTGTCGGCAGTTCATCTTATGGGCAGGTGCATCTGGGCGCTATAATAAAGCAGGCTGAGCAAGTCATGAAGAGCAAGGCAGTAAGCAGTGTTCCTTCATGACCTCTGCATTAGTTCTCAACTCCAGGTTCCTGCTCTGCAAAAGTTCTTGCCTGACTTCCTTCAGTGATGGACTGTTACCTCTAAATATAAGACTAATAAAACCTTTCTTTCAAAGTTGCTTTTTGGTCATGGTGTTTTATCACAGCAATAGAAACCATAACTAAGACACTTCATTCTAGGGTAAGTATGCTTTTTTTATCCAGAAAAAAATCCCGAAACAACAAAGTAATTTGAATTCTTTTTCTTTTTTTAAAATTATGTGTGTGCATGTATGTTTGTATGTGTAGGTTTGTACATCAGTAAAGGTGTCTACTGAGACTAGACTTGTCAGGTCCCCTAGAGCTGGAGTTAGCTTCCACCATGGGTACTAGGAACCAAACTTAGGTCCTCTGCAAGAGCAGAACACACTCTTAACCACTGAGCTATCTCCAGTCCTACAGCTCATTTTCCCAAGGAATCACAGAGGTCACCCGTCAAAAGATGGCAGACTCTGTTTCCACCAGAGTGAATTCATGGGCAATGAAACTCTGGATTTACTCAGGACACCTTTACTCTTCTCCTCACCAGGCTGCCCACTCTGCTTATAGGCAGCCTTAGCAGGGGTCAGAAAAATCATCTGATGATGCTTTCTACACCACTTCAAAGGGAATTTTTGTGGCGCTATTGACTGGGGGAGACACATACGAGATATTGCTTAACTGTAGTATGCTTGGTCTTTTAGGGTGTCTCAAAGGTTTCCTGTGCTGGTAAACAGACTCCGCCACGCATCTGGGTCTCAGAGAGCACACATATTGAGGAAGTACGGTTTCAGGAAGTCTGACTCATCTGATCAGGGCATGGTCAAAGACGGCATGCCTAAAGTTTCTTCACGTGGGGAGCATGGTCAAGCACGTTTGGATACAGTAGGTCTGTGTAGAACCCAGAGTTTGCACTTCTTTCCTTTCTTTTATAATTTATCTTTATGAGTTGTAGGGAGGGTGCTCACATATGTGCTGGTGTGTGTGTGGTGGGGGTCAGAGGACAACATCAGGTGCTAACCCTCACCTTGCATATTTTTGAAGAAGTCTTTTGTTCTCACTGTGTGCAGTGGGTTAGCTGGCCTATGAACTCTTGTGGATTTTCCTGTCTTCAACTCCCATCTTGTTGGGATTGGAGGTGCATGAAACCATGCCTGACTTCCTACAGGTTCGGAGAATCAGATCTTGGGTTCAGAACTTGTGTGGCCAGCTCTTTAAGCCATTAAGCCATCTCCGCAGCCTGGGAGTTTGCGTTTCCGATGGATGGCAGGAGTTGCTCACATGATTGATACCCAGGTCGCATGTGGAATACCAAGGTTTCCAGGGATCATGCTCAGAGGCTTAAGATTCTGTGTGCCAAGGAGGAGTCTGACTTGAGCTCATCTGTCTCCACATGTGTGAGGAAACACAGGCAGCCCTGGATACGTTCCCAAGCCCCCATACGACCATCCAGCTGTGGTCCTGATTAAGCAGAGCGTTTTACATCGGGAAGCAGTGACACTCTGCATTCTCCGCTGCTGAGCTCATCAAGGGCTCCCTGCCAAATGCAACAGAAGCCAGCTTTCCAGACTGGGTTATGAGGAGGCCATGGTTTGCCAGGCAGGTCCCTACCAACAATGCCAATTGTGGGCGAGACAACTTCCTCAGCTCAGCACAGCTCAGCAGTATGTGTAGGCCTGGCATGCCACTTCTGGCATGTGATTTCCAGCACACAGGTCCGGCCATGCCCTGCACCCATCGGAACCCTGCTCTGGCCCCTCTATCCCACGGGAGAAAGTCAAACTCATTTGCAGTCTCCAAACTCCACTTCCAGTTCCAGCCTTTGTGGTCTGCTGTCTCCTGGATGGAAACTCTACGAAGAAAGGTCTTCATCCAACCATTTATTGTCTTTTCTCTCCAGGCCGAAGATCTGACTGTTTAATTAAGAAAACACCCTCATACTCAGGGGAAGGAATGCTACGGTACCAGGGAGAACAAGCCTGGAGAGGCAGCATTACCTTGTGGTTAAGGCTTTGGCACCAAGACATACTCTGGTTACCACCTCATCTGTGTGTCCTTGGGCTATCTCTGGGTCTCTGTTTTCTCATGTGTAAAGGGGAGAAAATGGGCCTTTGTCTTGGACCCACAGAAAGGATTCAGTGAGACCACTTATTGAAAGTCTTAACTTTGCTCCAGGTATGTAATCAATGTTCAGATTTGCAAGATCTTACACAAGGTCCTAAGTTCAGTCTCCAATTGCCAGCACCACACACACACACACACACACACACGACTTTGGAAAGATGGTTCAGCTGATGAAGTGTCTGCCTCACAGGAGGGACCAGGTTTGTCTACCCATCATCCACATTAAAAGTCAGGCACATCAGCTTAAATCTGTAACCCCACCTGCAGGGGTGAGGGTGGGGCTTAGGTGAATCCTTGAAGCTCACTGGCTAGCCATCTTGCCAATCAGTGAGAGGCAGGCTCAATGAGAGACCCTTTCTCAAAAACAGAAGGTAGAGAACAACTGAGGAAGATATGTGGCAAACAAAAACTCCACAATAGATCAGCAACCACTGACCACAACATTCATCCCTCCTTCATGTCCCCTTAGCTCTTCCTCAGCATCTTGGGGCCCCTGGAGAGGCATAGCTCCTGATGTTTCTTTGTTAAGTGCAATTTCATGAGACTGGGAGTCCCAACTGTATGTCTGCGTCTGATTTTGAAAAGGATCAGTAGTTAGGGACTGTCCCTTTTGCTGCATATCAGAAGCACTTTAAAAGGAAGAGAAAGGAACCATTCAGGATCCCAACCGGTAGGTCAAACGGGAAACAAACAGGAATCTTCAAGTCCAAACATTTCCTCCACGTACTTTGTTTACCTTGGAGACCAAGGTCAACATAATTAGGTTTCAATGTCAATAACAGAACGGTTGCAAGCCCAGGACAGGGCAAGCCTTTTATAAAGCTGGCTTTCAGGGCCATGGCTACCACCTTCCTTTCTACTCTGGGGAAGGCGGCCTTGCTGTGGAGCTGAGAAGACGTTGGATTCCTGACACTATTATTACAATGTGGGGGTGGGGATTAGCCATCACCGCAGTATGGATACGATCTGAAGATGTGTATTTCCTGCATATCTGTGGGTTACACCAAGCTACATCAAAAAAAAAAAAAAAAAAAAGAAAAGAAGGAACGAAGGAAGGATGGACGGAAGGAAGGAAGGAAGAAAATAAAATGTCAGGCTCTGGCTAGAGGTGTTCATCTACTTCATACATATTTCCCTAAGTACCTAGTATGTGTAAAACATACACACAGTAAACAGAACACACAGAATTGCCCTCCTCCCTGGACCTCCTATCCAGGAAGAGGGCATCTTTAAGTCTTAAAAAAAATACTTGCTTCCCTGAGCTGTAATTCAGTGACACACAGGAAAGCTTGGGGATGAGGCACCTGAAGATACTCTGTCTTCTATGGCTTATTATCTTTCTTCCAGACTATCATGGAAGCTCGGCAAGCACCCACACTTGAGCTATGCAGACTTTTATTCTCGGTCTTAGAGTCCATCTTCCCTGACTCCCCAGCTTCTGAGTGTTGAACATAAAGCAAGGGTCTGACTTCCTTATTTCTTTCTGGAAGCAGTGGATTTGCTAGCACTTTCAAAGACCATCACACTCAAGAATTTAGTCTGAGGTTTCAATCAATTTCTTTTCTTTTCTTTTTTTCTTTTCTTTTCTTTTCTTATCTTATCTTTCTTTTATTTTTCCCAAGACAAGATTTCTCTGTGTAGACCTGGCTGTCTTGTAACTCACTCTGTAGATCAGGCTGGCCTCCAACTCAGAGATCTGCCTGCCTTGCTGGGATTAAAGGCATGCACCACCACTGCCTGGCTTTGAGTAAATTTCTTTTCTCACCCTCTTCCTTGTCTCTAAGCTCTCAGGGTGATTTGTGCAAGACTGTATCTTCTAGTCTGTCCTCGTTGTCCTCATTTCTTTTCCTTGAAAAAACAGAGAGAAGTGCCCACTTAACCCTCCCCCACTTTTCCCAGCTTTGGGGGCTCTGATGGGCTTGGTTCTTTCCTTTACCCCCTAAGGAAATGATTTGAGTAGTAATTTTTCTCTTTCTCTCTCTGTAAAGACACTGGCCTTGTTAGGACGCCTTAATCCCCTCCACCCACTGTTTACCTTCTTATCTGAAAATATTACGGGATCTGCCAATCTGCCAAAGGAAACAGAGACATGTTTTTGAGGCTGGAGACTTACTTTTTGAGCCTGCCAGTATTTATATGGCTTAAATGGCTTCTCTGTTCCTGGGGTCACGTGGGAGGAGCAAACAAACTTTTACCAACAGCTGGGTGGAAGCCAGAGGCCAGGCCAGGTCAAATCCCACAGAAGACCAGGGCAGAGAGCAGGCTGGGCATGGGGGAGGAAGGAAAGAGGAGGGCCCATGCATCTAGGCAGCTTCATGAGTTCCCTATTCAAACAGCCTGTTCCCAAAGTAACTGGGTCTTGTTACTCACCAGGCAAAAGCTGAGCACTGTTTAAAGGCACATACCCCACAAGAAGGGAAAGACTACATTTATTTGTAAGCTCAGGAGAGCCACAGACAGATTGGGAGCTGCATCAAGAGATTTTCTTGCTTTTTAAACTTTTGCCTATTTATTTACTGAATGTTATGAGTATTTTGCTTGTATGTATGCATGCATGTATGTATGTGTACCTTGTGCATGTCCAGTGCTTGTGGACATTAGAAAAGGGTGTCAGATCCCTGGGGCCTGGCGATACAGATGATTTGAGCCACCATATGTGTGCTGGAATCCTGACCCAGGTCCTCTGAAAAAGCATCCAGTACTCTTAATCACTGAGCCTGCTCTTCAGTTCCCACACTGGCCATTTTCCAGTTTACTATTCAGTGACATTAAATGTACTTAGTATTATGTAGCACTATTTATATCTAGAATGTTCCTTATCTTCCCAACCTGAACCTCCAAGTGCATTACACACTAACTTTCCAGTGCTTTCTTCCCTCCAGTCCCTGCCAGTCACCATCCTGGGTCATGCTTACGAACATAACCTTTTCAGGGACCTCTGAAATATATTTTTAAAAATTGCTTCTCATCTAGAGTGACTTGCTTTTCTATTTATTTTTTCTGGACTAGAACCTGGCACCTTGCATGTGGCAGGCAAGCACTCAACCACTGTGCTATACCTCCAGCACTTGCTTTACTCAGACAGGATCTCTGACTATCTCAAGCTGGCTTTGAACTAGCAGTCCTCTTGCCTAGACCTCTGATGTTGGGATGACTGGCCTATACACTCTGTCTGGCTGGGATTTGTTTCACAGGGGGTCATTCTGTACTTTGGCATCACCAATGAAGGCAATTCCTCAACTGAGATTCCCTTTCCCCAGACAATGCTAGCTTGTGTCAAGTTGACCAAAAGTCTGTTACTACATGCCCTAAGAGTACAAAACTGCTAAGTGGGAGACCGTGGTGGAACACAGACACACTCAGAAGCCATTATTTTTCATGATTGATGTTTCTAGAAGTAAGCTCTGATGCTGGTCCAGTACACACACACACACACACACACACACACACACACACACACACACACACAGAATTCATTACCAAAGTATATTCTATGCTTCAAGGTTGCCATAGACGCATATGTCACCAGAGTCACTTGCAACTGTGAGATTTAGGTGTATATTGTGGCTTCATGAAAGCCATATTCTTCAGAGTACTCTTTAAATGACTTATAATTGCTTTTTGGGAATGTGATTTGATCATAGTGTGTGGACACTGAAAACATGAAGGATGGCCTACTGATTAGGGATGGTGTTCTGAAATGAGATAGTCAGATCTTGACTGTGTTGCTTACTGTGTATCTTAGTTAGGGTTTCTCTTGCTGTGAAGTGACACCATGACCAGAGAAACATTTAACTGGGGTGGCTCACTTACAGTTTCAGAGGTTTAGTCCCTTATCATCATGGCAAGAAGCATGGCAATGTTCAGTCAGACATGGTGCTGGTTACATCTTGATCTGAAGGTAATAGGAAGTGAACTGTGTGTCACACTGAGGGAAGCTTGAGCAAAAGAGACCTCCAAGCCTGCCCTACAGAAACACCCTTCCTCTAACAAGACACACCTACTTCAACAAAACCACACTCTCTAACAGTGCCATTCCCCTTGGGGTTCATTTTCTTTCAAATCACTACATTGTATGTTCAGCCAGTTATTTAGCCTCCCTCAGCTTTAATATTTCCCATGAATGAAATGAGGATGACACCGGCTATGAGAAGATACTTGAGATGGTGTTTATAAAACTTAACCCAGAAGAGACAGGAGCTACCCTGCAGGTGAATATTTGAGAAGCTCTTGTGATGGATTGTAGCACCAGTGTGAACCTTGCCTTTTAGGTAAGCCTGGCTTTTACTCTGGGATCCCTGCTTAGCAATTGTACAGTCTAGTTAGCGCTAGTTAGGTTTTTGGTCAACTTGCTATAAGCTAAAGTCACCTGAGAAGAAGGAACCTCAACTGAGAAATTTCCTTCATCTAATTGACCTATTGGTATACCCATAGGGAATTTTCTTGATTAATGATTGGTGGGGGAGGGTTCAGTCAACTGTGGGAGGTGCCACCCTGAGCATAAAAGATGATCCCTGGATGTAGAAGAAAGCAGGCCTAGCAAACTATGGGGAGCAAGCCAGTAACTGGAATTGCACTACAACCTCTGCTTTAGTTCCCGCCTTCAGGTTCCTGCTTGAGTTTCTGTCCTGGCATAGTTCAGTGATGGACTGTGGCATAGAAGTGCAATCCAGATAAACTTTTTCTTCCTCCAAGTTGCTTTTGGTCAGTGTTTTTATTCCAGCAACAGAAGGCAAACTGGAACAGGGTATTACTTCACATTCCTGAGTTTTAAGACTTCTATCTGTAAACTGAGTGTAAATATACAACATCAGGAATATGATTAAGGTGATTTATGTAAACTACTAGTTATAGTGCCTAGTGTACAGCAAGCCCTCAGACAACAGTTCTCTCTCTCTCTCTCTCTCTCTCTCTCTCTCTCTCTCTCCTCCTCCCCCTCCTCTCTTCCCTTCCCTCGCTCCCTCGCACCCTCATTTTATTCTTTCTTTCTTATCTCATATCTAGGTATCCCCTGACTATGGCACTGAGGTGAGGTGGATAGTACAACCTCAGTCTGAGAGTCCTGGAAGCAGGATTGCCATTCCAGATTGAGGTAAAAGCCAGTGGCTGACTGTTTTGCTTTTCTGACCTTCGGGTTGAACCCCAATATCTGTTTCTGGGTTTTTATTAGCTATGCTACGGTACTGGTATGTCCCAGGCTAGGATATTTGTGACTGAGAATGAAGGGCATATTGCTGTATGTCTAAGGCTCTGTCCAATTAATACTGAAAATATCTGTGTACCTATGTCTGGCTACCCAGAAATTTCCTTCATTTCTTCTTTCAAGAGCATTCAACCTAAAAAATGTGTGCCTCTGGGATGTCAACAGGAGGCCAATTGCCCGATGACCAGGAGTAGCCTCCACCTTCCCTATCACCATACAGTGTGTAACTCCCATGCCTTGTCTCATCATCCACGTCCCCAGACAGCTGGTTGAAAGTACACATGGCACTTTACTGACTTGTCCCCCATCTAAGAAAGAACCCAGGGAACAACTAGTTGTACAGCAAAACTGAGTGGATGATCTGAGCCTGAAGCAAATCATTCCTTTCAGGTAAATAGCATCCCATAACCTTATGCCAGACGGGGCTACTCTAGTCTGACACTATACCCTTTATTTTCAGCCCTGATTAATCTGGCCCATTACCAAGTCTCTATCTTCTGATCCTAACGTCCAAACCCATTATTCTTTGTTCACATCTTATCTCCCATTCTACCTTTAGCATCTTCTGTATCACCTGACTCCAGGGCTCAGCTTGCTGGAGAGAAGTGGAACCCTCCCCATTGCCAGCATTGTTTCCCCCAAAATATATTTCCCTCCCTCTAATTAAGTTCTGAAAATTTAAGACCTTGATGGTGATACTAGCTGAGCTAGTGAGAGATCACTGACTCTGGACTGATAGCAGGGGAACCTACATAGGACCAAACTAGGCCCATTGAATGTGAGGCTTGGGCGGTCTGTGGGGCCGCTGGCCGTGGGACCAGGATTTACCCCTGTTGCTAGGAGCACATTCTCTTTGAAGAGATACCTTGCTCAGCCTAGATATAGCGGGGAGGGCCTTGGTCTTGCCTTGAAGAAAAGTGTCAGATTTTGCTGATTCCCCTTGGTAAGCCTTATCCTTTGTAAGGAGTGGATGGGGGAGTGGGTTGGGGATAAGGGTGAGACAGGAGGAGGGAAGAGAGTGGGAATGGGGATAGCTATGTAAAATGAGAAACATTGTATTTTGAAAATCTTAATTAAAAAAGTAAAAAAAAAAAGACAAAAAGAAAATCCTCCTTCACTAGAAGACACCAGGATATCAGAAGGCCTATGTTGCAGATGAAATAGTTCAGTCAGGCAACCAAAGCCCACTGATGCTCAATGCACCAGGCTGCTATTACTGGGTAACAAATAAGCCCAGAGTCTTACGTTTTGCAACAAGAAGTGTTTCACTCACTAGGAATCGTACATCAGCTTAAGTGAACAAGTCAGGTCTGTTTCACTTGGGTTCACTCTGGCATCAGGCTGAAGAGGAATCACATCCCTGGAGAAGTGCAGGGATGACTAAGGTATGCCAGCATAAATGTATGTACATCTCAAGGCCTTGCTCAACTACATCTGCTAGTATCCTTTTGACCCAAGCGCAAATCACACTAAGGGGGTAGCATTACCCAGTCTGCCTTTGGTGGAAGAACTTCACGGCTTCATGAGAAAAGGGCTCTGGAAATAGGGAGGGCTAAAAAACTAGGGTCAATAATTCACTTGATGACTACCGTTAACATGTTTGCATCAACTAGATGGCTCGGTATAGGCATAGCAGAAATGAACGGGTCTAGTAAACAGGACTCATAAGATTCATGAAGGGATGCAAGAACAATCTAGGCAAAGGCAATAGATTCTCTAGGCAGGGTTGTAAGCTGGACACTTGGAGACTATAAGAGGGTACTAGAGATGGAAACTGTATCCCTCAAACTTGGTCATGCTTCAGGATCACCTGCAAGGCTTTCTCGCATGGAATAGTGAACTCATCTGTGGTGGTTTGAATGAGATGTCTCTCACAGTCTCATCTATTTCAATATTTGGTCCCCAGTTGGTGATGCTTTTTGTGTAGGATTAGAAGGTGTAGCTTTGCAAGAATAATAATACCACTGGAAGGGGAGTGACAATGAGAGTTTAAAGTCTTGCATAATTTCTAGATTGCTGTCTGTTTCCTGCTTGTGGATCAGCTTCCTGTTCTAAGCTCCATGTTTCTACTCTGTGGTCCTGAATCTTATCTCTAGTGAATTGAACTCTTTCTTCTATAAGTTGCCATGGTCATGGTGTTTCATTAGTGCAATGGAAAAGTAACCAGTACACCATCTGGTGTTCTCATGCAGTAGGTTTGCAGCAGTGCTTGAGAATTTGTGCTGTCAGTAGACTTGTAGGTAGGACTGATGCTACTCTTGTAGAAACCATCCATGGTGTTGTAGTTTGCAGGACGGATGACCGCTACTGGGAGAGATTATGGGTCTTGCCCAAGTGCATGAATGCAGTGCCCCTTCTCCCTTTCATTTCATCTTTATCCTATCTCAACACATGCTCTTCCATTTTCACATGTGATATGGGAGTCCCCTCTGTGTGCTATGATTACCATTAATGAATAAAGAAACTGCCTTGGCCTGCTGTTAGGGCAGAACTTAGATAGGCAGGGAAGATGGAACTGATTGCTGGGAGAAAGAAAGGCGGAGTCAGGGATGCTGTGGAGCTGCCGCCGCTGGAGATATAAGTGCTGAAACTTTGCTGGTAGGCCATGACCTTGTGGTGATGCACAGATTAATGGATATGGGTTAACTTAAAATGTAGGAGTTAGCCAATAAGAAGTTAGAGCTAATGGGCCAAACAGTGGTTTAATTAATATAGTTTCTGTGTGATTATTTTGGTTCTGGGTGGCTGAGATGAACAAGCTGCTCTCCCCTCATACACACATGTTTCTATTGATTCTGTAAATATCCCCATTACTCCACCATGCTCCAAGAACCCCTTTCTTTCTGTCTTGGGTTCCCTTTTCCTTACTCTGAGAAGATACTAGAGCCCAGAGTGTGGTTGGGGTCCACCCAAAAGAGGTCCATGTCAAGCATTCCATTCTCAGAGTGGAGATGAGAGGTCATATAAAAATGACTTATAGGAAGTCTGTGGCTCTCCTGACTAGTCCCGATGGTTTACCTTATCTTGGAACTGTCCTACATCTTTGAACTTTCATTTAAAAGGTATATGTAGTGCCTGGAGGCAGCTATCACAAGACACCAGCTTGATTGACTTAAGCAAAATGAAAATGTCCCCCCAAGACCATTACAAGTGTGTCATTAAATTTAACCAGGAGTTTGATGAATAGCAACTTCAAACCCAGTTTGCACTTAGAGTTTGACCCAGGATTAGCATGATCTAGTACCACAGCAGGACTTCCAGGGGGCTCAGCTCAACTCACTGAGCTGGGACACCAGCAAGTGCCCTGTTTGTACCCTACGTCCCTGCCCCAAGCAGCTGGTGCTGTGAGGATACTTATAGCTCATTCCAAAAGAGACACAGAAATAAGATCACCTGCTGCTCCTGGGGAACCACAAGTGACTTCTTTTTGTCAATCCCCCCTTTTACTCTGGGGCACACGCTGTGAAAATCAGTGCTTATTGGTTCCTTTTCCCACAAGTTCCAGTGTTGAAACCTCCCTTATTTCTTTCCTCCCTTCTGTTCACTCTCTTGCCTTCTAGGTTATTTTTTTTTTGAGACAAAGTCTCTCTATGTTGTTCAGGTAGCTCTGATACTCTCTAAACATCCCAGGCTGGCCTCAGATCCGTAATCCTGTTGCTGCCTCTTATTTTAGTTTCCCAAGTCCCAGAATAAGGTGTGTATACCATCACACCTGGATTGTGTGTTGGATCTACATCATTCCTTAATTCATTCAGCACACATTAACTGTGTCACCACTCTACATGCTGACAAGACACATGTGAGCTCCACAAAGTCACTGCTCTCCCAGAATTTATATTCTAGAAGGTGAAAGAGACAATAAACAACCAAACAAAGCGATGCACCAAGTAAGTGTCTAGTGCTGTGCAGTACTAAATTACAGATTGAACAGAATGAAGAGGGCCTTCAATGGGGTGATTCAGGAAGTCTATCTGAAAGTAGAAGTAGGAAGTACAAAGGCCCTGGGCAGGAAGATAATTTGTTCTATTTGAGGAGCCAGAACTTAGCTGTTTAATGGGTTGGGTATGTAAAACTAGGGAGAGATGGTGGACAAGGATGTTGTAAACACAGGCAAGAAATGATCTCACAAGCTTTATGGACTGCACTAGAGGACATGGATATGGTTTTTCAACACTGAAAAGCCACACAGGGTTTTCAGCTGGGTACTATTTGCATTTGGCTAAGCCCACTGTGGCTACTTTGTGGGTAGCAGAATTTAGGGCACACACACAAAAGTCTAAACACCCCCAAAGTCTATACAGGCCTCTCATGATGCTATAGGTTTGTGCTCAGGGCTGGAGAAGTGTTTGGAATCAGATCATAATTGATGTTATCTCATTTCCTCCTAACTTTGTGAACTCTGAGAACTCTCTAGGTTTCAGTCTTAAGTTGTGTGTGGTGGACATATCTGTAATCCAAGACTTTGAGAGACTGAGGCAGAAGGACCATGAGTTCAAGGACAGCATCAACCACATAGTATTTAAGAACTGGTCTCTTGGAAAATAACGAATAAGGAAAATTTAAAAAAGGGGCAGAAATAAAAAACTGGTTCTTAAATCAGTAAGGATCAGTTTATTCAATGTGCAAATGCGAAAAGATTTAAGCCACTCTGCCGATCTTTTCCCACACACCAGCCTGGGACTGTCCCCTTCGAGAATTCAGCTATCAACACCCAGCTCCTCTGAAGGAGAGTCCCAGGAGATGATCAGAATTTCAGTGACAGAATAACTCCACATGCTCAACCCATGTGTAAGCTGGCTTCTGCTCCCATGGTGAAGTTTGAGGCTGTCCATAAATATTTGGAAAAAGTGCCACTAAATTCCCAGGGCCAAGGAGGGGTCAGAATTTGTGTTGAGAGTTGGAACAAATACTGGCTATCATGGAGACATAGTCTCTGACCATGACTGAGAATGCAGTGGCTGGAGTTAGACATCAACTAGACGTGACTTGCTGTGCTGGATGACCACATAGCTTCCATGAGGCTCAGTTGCTACATCTTTAAAGTGGGATAGACAATTATGTAAGCACATTCTAGGATGTCATTAGGATTAAACCAGTCAACACTGGCAAAGTACCATGAGAGAGTGAAAGAAAAATGTTATTATAAAGACATCTGGAAATATCTGACCAATAGGTCAGACATGTTGATTCTTTCTGAGATCCTTATAAGATGTAAGGAACCTGTTGTGTTAGGTTTTTCTTTTCTGGTATGTTGTGTGGCACTGTTCCTGGGGAGACATAAATAGATATTTACTCATTCCAGGTAGGGAACCAATGACAGACCAAAGTATGGATACCACCAAAGTACAAGTTGATAAACCAATGAGTTTTCTTGGGGTTACTTACAGGAATGTGGGTGAGGGGTGACTTAAATTAGCAGAAATTACACAGACAGTTGCATAACCAAAGCCTGCCCCAGCATATGTTATGGCTTATGAAAGCTGGAACCATGGGGCGTATTACACAGTCTATAGGCAGCTTAACAGGTTGGAGAGTATTATTGCCATAAAGATCAGTTGTATGCAGGTCAGTTCTTCTAGGCAGCTAATCTTGTCAGAGAGTGTCTCTCAGCAGTCCTTACTATTTACATATGCCTGAGAAGCAGGGCATAGCGAAACTGGTCAGTTTCAGGCACTTCCTGAAGTATTTGGGTTGTTTACTTCCCGGGATTATGGAGCTTCCTTGCAAGGTAGAATGCTTCATCTTCTTTTAGAACATCCTGTTGGATCTCTTTGTAAACACTTTGTGTCTTATTAAAGTTTCTTTCCAAGATGGAAGGTTTTAATCTTTGGGAAAAATGATATAAAACCTAGCAAAATAGTTAACATAATTAACATAAAGGGGGAAAAGATACATTTTGTCTACGGTTTTGGAGATTTTAGTCTACAGTTATTGTCTTTCTTCGTTCTGGCCTTGTCAAGGGACAGAGCATCATGGAGGTAGGAAGCTGTGGAGTAGAAAGCTGTTTATCTAAGAGTAACAAGAATCACAGGCTGAGAGAAGGGTCTGGGGCCACAGACGGACTTTCTTCTTCCACCTAGGCCCCATACCCTAGTGTTTTCAGAATCTTCCAAAACAGTTCTATGAAGTGGTGACTCAATGTGCAACATGTGAGTCTGCAAGAGCATTTCACATCTAGGCCATAACACACATTCATTAAACGAGTTGCTTCATTGTCCTTTCCTATAATCAAATACATGAGGCTATAGGGCACATCTCATGCAAACTACCATACCTGTCTCAAAAAACAAGGTGAAGGTTGATCTTTGGCATCTTTTTGCACACGAGTGTGCGCGCGCACACACACACACACACATACCCTAAAATGACGATGGTATCACTGTTTCTATTAGAGTAGTTGTAAAAATCAACAACTTACTAAGGCCATACTACCAACAGGAGTATAAATTACGCACCCAAGTCAGTGCCTGGTCCTTAGGGGATGCTCTTTGCAGAGGAGATGGCCATTTATTAATATTTTGCCAGCTCTACCATGTTATATTGCTTATCAAGGAGCTTACCCCTAACTGTCATAAAACTTGGTCCCTTCTGCTAAAGTACGAATGAGAGCCTGATTTATACTCTGTCATGGTTAATTTTTATTGCTGATTTGACAAAACCTGGGTCACCTGGGAGGAAGGAAACTTAATTACAGAATTGATTCAATCAGATTGACCTGTAGGCATGCCTGTTTTGATTTCCAAATGTAATAGGAGGGCCCAGTCCACTGTGGGTAGCATCATCCCTAGGTAGGTGAGTCTAGGTTATACAAGAAAGTTACTGGGCATGAGCCAGAGAGCAAGACAGTAAGCAGCATTCCCGTTATTTCTTCTCAGGTCCTTCCTGAGTTTCTGCTCTGGCTTGCCTTGATTATGGACTGTGACCTGGAAGCATACGTAGAAATAAATATCATACTTCCCAAGTTGGTTTTGATCTATTCTTTCATAGCAACAGAATGAAACCAGAATATCCTGTTAGTTATTGAGACATAGATTGAGAATTCGAGTCCACTGCCTGATCAGAAGAAGTATTAGGAATAGTTTATGGTTTAAGTCTGAATGCCTTTGGACCTTTAGGAGGTGGGGTCTAGCTAGCAGAAGTGAGTTGTTGGGGACAGGCCTTGAAGGTTATATCAATTCCTATTTAACTCTCTGCTTCCTGGTCTACCAAGCTTTAACAAGCACACACCACATGTCCCTGCCACCATGGACAGATCCACTATGCTACCATACCTTCTTCACTATGCTGGACTATTCCTGCTGAAACCAAGGGCCAAAATGTTGTCTTTTTTAAGCTGCTCTGCTGGTCATGAGAAAAGTCACAAACACAAGTGGAGGAATGTTTATTATCAGGAGGAGCCTGCTACATGGTAAACATTGCATCACTTAATATGCTTGCAAGGAGAAACGATTTTTGTTTTACCTCTGTGTGTGTGTGTGTGTGATACTTCCTCCAGTGAAATTTCCTCAGGAGCTAGCCACCTTGAGTTTTGAAATAGGGTTTCTCATTGGCCAGAAGCTCACCTAATTGGCTAGACTGGATGGCTAGTGAACCCAGGTATCTACCAGTGTCTACCTCCCCAGTGTTGTGGTTACAAATTCAAGCTGCCATGCCTGGCTGTTTGTCCATGAGTCCTGAGAACTGAAGTCAGATCCTCATATTACAAGGCAAACACTTTACTGACTGAGACGTCTCCCCAGCTCTCTCACCTCCTGTTTGAGATAATATGACTTAGGGAAGTGTGGTGACAGGCCCAACTTCATATCACTAGTCATTGGCTATGCTGGATTTGAACCCAAAGATCAGAGAAAATGTAACCCCTTGGTGGTATCAATTTATCTCACCTGGGCTCCTCTTTCTTGTGACTTATGATGAGGCTGTTTTTTTAGGACTCATCCAAGAGCCCTGTGAAACAACAAGTAGAGACTTGCTGATCACAGTGCATCTCATGGCAGCTGGCCCAGCTCTTGCCCTCTAACCCCTGGCCATAAGACCAGTGGCACAACCAATGTCTTGAACAGTGGCCTAAAAAAACAGAGGGGTCTTGCTCTGGGCCTCTGGGGTTGTTTATATGGAATTGCTCAGACCATGCCCCCGGAATGCCTGAAACCATAGTCGACTGTGGAGAGAAAATAGCATCCAGTACTCCATTTCTGGACACCATCCGGACACATTCCAAAACATGAACAGTCCATTTTAGCTCATGAGTGCATTAGCTGTGAGCCGTGGAAAAGCAGCCCTGTTTGTAGAGTGCTCACATTCCTCTTACGAGCTTTTGGGTCAGAGCCTGTGTTCAAAGAAGTTCTGGATTTTACTTTTTTATCTGCATGGCCAGAAAGCCTAAGAGAACGAGGTGCCATCCTGAGGTACCTGTATAAACAGTGCCAGCAATATAATGACTTGAGTTTCCAGACCTAACAGATTGAATGAGAAGAGTTCTCTGAATTCTTGCTCAATGGAAACAGCAACTTTATTTCTCAAGTCTCGTGAGGAGCCAAAGACTAGAAAAACTTCCTCATTCACAGTTCACTCGTTCATTCATCCATAGAATACAGTGGATATCTACCATGTTTAAGCATTTGGCAGTCTAGGTGGTTGGATAAATTAGATGTAATTCCCATTGCCAGGAAACATAGTCTAGCTGGGGAAGTGATTTCATTAAACAACCTTATAAACACATCTAATATTGAAAATTACTAAAAAAGAAAATGCATGCTTCAAAGAACACACCTAATAAGTGGAGCTGCTCATAATTCTCATTGGAGGTGCCAAAAGACTTCAACAAAGAGGTGCCATTTGAATAATGCAGTGGAGAATGAAGGTGGGTAGGCCAGAGAATTCCATGTAGGAGCATAGACAAGACTAAAAATAATAAGGCTTCGTTGAGCATGAGGAGATTAGCATGGTGGACTGTTGAATGCAAATGACAATATGGGACAGGGAGCAATCAGTGAGGAAATCTCAGTCAGGTCCTGGGAGACCAAGGTAGAGCAATTGGGAGGCACCAGTGACTTTTTAACACCATGATAATGTGAATAATGCTATAATATGTAAATGCTTGTATAAAGAGATAGATGTTGAACTTTTTGTTTGACATTTGAGCACTACAAAAAGAGCAGATGTGTATTAGAATTCATTAGTCTTCTTAGACTACATTATACCAAGGAAATGTTCTAGCCTCACCTCTATTATTGGGGCAAAGAGGCTTTGGAGGAGAAAAATTTTATTTCATTTACAATTATAGGTCACAGTCCTTTATTGAGGGAAGTCAAGCTAGGAACAGGAAGGTAGGCCTGCTTACTACTCCACACATCATTACTTCTGACCAAGGAATTCCTTTATAGCCAAAGACACAGCAGGAAATTATGGAGGGTGTTGCATGGAGGCTGGAAGGAAGACTCATGTCAAGATACCTTTCTTACACAGTTCAGGACCATTCATCTAGGGAATGGTGCTACCCATAGTGGGCTTGAACCTTTTACATCAATTAATAATCAAAGCTATTCCCCTTAGACATGTTCACTGACCAACCTGATCTAGGCATTTTCTCAACTGTGAGTCTTTTCCCAGATGACTTTAGGTTATGTCAATTGTCAGTTAGCTGAGACAGATATTATATAACCCTGAAATATCAGAGGCTTACAGAATAAAGTGCTATATACTGGGTGAGATTTATTTCTGCCCTTCCCACATCTCTACTCTGGGCCTCAGGATGATGGAGGAGAGGCTCTTCTTAGACCCAGAATAAAGAAAACAAATCCAATCATGAGCTGATTATTATTAGTAGTAGGATGATGATGATGGTGATTACTTGAGATGATGGTATAGTTATGATGGAGGTGGGTCTTGTATTAATCTGTTGCTTTCATTGGTTAATTAATAAAGAAACTGCCTAGGCCCATTTGATAGGCCAACCCTTAGGTGGGTGGAGTAAACAGAACAGAATGCTGGGAGAAAGAAGCCGAGTCAGGGAGTTGCCATGATTCTCCCACTCCAGACAGATGCAGGTTAAGATCTTTCCTGGTAAGCCAGCTCGTGGGGCTACACAGAATATTAGAAATGGGTTAGATCAATATGTAAGAGCTAACCAATAAGAGGCTGGAACTAATGGGCCAGGCAGTGTTTAAAAGAATACAGTTTCGAGCCAGGCGGTGGTGGCGCACGCCTTTAATCCCAGCACTTGGGAGGCAGAGGCAGACGGATCTCTGTGAGTTCGAGACCAGCCTGGTCTACAGAGCTAGTTCCAGGACAGGCTCCAAAACCACAGAGAAACCCTGTCTTGAAAAACCAAAAAAAAAAAAAAAAAAAAAAAAAAAGAATACAGTTTCTGTGTAATTATTTTGGGTAAAGCCATGCAGGCGGCCGGGTGCCGGGGACGCAGCCCTGCCGCTCATATTACAACATAGTTACATCATTCTTCATTCCCTTTTCTCATTCAATCTCTTATCACATACCCTTCCTTGCTCCCTTTCATATTAATTTCCTATTTCATTAATTGTTGTTACACAAAGACAAACATACACAAATACATAAATCCAACCTGCTTAATCTTCATATTGTTACTTGTATTATTTCAGGGATAAACATTTAGTGTTGGATAATCAGTTGGTGTGCCCTTTCCTAGGAAAGACTATTTGTTCTTACTCTCAGCATCTCTTAGTTGCCTATAGTTCTTCATGTAGGTTCAAGGCCTCCTGATCTCCCTTAGCCCCTGTTCATATTAGCATGTCTATTATTATTATTATTATTATTATTATTGTATTATTATCTTATTCAGCTCATATTTAGACAGTAATGCTGGTGAGACATTATGGGTATAGCTTCTGACATTCCTAGGAGATATACTCTTATGGCAAACACTGTTCTTGCTCTTACAATCTTTCTGCCCATTTTTCAGCAATGATTCCCAGGCCTTGGATATAGGTGTTGTGTTAGAGATGTATCCTCTGGGAATATGATCTATGACTCTGCATTTTTATTGGTTGTGATTTTTGGTGGTGATTTCTATCTGTCACAAAGATAGGCTTGATAAACAGTGATTCTTTTTCTAAGATGAATTTCTATGTGTGCTAGCATGTGTGTGTTGTGTAAATCTCAGTGCACCGCAGAGGGATCTACACTACTGCCGTTTCCTCTTTGAACAACAACAAAGTACCTGAAATGCCCAAGTTTTCTCAATAGTGATTTATTTTTCACCTTTACTCTTAAAGCTTTAAATGTTACATAACTTAGGCAATGTGGAAGACTATTCCAGAAAAAAGGAACTATCATGTTCCCTCATGCAGCCAATGGTGCCAATGAACTGAGATCAGTATCCACCTTTCTCTGGTCTTGGATTGCCAAATTGTCAGAATTTGCTAATGATCTGGTATCATAGAGATTTCTCAGCTTAGTCCCTTGATTTCATTCTGTTCAGTGGGCTGTGAGACTGGGGAAAGGATAAGGAGGAAGAGATGACGTCAACTAGATAGTTTTGCAAAAGGAGGAAAGAGATACATCAGGTAACCCCCGAATTCTGAGAAATTTGTAAAGCATGCATGAGAAGTGATATCCCCTTGGCAGTGTACTCTTCTTAGACCCTCAGTAAAATTTGATTTTATTGTACAGTTGCTTGTGATAGGGAAGAGATATATGTATCTATGAGTGTGTCAGCTTATGGATGCAGTGGTGAAGTCAGGTTGAACTTGACTGTAATAAAACAGCAAGTTTCCATGAAAGCCAAATACATTCAGGTGCCTATGTTAAACAGTTCAGTAGGTTTAGCATGGAGCGTAAGATGTGAGCCATTGAAGAAATGAAAATAAAGAGGGAGTCATGACAATGGTGGGGAGCCATGGACAGTAAGCTGAGAACTTGGCCTTGAGTACCCAATGTTGCAAGCATTTTCGAGTGTTCAAGACCAGAATAATATGGGGGACTGGAGAAGGAGAACCAAAAGCATTTGGTACAAGTACCTAAACATCCTCACATGCCCTTGAGGGAACCTGCCAACACTGGTGTAGCTGTGGCTGAGAGAAAAGTGGAGAGACTCTGATTTAGATTCAAGATAAACAGCACGGCCTTTTTTTTTCTTTTTAAAATAAAAACTGCCATATCTCTACATGGTGTTGCCATGGCAAGAAGTATTTTCATCTGTTTCAAGAGCAGAAAGCTGCATCAAACAGAAAGAAATGGCCAAAATGAAGGCTTGAACTATCTTTGGGCTATCCTAACTTAGCAGCGTTTTAATTTCTTCATGTTTATATGAGAGGAATGAGAAAAATGAAAGGTCTCAATGACCTATTTCTTCCATTTTCCCATTGAGTGTGCAAACATGCCTAAAATTCATGGAATGGAGGACACTGGCCAAGCAAATAACCACTTGTTGAATGAAGAATGGTCCTCGGGTGGTCCCTCAGCAGCCCGAGGGCTGTTGCCACGCTCCCCTCCCTTTCCATCACCTTTGTGTTTGATTTCGTTCATCTCGTTTCCTGTCTGTCAAGGGTATCCATTGCAGGTATATTTCATTTGTTGCCATTGACTTTTTAAGGGGCCTCCTTAGGTGCCAGTAAATTCTGGAAGACTTCAGAGAGGACATACGGAACATTCCAACAAAAACACAGTTTTAAAAAGAAACATATTCATAATGTCAGAATAAGGAAAGCAGAGTCAGAACTCGGACAGCATTGCTGGACCCAACCTAGGCGTCGGATAAAATGATTAGTTCTATGGTACTAGTGATGTTATGGGTTCGAACAAGAACCAATTAGAACCCTTGACCTCTGGGAACTGAAGGCTCCTGCTGAATATACCAGAAAGCAAGGAAGAAAATAATATTTTGTTAGGATGCCTGGTTCCTCTGTGACCCATAGTTATGACCTTAAACGTGACACAGTCTTTGAGACTGAGGACAGTTTGAGGCATTGGCAGCAAAAGGCTGAAACATTAAGGTCTTGTATTTTCTGAACAGCTTAAGAAGTTCAGCCTATGAAGCACCCATCTGAGAGATTATATATACCATCCCAGTGTTTGTTACTTCCTGCCTGTGAAGTGCCCATCTGAGAGATTGATGGATACCATCCCAATGTTACTTCCTGTCTATGAAGTACCCCTCTGAGAGATTGATGGATACCATCCCAGTGTTACTTCCTGCCTATGAAGTGCCCTTCTGAGAGAGAGATGGATACCATGCCAGGGTTACTTCCTGCCTGTATTTTGTAGTTGCTTTTGCTAGTTCACACTGATAAAAATGGGCCTGAAGGGCAGAGGGCACAGGCTAGAAGTCAATGGACAACAATTCATTTCACGGTGGGAACGTGGGTGTGATTATATTCTCATGGCTAGTGATGCATCTTCTTAGATTTTTGTGGAAGACATGGGCCACATGGGGATGCTTTCTTGGGATAGCTGTAGGCAAGGCGATATGTAGAAGGCCATTAAATGCCTGCATGGAGTTAGAATGGCATCCAATGTAATTCAGCGCTCACTTGGTGAGTATCTATTATGTGTTAGGCAAAGTGAAAGTCTGGAGATTGTAAAGAGAAACTGCTTTAAGCTGCCCCCTTGTGATGTGTAGATATGGACTGCCATTAATGTCAGAATCCTGCCATGTCGTAGGTCCTGGAGCTGAATACTTTCCCCATTTAGTTTTCATGGAACTGCTATCAGTCAATGTTATTATTACCACCATTTTCCACATAAAATAGGTCCCGAAAGCCTAAAGACTCTCCTATGCTTCCATATTAGTAGCAAAGGTGTTGGAGCAAAGGTTGAACATGGACTGTCTGTCTCCATGGTATGTGTTTTATCATTTATTCTTGCAGAAGAGCTGAGGGTCTACGTAGGCTATAGAAATAAGGTCATAGTGGCCTTGGAGAAGGACTGTTACTTACCAGGTAGTCCAGACATATGGCAGTGGAGAGCAAGTATGCCTTTGATGGAGAAACAGCCTCTGCAAGGGGTTAGAGCATATGCAAAGAGTTTGTTGAGAGGCTGGAGAGATGACTCAGTAGGTAAGAAAACTTGCTACTCTTCTAGAGAACTCAAGTTTGATCCCAAGACCTCATGCTTGGTGGCTCACAAATACCTGTAGCTCTAGGTCCAGTGATTTCATGTATTACATACACACACATATATGTGAATAAAAGATGAAAATATTTTTAAGAGTATGGTGTAGCTCAAGTATCTGTGAAAAGAGGCCAGGGATGAATGATTATGTTTACAGCAAGTCTTTGAGGGTCAGCTGCTGCTAAAGACCATATCTTGGTAGTGACCATCTATTGCTGACCATCTATGGATAACTAATATTAGACCAAGGTCCTGCTCTTATGGAATTTCTTCTGAACTGTACATGTCATTAAGCAAATATCATATGTCACTCTTATGAGAAATCAGATTGACAAATGCTCCTATAGTCTGGTATTTGCACACTTGGTGCCCAACTGGTGCTGCCTGGGGAGACTCAGGGATTATGGCCTTGCTGGAGGAGGTATGTCATCGGGGACATGTTGATAAAGGTTTCTGTCCCACCTGGTCCTGCAGCCATGTAATCCCAAAGAAATACACAGAGACTTACATTAATTATAAACTGGTTGGCCTAGTGGATCAGGCTTCTTATTAACTAATTCTTACATCTTAAATTAGCCCGTTATTCTTGTCTATGTTAGCCACGTGGCTTGGTAACCTTTGTCAGTGAGGCATTCTCATCTTTCTTCTGTGTCTGGGTTATAACTGCAGACTGACTCTTTCCTCTTCCCAGAATTTTCCAGTTCTCATTGGCCCACCTATACTTCCAGCCTAGTCACCCCACCTATACTTCCTTCCTGGTTACTGGACAATCATTGTTTTATTAAAATACAAATAATAAACTTTTACAGCCTATAAGACCATTGTCCCACAGCAGGGATAGACTTTCAGAGTTCCAAGGTTATTCCCAGTTTTCTCTCTGCTGCTGTCTGTGGCCAGAGTTGTTCTGTCTCCACTACTGTTCTAGGTTCTTGTTCCTTTGCTCTGCTATTGTGGATTCTAATCCTCTGGAACCATAAGCCCAATCAAAGCCCCTCTTCTGTGTGTTTCTATTGTCATGGTATTTTATCACAGCAATAGAAAAGCAACTGATAAGAAGACTTTATGAAATCTATGATGGGCCAGACCTCTCTGACAAAGTAACATTCAAGTTGGGGTCTGAAGATGGAGATTGAGGTGGCTGTGCAAGAATCAGCTGTGTTGAACAGCAAGGGAAAAGGACAGACAGAGTGAGCATGGGGCCACAGACTACTTCCAAATCAAATGTTCACAGCATGTGTTCCTACGTTTATCACATGATCTTTGTAGAGGGTGTGATGTGTTTTGTGTTGTGTCTCCTGTAGACTTGTGCAGGAGACTCATAATTGGAGTCTCCTATGCGTTCTCACTTCCACAAAACCATTTAGGATCTCAGTGCCACTCTTTTCCAAACTCTTAGTCAACTTGGCATGCTTGATGCTGCCAGTTTTTGTTGCAATGTGCCTGCTGCATTCATTCTGCTGTGTCTCCATGCCAACTGGCCCTCTCTGGACTTGTGACCTTCTCAACAAAGGATGCCATTTCATACTGTTGCTTTGTTTTCACTGGAGCCATGAAAAGTACAACTTCATTAGCAGTCTCCCTAGGTGGAGAGAAGTTTTCTTCACTGACATCATCTCAGGGCTGTCAGTTTTCATTATCAAAACAGGATGCCTTTTTGCATCCACCCACCCTGCTCCTTGGTCTGCCATTCTTGGAATAGATTCTTGTTTAGCAGAGAGAGGAGACGACAGTACTGCATAGACTTCTCAGTTGACTCCTACCTGCCAAAGAAAAGCCACTGGGAATCAAGAGGAAGTGACAGAGCCAAGTCACAACTCTCTCCCAGCTCCTCCAGTCCTAGGCCTTGTCGCAGCACCCCCTCTGCCTTGCCTCTCATTAATCCTCTTCCTCTCTTTTCTGTCATTGGAGGTCATGTGAGTGAGAGCTGATGAATATGTGATCTATTGCTGACCAATACCGCCTTACAAGCATTAGCCTTGTAGGAGGCTATGGGCAGGTAATCTGGGTGAGGCTGCAGGGCCTGTGGTGAGGTCTTGTGCTGGAAGACGGAAGAAGAAAACTTCACTTTCTGTTGATGAGCTGGGAAGGATGTAGATAGACCTGCAGGTGTTTGGGTACTGCCTTCTTTAAAGTAGAACTGAGAGACTAATTGAGTCACTATTGAAAGTTTATTTTTCCTTTTTTTATGTTCAGTTTTAGAGATCTTAACAATGGGGATGCATTCTGAGACACCCATTTCATGGTGACTCAATCTTTGTGTGAATGTCATAGAATGTCATGATGTCACTAGATGATGCCATCTTTTGAAACCAGCATTCCATTTATTGTTGTTGACCAAAATGTCATCTAATGAAAACTTGAAACCAGACAAACATGGGTTTCTCTACTATATGAACCAATTAATCTAACTCGGAAGCCAGTTTAAGTGCTAGTTTGCTGTTTCTTGCAGCTTACACCTGCCCTTGCTGGTGTTTTCCTCTTGACTCAGAAAACCTGCTGAATGCCAGGCACACAGTCACGAAAGCACAGTGGCCAAGTCCTTTTCTCCTCCTTCTATCCCCTTCCTGGCCAGTGGAGCCTCTGATCCTCAGTGCTGGCTTCTCCATGGAGCCATTGTCAAATTTTATTCCCCACAGTAGACTGTATCCAATTAGCCCTGTCTTTCATGTGTGTTTCTTTTTTCTTATTTTCCTATCCTTTTGTTTTGTATCTTTTAAACAAGTTTTGGCTAGTTAAAAAGAGGCATCTTTCTGTCCCCGCCGCAGTGGAGTGTGAGGATAAAGGTACTGGAGCGAGGGCAAGAGTGTTATCAGAAGCAAAAACAAGACAGGAGAATCCTAATGACTGTCAATTTCATGTGATACCTTAGGAACACAGCAAGACACTGGCAGAGAAAAATACCTGGGAAGCCAGGCTTGGTGGTACAAGCCTGTAATCCTAGCTACTTGGGAGGCAGAGGCATGAGAACCACAAACTTTAGAGACTTCTGGGCTACATAATGACAGAATGATCTGGAGTCAGCATGGATAACGTAGTAAGGTTTGTTTAAAAACAAAAATGAATCAGACAATCCAGGATATGGCCCTGGGTAGAGTGCTCGCCTAGTGTGACTGAGGCTACTGCTATTCAAAAATGAAAAAATCATAGTTGAAGTTAAGTCTGGAAGCGTTGGCATCATGCATGATTGAGTTTTACTACAGTTATTTACTGCAGGTCCTCCTTAGCCCAGCTTTCTAAATTGTGTGTTGCAGCCCTGAGATGGGGTTGCATAACTGAATGTGTGTGTGTGTGTGGCGGGTCACAATAAGTCTGGCAACAATAAATGGTTTCTACATTCTCAGCAACCAAAATTAAATTCAAAATCAAACAGCTCACATTCACTACAGCCTTGATTGTGTACATGGGACGAGTACACTTTTGACCTCGTGTGCCCGTCATGTCCCACGACAATGGATGTTGCCTGAAAGTCAGGTTTCCGCTCAGATTCAAGATTCTCATATATCATAATTTCAGGGTTTTGTATTATACCTTAAAACTTTTCCGAGCTTAAAGAAACTTAATGGTTTAACTATATAAAACAAAGGATTTTGAAATATTTTCTATCATCGTTCTTTACCATGTAAGGATCAAGTGAGTGTATTTTTGGATTGTATTGTGCTAAAATGTTTGATTTTAAAAGTTATTGCTTAAGTCACCGAGTTGAGTCTCTCACACACATACACACATGCAAAAATCACTAAATTAATTTTGACTTGAGATTAAGATAGAACTTCCAACAATGTCTGAAATGGCCCTACACATACTTGGGCCATTGCATAATGTGTTTTTATTCAAAGAGGAATGGACAGTTATTAAGTAAAGATGTTGATCAACTATGAAAAACATTGGTGATTCTCCCTGCTCTGCAATTTTAAGTATTCGACCAAGATTTAATTCTTTATGTAAAAATAAACAAGCACATTCTCCTCACTAGTGTGCAAAGTTCAAGACCCAAATTCTCCACAACATGAAAAAAACTAGATGCATCTACATGAGTGTTTTTTGTCCTAAACTATTACATTTTATTTTATTCAAATTAAAAATTTCTTCCCAAATTTACACAAGAGCTCAACTTCCTAAACTTATAGAACACTCAAAACAATTCATGAGAAACAAAATGAATGAAATTTATTTGTCTCTTTCATCATCCTTACACTAACTAATAGGACTTCTGATCGTTATTGTTATCGTTATGTTTCCCTCAATGTTATCGCCTTCCAAAGGTCTCGTCACTAACAAGTTTCACTCATTCCAACAAATACCAGTCTACCTTATTCCAAAACAGGTAGTACTTATCCATTCCCCTAAAGATGAGCATAATCTTTGTACTGATTTGCTTATTATTTTTATTGAATTAACAAACTTCCTAGGTCTTTTACCTCATACCATTACACCTACCACCCTACTGTCCATAACCTATCTTTAATAAATGCTAAAATTATATATATGTCAAAATATGGTTTTACAATAAACCATTTATTTATTATTTATTATCAGTAATTGATCTGCATACTTATTTTATATGCTTCTATATTTATGGCCGTATAAAAATTTCTTAGATGGGGCTAGAGAGATGGTTCAGCAGTCAAGAGGGCCTATTGCTTTTGTGGAGGCCCAGGATTCAGTTCCTAGCATCTACATGCCTGTTACTCCAGTTCTAGGGGATCTGATGCCCTCTCCTGGACTCCCCAGGCTCCCACACGCATGCTGTTCCTTTGGCAAGTGACTGTGTTTAAGAGTTCTTTACATTTACTTACTGGGTGACAGAATTCATTTTCTGGTAAAAAGATATGTGGGACATAGCTGTGTATGAAAAATAGAAGTAAGCTCACATGGTTCTCAGTTCTAGAGACTGGAAAGTCCAAGGGAATAGAGCCAACATGTCCTCAGCTTCCAGGTGGGGGAGCTTCCTGGCTTAATATCTTAACAGTGGTGGCTTCATGTGATGACCAAGAACAAGAGAACCATATAGTACTTGCTTTTATAACACAACTGTTTTGTCAAGAATCCATTCATCCATGCATTCATGAATGGATAAATCCATTCATAAGGGCAGAGTGCTCCTGGCCTACTTACCGCAATAAAATATGATTAATGTATGACTTGGGTCATAAGGTAATAGCAAAATTTCAATGCACACTGCGTGCAGAATACTTTGCGTAGTGCCCTTTGCCCATCTCCATGCTCTAACCACCTACTCCGTGCTTTCGCAGATCATTATGAACATTTGTGATGTCTTTAGGGCCAGGAGGAGGGAGAAGCTACTTCCAGGGTTCTGGAGGGCTGACATTTGATGCCTCCATCACAGAGAGAAGGAACTCTGGGCTCCCACCTAGCATTTCTAATAATCATTTTTTTTTGCCATAAATAGTTCAAAAAAGAAAGCAAAATGTAAGAATGTGTGAGTCCTGCCCAAGAATGTATGCTATGTTCTTTTAAAAGGAAATGTCAACAGAGAGTTGGGTGACAACCAGTCTCACGCCGACCTTTCCAACAAAGCAGAGGCCATTCCTTGGAAACTATTTATAAAGGCTCTTATCTGAGGGAAGTTAATTCTAGGCTTTCTTCTAATTCAGAGGACAGGAGGGTCAACTCATTAGCTATAACAAGCCTTTTGGAATGGGCATTGCAAAGTTGGAAGGACATGGCCATTCCCGTGGGAGTGCTGTTTGGTCGGCTACAGTGAGGCAGCTGGGAGCATGAGATGCCATGGTTTACACTCTACCGCCTCTTGGCACAGGGTGATATTTCTGAGTTCAGACCTCAGTTTGCTTATCTGTAAAGTGGGCATAATGATTCTGAGCTCCCTAACAAGACAGACATAAGGACTGAGTCTACAGGACACACTCCATGCAGTGACTCATTCACAGGTCTTTCCTGGGTGTTTTAACTTTTCATCTTCCTCTTCTTCCTTCTTCTCTTCCTTCTCTCATTTCTGCTTCCTTTTTCCACCTTTCTCCCCCCTGCTTTCTCCTCCTCCTTTTAAGTGACCCTCTTGTCGTCTGTCTGTGATTGTTTCGATCATTGCCTCTAACTATTCTCCTTTATAACTGTATTATGACTGCTATCTCTGGTGTTCTACTTTGAGCGACATCCATCTTCATGGCTGTTCTAATACTGAGAGTAGTGCCTCAGTTAATATCACTAGATCATTCTGTAAATGAGAAAAGGACTTGCCTAATGGTGATGCCATTGTGCTGGAAATGCCTGCAAGAAGGAGGGATTACAAGGAAAATCCAGAAGCCAGAGCAAGGGGATGGTAGGCAGAGACTTGGCCCATCTCTAAAACCCTGTTTGAGATAATTACCCTAGGAATTTCCTGAACTCTAATGTCCTCTAGATGAACGGCCCTAATGATCTAAGAACCTCTCACTAGGTCTCACTTCTAAACACACTGCCTCTAGGATGAATCTTTCCATGTAAAAACCCTGGGTGACAAACTCAAACCATATGCAAAAGATGGCAGAGAGAGTGAGCACTCATATTGGAGCCTGCTGGGTTATGAGCCCATGCTTACTTGGTGACCATCTTTGTAGCCTTAGGGAAATGACTTTACCAATTAGAGCCTCTGCCACTGAATTCAGTGATTGGATAAGACTTATGTGCCTGGCTGATCCTAAGTGAAAGTTAGGGAGAGTCTCTCTTTGTGTCCTGGAGGAGGCACTGGGGTGGAGTGTTTGGAGTGTCTTCCTCCTGCTCCTAAAGAGCATGAAGCAGGGTAAGAACCTCCGTCAGAGTATTCCATCTTTCTTCCTGTAAAGTCAAACCAGAATGGCACCAAGATTTCCAGGCATGGTGACAGTAAGTGACCTCTGATTTCATGGCCTAAGCCTTTTACTCACCCTGTTACTATGGATACACTGAACAAGAACACCCAACAGTGGCTTTGGAGAGCTCTAGGGGCTGTCCTATCCAAACATAACATAAAAGAAGAAACTGAAGCCTAGGGGCATAATTACTTCAGACCAGTGGGGTGGTGATGGTGTGAATGGATGGATAAGAAAAAATAGACTCTGAATCCAGACTCCAAGTATCTGGATCTTGTTTATATTGCATAAATATGGGACTTCAGGCCAGTTGCTCAAGGTGTCTGTCCCCATTCTTTACTTTTATTCACGGCCCCGAAACGCCAAGTATTGTGGGCATTCCAGTGAGTTAATGTGTGAGGCTACGTTGCCACATCCCACATGTCGGTAGTATCCTCTAGTCTCCAACCCATAGTATCACTGTTAATTGGCATAAATTTGCAATCAGATCCTCACAGTATAGCTTTTTTCTTCCTATCATACTTTACCAAGCTCCTGGGGCACACTGTGGGCTTTCTAGAAGCAGATCCCTAGATGTGTATTTTTGCTTGTTCCTTTATTAAGCTTCAACTCTGAGAAAACAGAAAAGAATATGGGCTGAGGTGTTTTGCATGGCCAACAAAGACCTCTCATCCCAGTAGAAGGGTCAGAAGCAGTGGAGGGGCTTGATGTCTGCAGAATGACCATACTGATGCAACCACGTTTGGGTCAGAAATTAGAGAACTATTGAAACCATATGGAATGTATAAAGACAGGTTTCCTGATCATGATTCTCTAAGCAACATAGTGCAACAGCTATTTGCATAACATTTATATTGTATTAAATATTCTCAGTCAGCTAGAGATGATTTGGTGTGTTTGGGAATATATGCAGGTTTCATGCAAATAATTCCCATTTCATACAAGGGATTTAAGGTTGCTAGGATTCAGGTATTTAGGAAGACCGATCCTAGAATCAGTCTTTCTATACCACAAAGAATCAGCTGTGCTGTCCACAATACAGAAGTAACCAGGCATGTCTTGGTATAGGTTAATTTCCAAGGGCCATGACCATGGCCATGGCTGGGACAGCTATGTAGCTCAAGTAGACCCCAAGACCTGGAGGCAGAAGACTCTCCTCCACTGATGAAGGATATGGGCTAACACAGACCCACTGAGGCATGTGCCTATGTAGCAATTGAGCCTAAAGATACTGTTGACAGATGTTTCTACCCCGCCTGGTCCCACAGTGATTCAGTCCCAAAGAAACACACAGAGGTCTACATTAATCATAACCTAGTTGGTTTATTAGCTCAAAAAAAGAGAGTAGTTGGGATCAGGCGGGATAGAAATCTCTGTCAAGAAATGGCACCAATGTGGACAACTAAATCCACTTAAAACCTGAGAGAGTTTAGGAAGTAATTCTAGACATAAAAGAACAGAGTTAAGCTTGGCTTCTTGGTAGCAACATTTTCTTGACTGGGTTATGCTAGAGGCAAGCATGTCTCATTTAAGAGAGATTTCCTCACTCAGCCCCACTATGAAACACTTAAATGGTATTGATGAATAGCTGACCACATGCTTTTTGGTGGTGGCAGGGAACTTAAAACTCCATAGAGTTGTGGCAATAAACATAGCTCTGGTTGGTACCTCCCACCATGAGGCTAGACTTTCAGAATGCTAGGGAATAGGGTGGATTCAGCTGACAAAGCCATGGCTTTAATTCTAGCCATATCGCTAACAAATTAAAGACTCATGTGATCATAAAAAGAGATATACAGTAAAGGTAAATTTAAACACAAAGAAAACCTTTAAACGGTTTACAGTGTGTTTAAAAATATATGTGGGCTTGGGAGAAAAAAGAAAAAGAATAAAGTCCAGAGAGAGAGAGAGAAAGAGAGAGAGAGAGCAAGAGAGAGAGAGAGAGAGAGAGAGAGAGAGAGAGAGAGAGAGCAAGAGAGAGAGAGAGAGAGAGAGAGAGAGAGCAAGAGAGAGAGAGAGAGATGGATCTCTGAGTTCTGTGAGGATAGCCTGGTCTACTGAGTTCCAGGAGAGCCAAAGATACACAGAGAAACCCTGTCTAAAAACCTAAAAATTAAAACTAAAAAGACAAGAGATAGAGTTTAAAATTAAAGCCACGTAAATACACAGAGAGTCTAGATACTGTATGGCATTGCGTGGTCTTTGAATTATATGACTGCTGAGGAAGGAGCAACAGCTGCTAAAAGACATTTGATTATAAATGCTGCTGGATTAATCCAACATATGTATTTTGAAAATGGCTTGACTTCAAAATTTAAGTCAAAAGTTATGATACTTTGGAGAAAAGGTTTTTTTTTTTTTTTTGTTTCCACAGGAAATGAGAAACTGTGGATTCATTCTGTGTTAAGAAAATCAAGTTCGATCAAGAAAGGCCCCCTGAAAAATCTCCAATAGGAGCAAATGGCTCAGATGATTCAACATTTCAGAGGACCTCTGTTGGAGTTTCCTCTGTGTTCTACATCCAGAATAGTTTCAAGACTGTTGGCTGAGATGATCAAGCCTCGCAGAACACTCCAGTCAGGACTTGACCATAATTATAAATTTTCTTTAGGTCCCCATAAGATTATCAGTGCCTCCAATCAGTAGGAAGTATCCTCAAAAACTATGCCTACATTTCCAAAAATTGATTATGGATGTTTGCCTTTGTTTAGAATGTTGGTTTCAAGTTGTTATGGATAATGGTCAGGAAAAAAACTAAACAAAGGAGATTTGATTCAGAGTTCTTTAAAAAAAAAAAGAGGGGAAGTGCTGTGGGACAATGATCTGTACCTTTTCACTTGTAGTATTTTAATAAAATGCTGATTGGCCAGTAGCCAGGCAGGAAGTCAGATGGGGCCACCAGGCAGGAAGTAGAGGCAGGGTGACAAGAACAGGAGAATTCTGGGAAGAGGAAATTCTCAGTCTGCAGTTGTAACCCAGATGCAGAGGAAGCAAGATGAGAATTCCTCACTGATAAAAAGTACCAAGCCATGTGGTTAACATAGACAAGTATAATGTGCTAATTTAAGATGTAATAATTAATTAATAAGAAGCCTAAGCTAAAGGCCAACCACTTTATAACTAATGTAGACCTCTATGTGTTTCTTTGGGACTGAACAATTATGGGACCAGGTGGGACAGAAACCTCTGTCAACAAGACACCATTGAAGGTAGTCCTAAAGTTATCCTTTCTATGCCATGGAACAAAGACTCCCAAAGATGGAAAAACCTACTTATTTATCAATAGAGATCTGGAGGTCTGTGTGAAATGGTCTTCCTTACCTAAATCACTGAACTGCAAGTAGAACCCAGTGAGTTTTTTTGTTTTGTTTCGTTTTTTTTTTTGTTTTTTGTTTTTTGGTTTTTTTTGTTTTTTCGAGACAGGGTTTCTCTGTGGTTTTGGAGCCTTTCCTGGAACTAGCTCTTGTAGACCAGGCTGGTCTCAAACTCACAGAGATCCGCCTGCCTCTGCCTCCCACGTGCTGGGATAAAAGGCGTGCACCACCACCGCCCGGCTAACCCAGTGAGTTTTAAGTTGTCTTATATTTTAAGTAATTTAACCATAAATATCCAGGTTGGGGAGATAGATAAGTCCACAAAGTCCTTGCTTTGCAAGCATGAGAAGGATGCTTGAAGCATTTGGAAGGTGGGGACATGTGACTTTCTGAGGTACTTTGATCAGACAACCTAACCTTTTTGGTAGCTTCCAGGCTGGTGGAAGACCATGTTTTTTAAAAAAAAAATAAGGTTGGTTATAGGGGAGGACAGCCGCCAATGTTGTTCTCTGGCCTCCACATGTGTGTGCACATGTATGCAGGCACATAATACATTAAAACATTTAAATATTCATACTTAGTCCACGAATTAAGTAATTTCTTAAAAGAATGCACCCTTAATCATCTGAACAGCCCTTATCTCATTACCATGCAGGCATGAGAGAAGGCAGAGAAACAAGAAGGTATGAACATTGTTTTTAAAACCTTTTTTTCTCTTTTCATGGCCAGATCAGCTTTCTGAGACCCCTACTCTTGGTCTCTTTAAATATCTTTGGTTTAGCTCTATGTGGAGGCATTTGTTCACTGACCCATAAAGACGGCTTAGTCCCCTTTGCTGGTCTCTGCTGCTTGCCCACACCTAACTCCTTATTCACAGACCTGTCTTTTCTCAATATCATTCTCGAGGCAGTCATCAAAGCCTTCTGATGCTGCTCCATTTTGCATTTGGGTAACTTCAATCTGGCTCACCAGCTCTCTCCCTTGTTTTCCTTTGTCTCTCTTGAGACTTGGAGCATAATTCCCTCTCTGTCATCTTTGCTTCTCCCTGGATAAGTTGGCTCTGGCCGCTTGAATTGCTGAAGTAGGTAGCATGACTTCTGTGGTGATATTGGTGGGTGATCAGAGACCATTAGCCTGTTTTGAATGTTTAAAAAGCATTCCTTTGCTGGACTCTGCTGTGGAGCTCTGAGTCTGGTTCCAGTAAAGGTCTAGATCTAGGTAGTAGCTTTTCAAGGCATTTGATCATGGAGTCAGGAGAGCTGAAAACCAAGGCAGAAAAGTTTATATGGTTGGTGTCTATTGTTTTACTTGTTGATTATCCCACAACTTAGCTCATTTTCCAGTACCATGTCTGCCTGTATTGTACCATGTTCCAATATGATGATGATGATGAACTAGACCTCTAAAACTGTAAGCAAGTCCCAATTAAATGTTTTCCTCTATAAGAATTGTGTCATTATCATGGTGTCTCTTCACAGCAATAAAAACCCTAACTAATACAGTGGTCGATGTCTACAATTCCAGAATTTAGGAAGCAGAGGCAGGATAATCAGAAATTCAAGGTCGTCCTTGGATGTATAGCTAATTGAAGGCCATCCTGGACTATATAACACTGTCTTAAAGTATAAAAGGAAATAAGGAAAGAAGGCAGGTGGGAAGGAGGGAAGGTATGAAGGAGAATTGGTAGAAGGAACCAGCAAGTAAAATAGCAAACATGGATATCATTTTGGTCAAGTCCTAGCCTTAGCTAGAGGAGATTTGGCATGCACACCATGCGTGGCTTGAGGAAAGACAAAATGGGCTTCCCGCTTTTGCACCATGTAGGTGTGAACTCCTGGCAAGCCCAGCTCTGTAGACTCTCCTGTAGCTCTAGTGGTTCAGGATTATCTTCTGAAGAAAGTTGTGTATGACAACTGGTGGACCAATATGATGAAAGAGGAGACTGTTCACTCATTTCCCAGCTGCCCAGACCCAAATAATCACACAGCAACTATATTAATTACAACACTGTTTGGCCAATGACTCAGGCATATTTCTAACTAACTCTTACATCTTAAATTCACCCATTTCTATTATTCTATATTCTACCACGAGGCTCATGGTTTGTTACCTCTTGCTTCTTGGGCAGCTACATGGCATCTGTCTCCTTTGGCAGCTACATGGTGTCTCCCTGACTCCACCCACTCTCTCTCTTTATCTCTGTTCCGATTTCCTGCCTGGCCTTACTCTGTTAAGTCATTGGCTGAAAGAGCTTCTTTATTAACCAATGGTAACAAAACATATTCACAGCATACAGAGGGGAATCCCACATCAACATGATTAAAAGCTAAGTGGAGGAGGAAAGCGTGACTTCAGTGTTACAGAGACTCCAGAGTCTGGAGGGGAAGGTTCTAGGCATGTCTACCACAAACCTTGGCTTCCCTATAAGTAGATGCCTCTTGTGTGCTCAGTTGGGGTCAACATCAAGGTTTCAGTATTCACACTGTTGCTATCCCAGGAAAGCAGTGTGTATTCTGTGTACTGTAGGATGTTTGGCCCTATCCCTGGTGGTGACAACCCATTGATGTCACTCAAGTATGGTAAGCAAAAATGTCTTCATGTGGAACCAGGTGTCTCCTAGTAAGCAATTCACCTCACTGGGAACCTCAATCAAGGTCACCAGCCTTCCCCACCAGAGTGTGAACTTCAGAGATACACTGAAATATCAAAAATTTATTCTGTAGAGTTTTATTTGAGTTGAGAGATCCATGGTTGCTGATTGATGGCAGAGGCTAAATCTTGAAGAGACTGGCTGCGCTTGTTTTCAACCATAGATACCTTGGTCTCTGCCTCTTGAGTCCTTTCTATTTCTTTTAGCTTCCATCTGACACTCAGACTCAGTAACCCTGTGTCCTTTAATAAATCCCTGCTTCAGTTAACCCAAATCTGTTTCTGTTGTCTCCCATGAAAGAACTTCACAGACACAATGATTAATCTGTTCAGTTTTACAATTTGGTAACAGTCATCCAAGACTGGAAAATTTCCAGACACAGAATAGAGGGGAGACCTGCACTTGACCATGGTTGCTTCTTCTTGTCTCTACGTTTCCAGTCTTCCTATTTCCCATATTTGTATATATTCTTTAGGCAATTTCTTGTCACTCCAGGGGGTGCTGAGTTAGTTAAATAAAGTACTCAATCATCTCTTCTTTTGCATATGAGTGATGTATGTGTGTGCATGCAAGTTTGTGTGCATGTGTGCCTGCATATGTGTGTGTATAGCCACGTGCCCATGTGTATAGGTCAGAGATGAACACGGGGTGTCTTCTAGGAATGTTCTTTACCTCAGTTTTTGAGACAAAGTCTGCTGTAGGAAATCTTACAGAATTCACTTACTTGGTTAAACAGGCTAGCTGGCAAGCCCCAAGGTTCCATCTGTCTACCAGGGCTAGGATTTCAGGTGCACACTACCATGCCTAGCTTTTATGTGAATGCTGGGACTTGAACTTAGGTCCTTCTGCTTGTGAAACAAACACCAAGCCCTCTTGCAGCCTTTCAGTGATACTCTTAAGGAAAGCTCTTTGCTTTGTGACTTCTCTGGGTATTGGTAGTGGGATCATCTTTAACCCTAAAACTCATCAATTCATAAGGAGACATCAACTTATAAAGAGACACAGATCTACATTTCTCCATGTTTCACATGTGTGTAACTCTCCCTCTCCAAAAAAGGAATTGTTCTTTTTTTCCTGGGTCTTGGAGAGCTTCCATTCTGTTTTTCCTGGAAAGCTATCTACAACCCTGGAATGGTTCCACTTTCAGGGATATGTAGCAGAGACCATTATTGATGCTGGTGATGGCTCTATCAGAGTGTTTGAAGCCTAAAGGCTGAGTCCCCACATTTTTTTCCAGCATGCTCCTGTTGTGCCCCTTTCTCCTAACTATGATGTATAGCTTTCCAGCTTATCATGGGGCTTGTCCTCCACCGCAACAGAAGCAGTCTGTCAGTCTTCAGGGAAACATCATATCCTTAGGTTGGAATTGCTAGGAGACAATTGAATTCATTGAAAATGGTCTTTGAAAATCTTTTCATTTAGAAAACGCCTTCCTTTAAAAAATATATAATTGTCTATTTCTGAAACTAAGAATTTTATATTTTTTTTCTACCTAACTGCTAGAAAGATCTTAGGCAGATTTGTTACTACTCATAGATTCTGGGTTATCTATCACACTATATATCATATTTCTTAATTCCTTTTCCTTATGTGAATTCATTAGGACAGCATTTATTTATTAACAACACTGTGCTCTTTTAAAAATATAAGCTATTTCCAAGCTCTTTTGGGAAGGAATAGGGCATAGATTATACAATGCTATCCACCAGCTGTCTTGGATATTCTTTTAGCTGATTGTACTTTTCTGCTTCCACAACTGGACCAGTTGTGGCAGTTGGACCAGCCCCAGGCCCAAGGCAGGCACTCACTCATCACTTAATTATGGATGCTAAGTATATTCATGCTTGGTCTTTTGGATTAGATATGGTCATGAAGCAAGATACTTCGTTCATTTTAGAATAAGGGAAGGGACAATGGAATTGAAGCAGTATCCCTATATTGGTAGCACAGGCAAGGGCTGTCACAAGACATGGGTGTGTTGTATTTCTGTTTTGTGTGACTGACCCAGTGTTTTAAGAGGTGATATAGGAAGTCAGGGGTTATGCTTGGAATCTTTCATACCTAACCTCCATCTAGGAGATTCTGACACAAATAATTCAAGAACCATTTTAAAAATGCAGAAGGCAGGCCTGATCTCAGCTACCTGGAAGGAAGGTTGAAATAGGAAGGTTGCAAGTTCAAGGCCCACCTGGGCACTTAGTGAGACCTCGTCTCAAACAAAATCAACCCCACCAAACAACAAACAAGTAGAGAAAGAACCTGAAATATATTAAAAATGCAGAAATAAAGGACTGAATTTTTGAGAGTTATCTGGGCATAGGTATCTTCTAGGAATGATGTCTGGACTTTGTCCCCTAATGGTCTCATTGAGCAGGACTAGGACCAGACCAAGGAACCTGTCTTTGGAATAGTCATCTCAGGTCAGGGGTCAGGAGGACATGTTTCTATTCCTATTGTACTGGACAGCAAGCTTTGCAAGAGCAAACAACCGCTTGCCCATGACCTTGCCAGACTAGAGCACTGGCTTCAGCTTGGAGGAACTCTGACGACTGACATGTGCAGGGTTTACACCTAGACTGTCAATTCCATAGGCAGAGGGTGCAGAAGAGCCAGCTTAGGAAGAGGGGGGGTTATCAGCCTGTTGTTTTATCCAACAATCTATAATGGAGAAGTCAGGGTGGCCTTGATATTCTACATAAGGTGCAGCATTATCTAAAATGAGAGCAGTGGGTGGGAGATGCAGCTCAGCGATAGAGTGCTTGAAGACCTAGGTTCAGCTCTAAGCACTGCAAACAAAAACTTAAACTAATAAATAATAAGCAAGATGTTGATCTGTACTTATGGTGTACAGAGGGAAAACACTGTTTAGAGTCCATGGGTATACTGTGGTAGAAAGTGAAGGCAACCTTCACTTAGCACCTACTGTATACCAGATCACATTAATCACATTAATTTCATTCATTAGCTTGTTAAATACTGACACTTATGATATAGCGAAGATACCAATTTTTTAAAAGTTGGATATATGTGTGTGTGTGTGTGTATGTGTGTATGTATATATGTATATGAATGAGTATCTGCATGTATTTTCCCCATGTGTATGCAGTGCTCCATAGAGGCCAGAGAGGGCACCAGGTACCTTGCAGTTAGAGTTAAAGACTGTTGTGAACTGTCCTGTGGGTGCTGGGAACTGAACCCAACTTCTCTCAAGAGCAACAAGTTCTCTTTCTTAATGACAAATAAAACTGAACAGAAAGGGACTTTCTTCTTTTTGCCAGAGTGACCTGATGTCTCTTTAGCCACCAGTGTCTACGAGACTACATACTACAAGATCCCCACTGTAAAGTTGTCCCACTACATCTTAAGATGGCCCTCCATCTTATTGGGCAACGCCCGCCCCTGGTAACATGGAATTCAAGCTTTACAGTTTCTCAGTGTAACACCCCCTCCCACTGGAGCCAAGCCAGCACAGCTCCCGCGTTACATACTGTTTGCTCTGTGTCTCTGATACGTGCCTGGTGTAATATTTACCAACTGGTCGACTCTGTGGACAGAGCAGGCAGTGAGACTGTCTGTGTTTGCTCCACGTTGCTTCCTGGCTGGGCCCATTTCCATGGCAACGGGCCTTCCTGTCAGCAGGCTTGAAGGAAGGCACAAAGGACCACACTGTTGGGGACTGCTGCCTGTGGGCCAATGGGCTTGAGTTTTTCTCTTGGCTCTTTAACAAGAGGAGTAAAGCCTTCTCTGGAGCTTTTCCTCTTTACTTTCCTGTGTCCTGAAAGCAATCTGTTTGGCTTTGTGTTTTACATCCTGCAGGAAGATTGGATTCTGTGATGTACTGGTGGTGAGGAAGGGGTGGGGGAGGGAGAAGTAGGGATGACCCTCTAAGGGACGTCATGGGATCCCGTGGTTTTGTTTTGTTTGGTTTGGTTTACAGGGCAGCAATGCAAGTTTGACTTGCCAGGTGTTTTTCTCTTCTGGAAGCTCTCTCACCTACCCTTCCTGTTTGTGACTTAGAAAGTTCTGCAGGAAGGGAATATCCCCTCTTCACTCCCAGCTCTCCCCTTCCAGACTGACCCTAAACTGGCAGAGAACAAAATTGTCCCTCTCTTGGCAGAAATTCTGGTGTCCCTCTTATCCCAAGCTAAGCGTTAAGGCCCGTACCATGACACAGGATGCCCCACAAACCAATAGGTCCATCAATGACTGGTGGAGACCAAATACCATCTACCTATGTGGCCCTCCATCATCTGGTAGCCACTTTCACATAGCAAAAACAAGCAGCTGACATTAATTTTAACAGTATATTTTATTGAGCTAAATATATCCCAAATATTATCATCTCCACAGGCAAACAATATAAAAACATTTAGCTTTCTCTCTTCTCACTGAGTCTCCAAAATCTGGAAGGTATTTTACACTTGGCACACATCTTGGTCTAAACTAGCCACATCACCAAGTGGCTCCTGGCACTGGGACTAGTCCACCCTGCATTACTTTTCCAGCTTCCTCCTGGTCCAGAGTCCCAATTTCCCAGGGTACCTGGCACCACAAATACTGTAGAATTTCCACATCTTTTGTGCATATGTCTCAGTACTTAACATTTCTCTTGTTTGACATGCATTTCTCCAAGCAGCCTTTAATTCTTCTTTGAAATGCTGTGACATAAATTTTCAGTCATTTCTCTTGGACTCTCTTCTTCATTTCCCTGCTATCTTTTTTTCCTCTTGAGCACAGCCCTAAGTCTGCTTGTCATGGTCTTTTCTGTTACAAGAATGGGTCTAAAAGCAAGCACATGCCTCACTTCTTGGCCATCCTGGGTCTCCTGCGTGATTGAGGTGGGAGCTGATCTTGGACTAGATGCTGCAGTTTTTCTGCTGGAGTCAGGATTCTGCTCTGCCAGACTACCCCACACCACCACTGTCCTCCCTCTTCCTGAATCCCAGGGACTGAGTGTAGTCCTAAGTAGGCATGTTATGTCTCTTCATGTTTTCTTGGTACCCTCACATTTTTCTTACTTCCTAAATTAGACAAAATACATATGGAAAGTACCACGTGACTTCTGGGGAGATAAGAGCAAGCCTCTGTTTACTCCAGATAGTGCATAGACGACTGACCAAGGCAAGGATTCCATCCAGGTGTAGTGCCATAACACAGTGGGTTTATTGGGAGTAACTTCAGGAACATGGGTGAGAGTAACTTACAAGAGCATGAGTGACAAAGCCAGCTGTGTTACCAAAAGCTTACCCTGCTTGGATGAGGACTCAAGAAAACTGCATCTCTGGAGCTCCTTGATCAACTTGTAGGTTGCTCCATGGAAGACAGGAGAAGCCCCAACAACTGTTTACAGCCTGCATACTCCTG
The DNA here is from genome assembly GCF_950005125.1 of Chionomys nivalis. Lineage (NCBI taxonomy): Eukaryota > Metazoa > Chordata > Mammalia > Rodentia > Cricetidae > Chionomys > Chionomys nivalis. The sequence continues at coordinate 38,295,755 of NC_080086.1, forward strand.
GAGGGTGGCATGTGTCAGAGTCTTTTAAATCTCAGAGCTTCTTCTATTTTAAAAAGTTTGTTTTTTCCCTTTTGTATGTCTCCTGCTTGTCTTTATGTGCACCACATGAGTGCAGTGCCTGCCAGTTGCCAGAAGAGGGCACCAGAATACCTGGAACTAGAGTTACAGGCATTGTGCACAGTTGTGTGGGTGCTGGGACCTGAAACCAGGTCTTTTGCAAGAGTGGCCAGTGCTCTGAATGGATGAGCCATCTGTCCAGCATGATTCACCTGCTTCTTGAGCCTTGCAAGCTTCATTAGTTCATCGAGTCTTATGAATCTCCCATCTCCCTCTAGGTGGGAATGTTTCAATTTGTAAGAAATAACTACACAACAGAGAGTCATGGTATCTGATGAGTAATGACATTGGGAAGTGAAATACATTGATGAAAACCACATGTACAATCCCTTCAATAGAGTGTAGCCTATAAAATGTAAGTCAAAATAATCAAAGAAATACGACCCAGCATTTACCCACAGAATCTGAAACTAGTGTGTTAATGAGATGTCTTTGTTCTCGTGTTCTTTGGTGCATCCTTTGCACGAAGGCAAGAAGCTGGAGCAACTAAGGTGCTTGTTCATCAGTGCACAAAGGGGTAGAGCGTATGTGCTACCTGCCCCCATGGACTGCTGCTTAGCCTTGAAGAGAAGGGGCTCCAGTCACTTATGATAATCCTGGAGCAACTGGACAGCAACATGCCTAGTGATACAGCACAGAAGACAGACCCAGTGTGTTCTCACTTTTGTCTGGAGTCGGAAACAATAGAACTCAGAAGCAGAGAGGAAGAGTGGCTGCAGAAGTGGTGGCGGTGGGAGCTTGAGTTGAAGGGGTGTGGCAGCTGAAGAGATGGTTTAGTGGTTAAGGGCACTTGTGTTTGCAGAGGACCTGAGTTCAATTTCCGCACCCACATGGCAGCTCACAACCATCTGTAACGCCAGTTCCAGGGTACCAGGTCCCCTTTACTGTTAATGCCCTTTTGCTTCTTGGGGAAGTACATATCTTGATCGTTTTCATCAACTGTTAGAATTTGCTGTTGTAAAATGGATGGGTAGAATAATGAGGCTCTGGGCTGAAAAGAGATGTTTGTATCTGCTAGAGCTCTGTCAGGGCGACTTATGGGTACAGTGATCTTCAGCCACATATATTTTTTGGGTATATGTCATGATGTAGATGGGAGCGATGTGGGCTCAATCCAAAATCAGCCACTGATGGAGGAGTTACTTTCATTTAATAAAGAATCTGCCTTGGCCCATTTGATAGGCCAGCCCTTAGGTGGGTGGAGTAAACAGACAGAATGCTGGGAGAAAGAAGCCGAGTCAGTCAGTCGCCATGATTCTCCCACTCCAGACAGACGCAGGTTAAGATCTTTCCTGGTAAGCCAGCCAGCTCGTGGTGCTACACAGAATATTAGAAATGGGTTAGATCAATATGTAAGAGCTAGCCAATAAAAGGTTAAAACTAATGGGCCAAGCAGTGTTTAAAAAAAATACAGTTTCCGTGTAATTATTTCGGGTAAAGCTAGCCGCCACTGTAGTAGTGGGAGAGGAGGGGCTGCTTCCCGCCACCCGGCTAACTTTACCCGAAATAATTACAAGCCACTTCTTAGCCAAATGACCTTGAGCAGGAAACAGTCTTTCAGATCTCAGTGTTCTCAGATGCAAAGTGGGGGTAAGAGCTGGACTGTCCTGGGGAGATGCTGAAGATACTGTGTTTGAACACTAGATTGCATTTGAATAGCCAACACATGGCTGAAACTTACCATCTTCTGAGTGTTTCTTTTCAATGTCCTCTTTTTGTATTAAATACAAAATACTCTCATTTTAGTGGCAGAAAAAACAAACAAACAAAAAACAAAACCCACCACTGCTCTGCTTGGGCTACATTCACCCATCTGTACATAGCTTAACTTTAGCATCAAGATTCCCTGGCTTCCTCTTGGTATGGCGTGTGTTTGTGTTTGGCGACATCTAGTGGCTATATGAGGTAGTTGTAGTTGTCAGAGTGGATGACAAAGCCCCAGTTTTGCTTTACCCTGTCCCAGGTTCCATCTTTTGAACTTGAACAGCCAACATACAATTGAAACCACCGTCTCCTAAGTTCTTCTTTTGACGTCCTCTCTTTAGTATTAAATAAAAAAGAGCCATAAAAGAGGGAAACCATGGCTCCCCACCCCCTTTCTTGAAGTTAGAGAAAGGTAATACTTGTGGTTGGTTGGAATTGACCTAGCACAGTTTAAATTTTACTCCAGGTAGCTGGATATGTGATCAACTAATGCAACGGATGTCATGTTTTGGTGAATTCAATTCAATCATGGGACAAGATAGACAGCCACATATTGGATCTCCTCAGGAGCCAACCAGCTTCCTTTTTAAGATTTTTTTTTTTTAATGGTACAGATCTCAGCATGCAAGCCAGGCTGGTTCAAGTGAGGAGGTTCTTGTGTGGAATGGTTGCTAGAGAAAGAACAAGATGGCTTCTCTCTAACAGATTGTTCATTCTTGCAGTTGATTTATATTGTGCCAGGCACCAAACACACCTCCCTCCTGCTCAACAAGTTCTCGCAGGTTGCCAAACTGCAGGACTGTCTTTGACTTGCTTGAAGTAGGAATGGCAGTTGGGTAAAGTATGAAGTCAGTGGGACTGCTTGTCTTGGTTTTCTTGGATGAAGCCTGGACCTTGAATCCAGAGATACACTGCTTTTGATCTTGTCAAAATGGCAGATGTCCTATGAAATGTCTGTCCATGGGCCTGTGTCTCCTCCTAGTGTCTACCACATAGGACTATTGTGAGATCACAGAAAATGGCATAGGTGGGATCAGTAACACAGACAGCTTTGCTCAGGACACTCGGTTCATAATTTTAACCTGGAAAATCTTTCTGAGGATGCTACAAAGTTCCAGGCAGCCATGGATGGTAGTCCTCATACATGCGGGAGATGGACACTCCATAAATACTGGCATCTCCTGGCTCACGCTTAGTGTCTGCTTCCTCCCACCCTTGCATATTCTTTCTTCTTCTTACCCCTTCCATCATGTTAAAGAGGCATGAGAGGATAGCTTTATCCCTAGAGAGGATAACTTCACGGGGGGAGATGATTTGTCTTCTTCTAGAAGATGTACATTTTATAAAAAGACTCTGTATTTGGATCCAAGGGAATGAATTCATAATGTTAAAATTTCAGACCCAGAGGCTTGGAAAAGCTTTACCAGTCTAGGCACCATGTCCTATGAATGAGGGCTCCTGTTTTACAATCAATACCAGTAATTGACAACTATGAAGGAGTTGGCACAGTGTCAGCTGCATGGTACAGACATTGATGTTATGGTTATTCGAGATTGTATGTATGTTGGTTTGTTTGTTGGTGGAGACTGCTCATTCATTCCTGGCTACCCAGACCTGAAATTATCACACAGAAACTATTCATTACAATACTGCTTGACCAATATCTTAGGCAAATTCCTGGCTAACTCATATCTTAAATTACCCCATTTCTATTCATCTGAATATCTCCATGTGGCTGTGGCTTACTGGTAAGGTTCCATCCAGCATCTGTCTCCTGTGGCTGCTACATGGTGTCTTTTTTGACTCCACCTACTCTTTCTCTGTATCTCTTTCAGCCTGATTATATTCTGTTAAGCCATTGGCCAAAAGTAGCTTCTTTATTAACCAATGGCAATATAACATATTAACAGCAAACAGAGAGGAATCCTACATCACCTCCCCCTTTCTGTATAAATGAAAAGGAAGGTTTTAACTTTAACATAGCAAGATTACATATAATAAAGCACTTATCAAGCAAGAATTATAGTTATGATATTTATACCTACTTTATCTTTTATCATAACCAAGGAAAACTATCACTATTCTTTAACTCCACCAAAGTCTCCAGAAGGATACAATATCATGTGATTGGTGTCCCCACAAAAGTCATTCCATGGAGAACCCCTGCTCCTTCCCCCATGTGGAGACATGGAGAGAAAGGGCCGGGGGCATTTGTGGACTAGGAAGTGGAAACTCTCTAGATACTGAAAAAATGCTTTCCAAATTTTAACTCCTTTGTACTGAGAGCAGTAAGTTTTTGCTGTTATAGGTACCAAGCCTACAGCAATTTGTCATACAGCAACTAGATAGAACAGTACACACTGGGATGAGAGAATCCAGCTGCTGGGACCTGAAAACCTTGAGATGGTCTAACAATTGATGTAACACTTGCTTTAATGTGCTCCTGAGATATTGGGGATGCTGCATCTAAAACCTTGGAGTCAGAACTTGATACTCTTGGCCCTGATCTGTGTCACTGGTGGAAACAGGGATTTCTCTAGCCTTGCTGAGCTGTCCTCCTGGTGTGTGCATGCATGCATGTGTGTAGGTGCACATGTCTTTATGTATGTTGGTAGGTGATAACCTCAGATATCACTTTCCAGGCACTGCCCACCTACTCTTAAAAACATGGTCTCTCATTAACTGGTCTAGAACTTGCCAAGCAAGCTAGGCTTGCTGGCCAGTGAGCCTTGGGGTCCTGCCCATCTCTGCCTGCATAGTGCAGAGATTCATGGTGGCATACCACCACTTTGGGCCTTAAAAAAATAAAAGAAAACATGCCTTCTAGGGTGTGAACTCAGGCCTTCATGCTTGGAGAGCTAGAACTTTTCCAACTGAGCTATCTACCAGCCCTGGCTTCTTGTTCTTAGCATCACTGTATCTATTTAGTCCAAAGTCCTAGATTTTCCTGCTATAGCCAGTACTGTACAGAAAACACTGACCATATGGGCTGCCTAGATGCTCAGCAAACATGGTAGTTATTCACTGGCTGGTCAGGAATGCAGGTCACCCTGTAGCCACATAGACCTTTGGATTGCTATGGCCTCAGCTCTCTGCATCCCCGGCTGCCTTCCTTCACCTGCTTGTCTCCTAGGCTCTTCCCATCCATTCCCAGGCTCAACATCTGCTTCACTTTCCCTCCTCTTCCTCCGTGTGTGAGCATGTGTGGGTGGGTTCATTTTGTGAGCATGCATGTGGAGGAGGCCTGCTCTTCTTTCTTTCTCTTCTCTTTCCTTCCCTCCCCTCACACCCTTCCTATGCTCCATGAGGCTGCAGCGCCCTGAAAACAGTTCTTAAGCAGACTGTCTTCACCTATTCTGATGGCCAACACCCCCCACAATTTTCCTGTTATTTTGCTGCTTGTGGGACTATGCTGACACTCCTTACATGTCCTTTGGTCTTTGGTGAATCTGTCATATGACTTACACACTCCCTCCCTCATTACCTCTTCTATATTTCCCCACCTTAAATCTGGGGGTGTGGAAGCCTCCAAAATCCCAGGAAAAGATGCCTCACACCCTTACACAGCTCTGCCACCTACAGAGTTAAGCCAAACTCCTGGAGGGATTGTTCAGTTAGGCACTGAGGAATTGTGAACATTCAATGCCTCTTTTGGCAGGCTGGGGTACCACTTCTCCTTGAAGCCTCTTTGAAATGCAAACTTGTTCTCTCAGCGGAGTGGAGGCATCTCAACTTGGAAGATAAATGCTTTCAACAGCAGCAATCCCACTCAGCTTCCAGTCTGCCTTCTGACACGTTCATTATATCGATTGCTGGCTGCTTGTTTGCCTTTGTGGTCACCTCTCCCTAATTGGCTGCTATTTGCTTTTCCTGCCCTCACAGAAACCTGGGCTTTGTCTGGAAACAAACTGCAATTCAACATATCAGCAATGCTGTTAGAGAGGGGCCGGGAAGCCAGTCTGCTTCTGCAGGGAGTGGGCTGAGGATGGGCATGTCCGCAATTCCAAGTACTTTCCTTCTGGAGGGCTGTGGGTTTCATGTGGGTCCAGGGTCTGCAATGTGCTTTGGGTATGAGCAGTTAGCCAAGCTAGCCTCGTGTAGCAAAATGATTCCACACCTTTTCTGACTAAACTTGTTTAGGGCAGGGGAGATGGATGCTTTCGGAGGCCATGTCTAACTACAGCTCTTATTCATACACAACCATGAGCATAGTCCAACGCAAAACTGGAAAGCTACTTAAAACATTAAAGTTTGTTTTGCAATTTGTTCAGAGTGCATGTATGCATGTAGGTGTGCATGCATATGTGTGCCTATGTGTATAGAGGCCAGAGGACAACCCCAAGTGTCATCCTTAGGCTATCTGCTTCCTTTGAGACAGGGTCTCTTATTGGTCCGAAGCACACCAATTAGGCTAGACTGAGTGGCTAGTGAGCTCCAGGGATCCTCCTGCCTCTGCCTCCCTAGTGCTGGGATACAGTACATGCCACTGCACATGGGTATTGTCACATGGGTTTTGGGGATCGAACTCAGGTCCTCACACATATAAGGCGAGTACTTTCCCAACTGAGCTATTCCTGCAGCCCTGCCTGTAAGTTCCCTCCCCCTCCATCCCTCCATCCCTCTCTCTTTCTTTTCTTCTTTTTTCTGTGATTGATTGTGCTGTTCTCTGTTGTGGAATATTTGTGTACACTGTATGGAGATGAGGCACTGTAATTGGTTTAATAAAGAGCTGGATGGCCAATAGTAAGGCAGGAGAGAATAGGTGGGACATTTTTGGGGGAGAGAGAGAACACTGGGCAGAAGAAAGGAGGAGTCACCAGTAAGACTCGAGACAAGTTGGTCATACAGTACAGAGGAGAGGTAACCGAGCCACAGGATAGAAAGGAGATTAATAGGAGCAGGCTAATTTGAGTTATAAGAGCTGGTTTGGAAAAAGCCTAAGCTAAGTTTTTATAATTAATAATAAGTCCCTGTGTCTGTTGAGCCAAGTCCATGGGGACCCCAAAACACCACTGGGGAGACTTACTCACTGAAATGAGTAAGGTTTATTATCATGTGTGAGTACAAACCTGTAGGGCCCTCATCAGTGTAGCAGTGAGAGGAGGTACCCTGCCCTTCTAGAGAGCACTATTTAAAGGAAAAAAAAAAAAACAGGAAAATTACATTAGCAGGGTTTGGGGTGATGGGTTTAATCCTGATTGGCTCATGTCTAGGAACTTTTCACAGATTTTTATTTTTAAACCTCACCCCACTTGTTGCTTGTCAAATTTTCTTATCAGCTGACCTTTGGGTGGGAACATTCTGCAGTTACCTGTACTTTCCAGATGGCTACCCTGTTACTTTTGCCCCTAGCCCTTTCTGAGGACTGGAAAGTTTTATGGAAAATAGATTACACAAAACACAAGATGGAGGCAGAGGACAAAATGAAGAAGTTTGGCTCCTCAATGTCATTATTTGGGGAGTAGTGATCCAAAGATCTGATAAGAAAGCTTGTGACAGTTTTCTGCTGTAAACTTTGTAGACTGTCTGACTTGAGCCGTGCCTGCTTTTCAGTCCCTGTTTGGACACTGGGGAACCGTTTGTGCTCCTTCCTCTCACTGTCTGGTCTGCAGAATGGTATTAGTAATGGTGGCAGATGTGTGCGCACCTTCAGATGCACTGGGAACCAGTCAAGATTGAGATCAAGAGCTGCCGAGGCTGAGGAGGCCCATGGCTAAGCCTGACATGGAGGTTGTTCTCAGAACAGCAGCCAGGGCTGCTCAGACCTGATGCTTTAGATTATTGGTTCTACTGTGGGTCTTACCGGTGGGAGCACTTTTTCAGGTGTGGTAGGAAGTTCTAAACTCCACTTGTGTCCCGAGTTAGTGACTGGTATGCCACTGATCCGCTGGGTAACCTTTGACAAATAGCTTGACATTTCTGTGCTTTATTTCCTTGTCTTTAAAATGTGGAAGACAACACAAAGTGAGTCTCTCTATTCAGGAAGCTGGAAGCCTGAAATCCTTCAAAATTATCTTTTACCACCAATGGAACACCAGAGGTCCACGTCCTATGATTCAGCTTGTCTTGCTTTCTTTACTTCACAATGAGAACAAATTCATAATTGTGATAAGTTTTTCACCAATAAATAAGTTTTTCATAATAAATAACAAAATAGTTAAAACCTAAGTCATGCCTCCCTCCTTTGTCAATAAAAGTGGTCTCATTTTAGAAAAAAAAAAAGTACATTTTGGTTTGAATGAGAAATGCCACCCATGGACTCTGGTATTTGAACCCTATATGCCCAGTTAGTGCTGCAGTTTGGGGAGTGGATGGGCCCTTGTTGGAGAAAGTAGGAGCTGGCTTGGGAGTTGCTAGACTGGCCTCACTTCCAGTACACGCTCTCTGCTTCCTGCTTGTGGCTGAAGATAAGGTCTCCCAGCTTCCTGCTTCTGGCCCAGCTGCCATACCTCCCCTGCATTATGGATTCTCCCCCTAGAACTGTGATCCCAAATAGAATCTTTTTTTTTTCTCTTAAAAATTGCCTTGGTCTGGGCATTTTATCACAACAATGAAGAGTAATACACATTCATTTGTCTTTTGTGCATAGCAGTCCCTCTCTTGTTGGATTTACACAGAGACAGGCTAGGCTCTCTTGGGTGGGTGGGTCCCCATTCCTGGGATGAGGTGCCAAGGATCTGGTTGGCACAGGGTTGGAATGAAGCATTAGCACACAGAGCAGGCCCAAACGTGGCAACCTTGAGAAAACTGGATGAAGTCTCTCTAGGTCCCCATAGGGAAAGGAGTCAGTCTTAGGCCTGCTTTTAAATTCTTTGCAAACTGACCCAGGCCAGAAAGATGTTGGCAATATAATTAAGACATTAGTTTAGCCTGAACTTCATCAGAAAAGCCTCATTTCTGAGACCATGCATCTTTGTGCCCACCCCTGGGCAAACCCCTTCCCAGGTGGCTGCCAGCCCAGCTCAGGATGCTTCCTACTGATTTCTGGGATACCTCCTGTTCCTGAGAGATGGGCCTGAGGACTCCAGCATTTCCTTTCGGGCCCCTCCCCCTCTGACAGCTGTGGCTGGCTTTGGTATTCCCAGGCTTGCAGTCAGTTGAACATGACATTTAGATTCTCTTAGGTGACAACAATAGTTTGCTTTTTATAATGGCAAAGCAAATGGAAGTAGATTAGAGACTTGCAGAGCCACTGCACATTGAGAAGAGCTTGTCTACCCATGAGGACTAGGGAAAGAATGTTGTCTGGTGGACCAGGCAAAATTACTAGGAAGGGCTATAAAGATGCTGAAGAGGACAGCATTTGAAGTGCTTCCTAGAAACCTATTGCACCCATTTTGTAGGCAAAAAAACCCTGGATGTAGGGCTCTGTGACTTGACCTTCATGTACTTAACATCCATCCATACATTTTGAGTGTGAAGTTACGTGATGACAGTGGGGGTAAAAACAATATTGAGAAAGCAAAGTGGTGTAGGGGCAACGGACAGCAGCAATGGTACCAAGAGGGCCAGAAAGATGGCTCAGCAGGCAAATGTTATGGTAAAAATAAAATGGCACCATTCCCCAAGGCGCTGTTCCCCAAGTGGCTGCAGCAGGCCACAAGGGGCAGCAAGTCCCAGACAGGGAGCCACATGGCAGTGAGAGACCTCTGCAGGGCAGCCAGTCCCAAGAGGAGCTGTAGTTTGTGGCAGGTAGAGGCAGAGACCTATTAGGCACACCATGCAGAGAAAGTGGGTATTTATTTAGTTGGTTATTGAGGGGAAAGGGAAAGGGGGGAAGGGAAGAAGGGAAAAGAGCAGAGAGGCAGGGAGAGAGAGAGAGAGAGAGAGAGAGAGAGAGAGAGAGAGAGAGAGAGAGAGAGAGAGAGACTATCCTTTTAAACTGACAAAACCTCTCAGCTGTCAAACTGCATCAGAGATCTTTGAGAATGATAAAATTTTACTTGAGTTTCATATTTGGTTTCTAGCCATAAATAAAGGACATTGAGACTATAATTCGTGACTCTAGAGAAGCTAAATAAGAAGGTGAACCCAAAGAAAAACATATAAGCATCCCCCTGAATATTAACCTTCATCAGGCGATGAAAGAAGACAGAGACAGAGACCAACATTGGAGCACTGGACTGAAGTCTCACGATCCAAAGGAGGAGCAGAAGGAGAGTGAGCACGAGCAAGGAACTCAGGACTGCGAGGGGTGCACCCACACACTGAGGCAATGGGGATGATCTATCGGGAACTCACCAAGGCCAGCTGGCCGGGGACTGAAAAAGCATGGGACAAAACCGGTCTCGCTGAACATAATGGACAATGAGGACTACTGAGAACTGAAGAACAATGGCAATGGGTTCTTGATCCTATTGCATGTAATGGCTTTGTGGGAGCCCAGGTAGTTTGGATGCTCACCTTAATAGACCTGGATGGAGGTGGGTGGTCCTTGGACCTCCCACAGGGCAGAGAAACCTGCTTGCTCTTTGGGCTGAGGAGGAAGGAAGACTTGATTGGGGGAGGGGGAGGGAATGGGAGGTGGTGGCGGGGAAGAGGCAGAAATCTTTAATAATTAAATTAATTAATTAATAAAAAAATCAGCAAGAAAAAAAAATAAAAAGTGATGGAGAACTTATTTGATTGTCACTTAGAGCTATTCTTCAGGGTACTCCATGGTTGCTGAGGGTCACATTTGTCTTTTGCTGTTTAGTGCAGGGCCTGCCAGGATCCAGAAGGTCCTGTGGACTAAGAAATCTGTAGGAAGACAAGCCTACCTTGACATGAGCAGCTAGGCTGGCAATTCTGGCAATTCTGTCCACTGTCTGGTGATCTTCAGTTTAGGTGAAAGGCAGTTTTGCCCAGTGGTCAGGACTTGGCAGTTGAATTGAATTGCAAGTGGACATTGTTTTGTGCCCATTTGTCTTCTGTCTTCTTTGGAGGAAGTAGAGTGATGCTGCTAGGAGCTAACCTGTCTCTTTTTATTATAAAAAGTTTTTAAATAATTAAATATTTAAATGCCATATTCCCCAGATCTCTAAGAAGTTGAAGGCTGTTTACTGGGTATAGATGAGTTATAACTACAGTATAGAATGTGCCTGGAGAGCTGGGTCCAAGCTTAACTGTACTGGTTCTCAATTTTAACTTAAGGTAAAGCAGGGTTGGATTAAGAGACTTAAAAGTACATATCAATGTAAAACATGAGAATTACTGCTTTGTAGTCTGTAATGAGATACAATGAATTATACGTTTACTATAACTAGACAATTATAATATTTAACAGTAAACATAGATGTATTTAAGTTACATGTATGCAGACACACACAGTGAACTGGATTGGGTGTAGTGATTGCACTGGGTGGGCCCTACTAAAGGCATGCCACTGAGCAAAACACACATGTAATGGAGTCATCACTGGGGAACCAGGCAGGGAATACCTCAGTAAAGATGACGGGACTTGGTCCCCTGTCCTGGCTCTCAGTTAAGATGGCAGTGAAGTCACCCGACCTCACTTGAGCTGGTGATAAGACTACCTGATCTCAGTCAAAATGGCAGCAGTCACATGTTGAATGGAGAAACCATGTTTTTTGAGCCATTGGAGTTTTAAACATAGTAACAAGAGAGACCTAGAGGCATGATCTGCCTGTTGCCGAGTCCTTGCACCACAAGCTGCAGCAGGGGGCAAAGGCCAGAACTGAAAACAGCTGCCTCGTGGATCCAACTAATCTTGTCATTTCTGTGGGATCAGCGGTAGGGGTGGCAGGGGTAGTTTGAGGAAAAGCAGAGCCAGCGGGACACCAGCAGATCATTTACAGGTGGGTGGCTGATAGTTTGCAGGTTTATACCATATTTGAAAATGGGAAAACCCGTGAAAACAGCAAACGAACACCACAGGGCCTATAGAAGGATGTCTTCTTTCTACAGGCAGGGTGTCAAAGCATGACTGGTTCCAGTCTGGGCGACTTGGAAGCCAGAGGCTACAGGTTGCTCTGAGCCATCTCTCACGGCAGGGACCACTTATGAGTGGTTCAAAGGAAAAGAAAAAGAAAGGAGAAAGAAAAATCCGAGAGAACCTGGGCCCCAAATCAAATGCACCCGCAGCGTGTGCAGTGCTAGCACGGGAGGACCAACTCTGGGTAGTCTGATTATGTTTTTAGCTATGAGAAATAACCAGCAATGAATGTCAGAGAAGCACTCAACTATAACAGTGGTTGGGGTTGGAAGGGGAAAATTCACCACCAAAGCCATTGGGTGTGCAAAGAGGTCAGTGTTCAGGCAGACAGAACATGGGGCTGTTGTAAAGAAACCTGGTTCTCGAGCCCAGGGTTCCACACATTCTTAACCAGCCTACCTGAGGGCTGGAGAGAATATGAAGAGAGCCTGGCCGAGTCAAGAGCACCAAATGCCATGGTAAAAGTAAAATGCTGTGGTTCCCTGAGGGGTTCAGCAGTAGGCCACTAGGGCCAGCAGGTCCTAGGCAGGGAGCCGCACGGCAGATGAGAGACCTTGGCAGGGCAGCCAGTCCTACAAGGAGCCACAGCCATGGTGGGTAGAGACAGAGACCTATTAGTCATGTCATGCACAGAGAGTGGGTATATTTATTTAGTGGGTTATGGAGGGGAAAGGGAAAGAGGGTGAGGGGAGAAGGGAGAAGAGCAGAGAAGCAGAAAGAGAGAGAGGAAGAGAAACAGAGAGAGAGAGGAGAGGGGAGAAGTGGGGAGAAGGGAGTGAGGCAGAAGCTGCCTCTTCGGGAGAGAGACAGAAAGGAAGGAACTCAGGCTGGAAGCAGAAGGAAGATCTGCTTGCCTCAGCAGAAAGGGGAGGGAGTGGGCAGGGCTTGTCTCTTAAAGGGACAGGACAGACAATTACAACAAAAGCAGTAGCCACTGGGGCCTGAGGTCCCAAATTCCATTCCTAAAACCCCACATGGAAAGCCAGACTGGTAGCATGCATCTGCAATCCCAGTACTCTCACACAGACAGGTGGAGGCACACCAGCACTTGGAAACTCCCAGGCAGGCCAACAGGTGTGGGGTTCATAGTGGAGCTGTAGAGACACAGAGAGAAACCCTGCTTCAACTGGGTGGAAAGAGAAAGCTAAATCCAGAAAGTTCTCTCCTGATCTTCCCACACAGGTGCTAGTGTATGTATGCCCCCACCACCAGATACATTTACACATATAGAAATTCTACCTGGTTTAGTCTGGAGGAGCTCTACCCACCAGAAAATGTGGGAAGGTCTATCTTAGTCTTTCTGGCTCCATTGCAGTCCCCACAGCTCTCTGGCATGGGAAAGCTGGTTTCTCCTAGGGCCGTTTCCAAGATTTGGAGAGCCATGGAGCTTGGTCTGAGCCTAGCTATCCACTTGGTACTTTCTAGATGGTTCCGTCACCCTTGAGGGTTCCAGAACAGACACATGGCTGACTCATCATTCTCATGTTTTTGGTACCTCCTCCCCCTACCTCACCTCGGTTAGAGCTCCAGTCAGCTCTCAGAAGCAAAGACTCCCAGTCAACCCCACCCCTGCCAACCAGTGGCAATGAGTCCTGAAGAATCTTCTGGCCAGAGCTGCTTGTTAGACCTTGGGACCATGTTGCCTGTCACAACCACCCATGAACAAAGAGAGGAATTAAATCTTCAAGTTGTACATTTTTCAGAGAGCACTGGCCGGAGAAGGAAATGAACGGACCAACACACTCACATTGTTCTCTTTCATCTTCAACCTTATAGAAGTGGGGGCACAAAGGCATGCAGTCTATTCAGGAACTCGATCAGCCACCACCTTGGGTTCCTCATTATCATCCCCTGAAGTCTTCCCTCATTTTCTGATTGTCTGGGATGAGATCCTTCTTGGAATACGGCCTAGTCACTGTCAGGGCTCTGCTGTTCACACCATCTGGGTTAAAAGTTACCTCAGTAAAAGCTACATCAACAGGGCTGTGTTAGGGCTCTCCAGAGGAACAGGACCATCATGTTGGATGAACATTTAAAGGACATTTATTAGATTGACCTGGTTAGTCTAAGCATGATCATCTCACACTGACAGACTGGGAACCCATCGATATTTGCTCAGTACATGAGGTAAGTGTCTCAGAGGTCCCAGTCTGGCACTGCAGTCTTGGAGAGCCACTGGTCTTCAGACTATATTGGTAAATTGATGATGGGTCTGAATACTGGTGAAAGAATGCAGCAGCAGCAGAGACAAGGTAACTAAACTCACGAACAAGAGTGGAAACAAGAGGGCATCAGATACAACCCTCTCTCCTGTCACTGTATCTAGACTGCCACTGGAAGGCAGCACCCACATTTATGGTGCATTCACATTTATTGCGGGGGTCTTCTTACTTCAGATATCTAATAAAAAAAAATCCTCATTAGAATGCCCAGCAGGTTAGCCTCTTAGTTCCAGACTCAGGAAAGGTGATAACCAGGACAAATCCTCACAAATACGTGCATGCTAAGCTATTAATGACAGGTAGGTGCAGATTCCCCCTTCCCAAAGGGGCACAAAGACACAGACACATCTGTCTAGTATTTCACCTTTAGCAACGCTGTGACACTGTTTCCAGCTGTCATGCTTTGTGGTACTCTGTTATACTACATACATCTCCCTAGCATGCTTGACTCCAGAGTCCATACCTTTATCCAAGAATTGGGCTAGCCAAGTGAGCATCCCCTGGGGGGCCCCTGTACAGGTGTGACTCACAGATGCATGATATTGTTGTTCCATTTCTGGATATCGCTACGACAGCTAGGCTTTCTCACTCGGCACAGGGCTGGTTTCTGGTCCCAATGTTTCCTTGATGGATCCTGCTGTGGTTTTCTCTGCATTTAGGAGTGTGAAGCTAATGCCTCAGGGCTCCCATGTGACTGAAGCAAGGCTATGATGGGAGTCATTCTGTTTCCATTGGGTTAATTTATTCCACATCACTGTGGTGACATCAGATGGTGCCACAGAGGTTTTAGTAAACTCTCAGGGGATAAAAAAAAAAAAAAAAAAAAAGCTTTTCAATAAGAACGAAAGTTTAGGAAGGTTTTCCACAAAGTGGCTTGCTTTCTAAAGCTAGGGGGATTTGATAGGCTGATAGATTGATGTTTACGGGGTCACCTTGCTTTCAGTTTCTTTGCTAAAGGCAGCACAATGTTTGCTTGGCGGATGTCAGGAGCACCATGGAGTGCATTCGTTTGCCCACTGAGCTTTCAGTGAGTGTTTCCTGAGCCACCCTGGGAGTGGGCATTTGAGAAGACTGAAGCATCCTCCTAGCTCCCCTGCATTTGCTTAGAAGCTGTTAAGCAGGACACACGGAGTGGGAGGAGGACCTTTGGCCCAACAGCGTCTCTCCAGCGCCCTCTACTGGCAAAGCGTCCCACCTTCAGATCAGAACTTCACAGGGCAAGTGGCACAGGGTGGATTTGCAGCTAGCAAAAAAGACACAGCTTTATACTGTGCTCTGAACCAATTCTGTAACATCCCATGGTGCACAGTTCTGGCGCTCACTGGATACAACATTGATGTTAACATGATGATTGAATGAATAGATTTTCTTTTCCGGTAGCTGTATTAGAGAATTCAATTTCCTCAGGTATAAAATTATCTATACAATCCCCAGCGATATTTCTTACTCCCTGAATCCCATCTTTGCACCAAAATTAAACCTAATGGAATTATCCCATTATATCCTCTCAACTTCATACAACTGATCAATTTGATAAAAATCCACTAAAGAGTAGAGCAATTTGGTGGAAAAAATTAATTAAGGCAGTTTGAATTGATCAGGTGTTGATTAAATGCCCCAGTTGACCTTTGATCTTGATAGGCAGGAAAATACAAGATTGGTATCTGGTTTAAACCTAAAGCATTAACCAGAGGACTTCTGACTCACAAGCCAGTGCTCAGAACCATTCTGGTTTGAAGGGAAGGATGCGAACACTGTAGGAACCAGAAGAGCTTTTGACGTAGATATCAAGTGCTCAGTTGCTGACAGCAGTATGGTAATCAGTAGTGGTCAAGGCCCCAACAGTGCTGAGGACTGCAGGCAGGTTTTTTAATTGGCGTTGAGTATTTTATCCAGTAACCTGCAGAATTCACTTAACCTGTCTGGGCCTCCCTCCTCTGTTGATACAAGAACATCGCCTGTCCTGTTTAGCTCTGGTGGTGTAGAGAGGAGAGAGCAGAAGGGAAACAGCCACATATGTGCATGCAGATGTCCATGGAGATCAAAGCTGCCAGTCCCCCTGGGTCTGGAACTAAAGGAAGTCATGAGCCATTGGATGTGGGTGCTAGGGACTCAATTAGGATCTTGAGTTTTTTTTTTTTTTTTTAATAGTTCTTTTACTTTAGGGGTTGTTTCAATAGGTAAGTGGGGTTTTTTGTGTGATAAAAGATTTACTTTATACTATTGAATGAATGAAGAAGGTTATAAAATAGTTACAATGTTGTAAAAATTGTCTTAAGTACACCCAGTGGAGAAAGGACTATAGAAAATACAAGATCCATGTTAAGACAGTGGGTCAAGCCTACATCATGAGGAGGCTTGTTTGTACTGGCCACCTGACTAGCTTAACCCTGAAATAACCACACAGAAACTGTATTAATTAAACATTGGTTGGCCCATTAGCTTTATTTTCTTATTGGCTAATTCTTACATCTTAATTTAATTCATTTCTATTAATCTGTGTATCATCATGTGGCAGTGGCTTACCGGGTAAAATTCAACACATCTATCTCCGGCGGCAGATCAATGCCTCTCTCTGACTCTGTTTTCTTCCTCCCAGAGTTCAGCTCAGTCTTCTCTGCCTACCTAAGTTCTGCCCTATTGGGGCCCAAAGCAATTTCTTTATTAACCAATGAAAGCAATGCATGAACAGAAGACCCTTCAACAATAGTCATGTTATCTAATTTAGGGAATAATGGCAAACAAACAAAAATAGCTGTGAAATGTTCCATTCAGATGCATGTTTTCCTCAATATTTTCAATATAGAGGTGATAGAATCCAAAGCTGTGGAACATTTGAGTAGGGAGGTGGATGGCTGACTTGATGTCCATGTTCTTAGGTAAGGCAGAACCCAGGAGAGTGGATAGCTGGCTTTAGGATCACATGCATAGAATTCCCCCTTCAGCATCCTGACGTTTTTGCTCTGCCATCATACCCTTGTACCTGGCATCCATTCTTTACTTTGCACAATTCTAGGTCATCCTACTGGACTTGTCCTCTCTCCCTGATGAGGATATCTTCTGATCTTCTGAACTTTCAAACTCTCCTTGTTACAGGCTTGTGGGGACCACACCTCTCCCGAAGAGCGCTGACCACTCTAGGGATTTTGCATCTTTTTTTGATTGTTTAATTAATGTTTGTGTCTTTGACCAGGCCATAAGTTCTAAGATGCTGGGAGCCCAAAGTGGCATTTTCAGCAGGTGTTTGCTGTCTGCCTGTTGGAGGAGTGTGTGAATTTATTGGCAATGTTGAACAGACACATAGAGTTGATTAATGCCTAGTGGGTTTTGGTGTGTTGACTGAGTGTAGGGCTTGCTGAGGCAGCATGGGACCCTCTGTAAGCTGTGTGTTGCTACCCTGTCCTACAGAAAGAACAAAATGGTAGCCATGCTTCATTGGCAAATCCAGCAGAACAGTTCACCCAGTGTCCACAGCTGTTCACCCAGTGTCCACAGCCAGCACAGCCTCTGGAAGGGTTAGAACTCAGGGACGGCTTCTTGCAATGAACATCAGGGCCGGAAGTCTGGTCTGTAACAAGTACCAGCTCAGCACATGTGACACTGCCTGAACCAACTGGGAATGCAGAGCTGCACGACAGGGCAAGCATGTGCACTGGATTGGGGGACAGCTGTGCTGAGGCTCCACCTCCATTTCCTAGGTAGAGGACCAGGCACTTTATGCCACTGTGTGCACATCTGCCTACACACAAATATGCAAGAAGGATCAGGATCTTCAACCATTTCAAGTTGTTTTTTCCTTTATATTTGAGTTTCATATTTAAGAACAATGTGTTATGACTGTATTCACCTCCCCCTCACACTGTGGAATCCTTCTTCCTCTCTTCCTGAACCCATTCATCCTGCTCAAGTTTCCAGTGGTTATGCCAGTAGAGAAAGAACACCTTTTCCTACTGTGTGCTCCAGTGGTTATGCCAGTAGAGAAAGGACACCTTTTCCTACTGTGTGCTCCAGTGGTTATGCCAGTAGAGAAAGGACACCTTTTCCTACTGTGTGCTCCAGTGGTTATGCCAGTAGAGAAAGGACACCTTTTCCTACTGTGTGCTCCAGTGGTTATGCCAGTAGAAAAAGGACACCTTTACCTACTGTGTACTCATGATTTTAATGACCACATCATATCCAGACGGCAGTGTTCAATGACACTTCTCACTGTCTTCTGAGTATTGATTCTTTTCTGATTTCTCTATCTTGTGGAGTTCCCTGGACTTTGGGCAGTGAGTTGGGAAAGACAGTAAGAGGACGGTGGACATGAAGATGAAAAGGTGGTTCTAGGCATGTGAGGGATTTCAATTCCCCTGATGGCTAAAAATGCCAAGCATTTCTTTAAGTGTTTCCCAGCCATTTGAGATTCTTCTATTGAGAATTTTGTTTAGATATATACCCCATTTTACAACTGGATTATTTTTATTTCTAATTTACTGGTTCTTTATATATTTTGGATATCAGTTTTCTGTTGAATGTGGGGCTGATAAAGATCTTTTCCCATTCTTTAGGTTACCACTTTGTTCAATTGAAGGTATCCTTTGCCTTACAGAAGCTTTTCAGTTTTATGAGGTCCCATTTAGTAACTGTTGATCTTCATGTCTGCTTTACTGGTGTTCTGTTCAGAAAGTCTTCTCCTGTGCCAATGCATTCAAGGCTATCCCAAATTTTCTCTTCGATCAGATTCGGTGTATCTGGTTTAATTTTTATGTTTTCATCTTGGACTTGATTTTTGTGCAGAGTGATAAACATGGATCTGTTTGCATTCTTCTACATGCAGATATCCTCTCTGACCATCACTATATGTTGAAGATGCTGTCTTTTTTCCAGTGTCTATCTCTGGCTTCGAATTTCAAATTTTAAACAACAACAAAAAAATTCACAAGAGTTTCTATCACACAGCAAGCATGGGACTTCTGTGTATTCTCCTCAGTCCTTCCTCATCTCCAAGCCCCCATGACACCGAACAGGAATGTTTCAAAATTGTGGACTCTCAAATAAGTGTATTCCTCCACTTTGGAATTTGAGCTTCAGAATCAGAATCACACACAAGAGGGCAGTGTGGTAACAGCTTTGATTTCAGGAATCTGACCTAATCAGCACCTTTGTGCACCTTTAAACTGAGGCTCGAGGTGGGGAAAATGTGCTGTCTTTCTGAGAGGAGCCTTGCTGTATCATGGTATAATGCCTGTTAGAAATGATATTTTAATGTACAAGGTCTTACTTAGAAGAACTGAGAAGGGAAATTGAAGAACATTCCTTTAGACTCTTATGCAGAAATGAGACCCCTAAGAACCAGATAAACGAGAGAGAAAAGCTTTTCCTGGCTCTATTATAGTGGCCTTAGAAGAATTTATAACATTTTTTCTCTTGAAGATCGATCTCTGTTTCACCAAGTGATCTGGAAAGTTCTGCTTATGACTTTTGGCTTCTGTTTTAAGAGAGATTTCTGATAAGAATGTTATTTCTCAAGCTCCAAGTTCCGCCAACCAGTATTTCTTAGTTGTGCCAGGAGCAGGAGATGCATTGCCAGCTGGCAGAATGATGAGTTCATACAACTGCTTCATTGGGAAGTAGAGTCAAATGAGACTCAGGTGCCTGCTGTTGGGAGCTGCTTTCATGAAGGGTCCTTAGCAGAAAACTTTTCAAGCTGGAGGGGTTTGACCAACAAACTAAATGACTGGAAGGGTCTTCTCACTGTCCCAGTGGCCTGCCCTAGACGTGAGGTTGTCAGGATTTGGGTGTCAGGTAGTGCTGCTCTCTGGCTTTTGATTGGATTGCTGCAGTGTGGGCAATTTCCAAACTAAACAGTCTTGGAAGCCCGTAGTGACTTCTTTGTCACTGTCTGAACCACTCAAGTGATTTCTTTTAATTTTGGGGGCATTGATGAGGGCAACTGAGGTTGGAGGGTCTTTGTGCAAGGTGGTCCGTCTTTCTGACTCCTGACAGAACAAATCTCTCTTCTCCACACATATTTGTTCTTGGTCTAGCCTGGTGTTTTGGTGTCTGGGCTCCTGATGTCAGAGAGGTCTCTGAGTACATAATGTCCCACTTTTGAAGCTGTTGACTTCCAAAAGATCAGGGCAGAAGCTGCCAGTCTCCTTCATGCCTATCCAGAAATGATAGATTGTCACTGCCACCCTACCGAGCAGCCAAGAACAGCTCCATTTCATCTTCAAAGGAGGAATAGATAGAAAGTAATGAGGGCTGAATATGCTTGAAATCCTATTTATTTTTGTATTTATTTGTTTGTTTTTGGGACAAGGTCTCGCTGTATAACCCTGCCTGATTTGGAACTATATGTGCAGACCACACTGGCCTTGAAAGTTACTTCACAAACATTGGTATTAAAAGCATACTTTACCCAGTGAAATACACATTATACATATTTGAAAATATCATAATGGAACTTGATATCATATAGAATTAACACACACTAACAATGAGCAAAACAAAAAGAAGTAGGTGCCTTCCTCTGACGAAAGGGACACTGAAGAATGTGTAGCCTTCTTCAATTTACAACAGATCCCTAAAAACTTTAGAGAACTCTCTGTGACTTGTTGGGGACCTGACTTTTAGGTCTATCTAGACCTGACTTCTAGGTCTAGGACTCTCTAGTCTCTTTGTAGAATCAATACCAGTCACTAGCTGGGTGTACTTTTTCTTGGGATTTAGATCCATAACTAGACAAGTTTGCCATGAGCATCACCCATTCCATTGTTCTTTGCCTTAGGCATGGTGCACACAACTAAAGGCAGCGTACTGGGGACTTTTCACCACTTATCTGTGAACCTGTCCCTGAAAATTAGAGTGGAATACACACAGCAGATACCAGCTTGCATGTGCACATGTGTGCGTTGAATTTTCTGGTTCAGAACAGTGCTGGGACAACTTTAGAAAAGTGGGAATGAGAGAAAATGGGTGCATTCAGAGAAAATACTGAGATCCAACAACAACTTTACCCTTACACCAGTTAGCACGCAAACTGGCTGGAAAATGGTAGGTTGTGTTAAGTTAAGGAAGGGTTTACTTTAGCTCATGATTTCAAATTACTGTCTATTGTGGCAGGGAAGGGAGATGACTTCCCCATTTCTGGCATCCTGGTTATTGGGTATGGTAGAGAGATATGTGAGGACCCTGACTTGCTCTGATCTGCAGGAGTTTGGAGGTGGGGTGATGCAGAATCAAGTAAGCAGACTCTCGGATAAACTCAGACTGGAGAAATCTGTTCCTTGCCCGTTGAAAATCAATACAGCACATCATTTTTGATTGACACACGTCCCTAATACAATGCTTGCCTAATGATGGCAGCTGGCTTTCTCAGGAGGCAATTCAATTTAAAAATGCCGCTTAATGATTGTGGTTGCTAAGTCACAATAAAATTGGACTTGAGAATACGCAAGTTGGGTGTACATTTACAGTGCTCTCACAGTTCCCAGTGAGGCTTCTTTATTTCTTTGGATGTGTTTCTTGGTTCTCTGAGTGTCTAGATTGTTGCTTCTCAAGTTCCTCGTGTTGTGATGACACTTCTCCTCAACCCTATGTTATGAAGTGCAATGAAAATATCTGATATGCAGGATATCTCATATGTGACCTCAAAGAGGTTAAACCCACAATCTAACCCATTTAAGCCATGCAACACCATCTAGAGCATTGGTTCCCATTTAACTCATGCAACTAGTGTAGTCATAGCTAATCGGCTACTTTCTGTCTCAGTGATAGCATGGCCATATGTTGACTTTCCAATTAATTGCTATAGAATCAATAAACTTCTTCATCCAGGTGAACTCGTCTGTTTGAAGCCTGTGTCCCATATTAGTCAATAACAAGTGGTGCTAAATGCAACAAGAGAACAGAGAAAACCAGTGCTCTAGATGATGCTGTTAGATAGGTCACTGTTGATGCGCAAATGGACAAGTCAGCACATACAAGGTTTCCATCTTGCCTCTCACCCTTAGCCATCAGGAGGGGCCCTCACAAATCCCTCGTTGTTCTCTTGTTGCATTAAGCACCATTTGTTTTTGACTATTGTGGGAAACAGGCTTCTGATGGATGAATTCACCTAGATGAAGAATTTTATTAATTCTATAGCAATTAATTGGAAAGTCAACTTATGGCCTTATTGTCACTGCAACAGTAAGTGGTCATTTAATTATAGCATACTAGTTGGATGCGTTAAATAGAAAACCTGCTGGGAGACTTGACTTGATGGCGGAAAGGCACTAGTTGAGTGAATAGTTTCCTCCAGTTTTATTCAAACAGGGAGCACCCAGAATGCGTCTTCTAGAGTGGAACTGGCTTTGAGTTGTGTCCTAGCCCAGCATTATCAGCCTGCAGGTTCCCACTGAAGCACCTGAAATTTGCTTCATCCTCCATCCTTACTCTCGAAGAGTTCCTGAACAAAAAACCAAACAGCCAAAACAACAATAATAACAACTCCCAAGAGTATTGTTAGGAAATTTGGGTGGGCTCATGGGCAACCCTGGTGACCAGTATGATGGAGGGCTTTGTGGAAACTCCCTCCCTATTCTGCTATGGCTGCTGGTGGGTCTATGTACCACTGTGTAGGACTCCTGATGCCAGGAACAGCTGTTGGGTCTGAAGCTGGATTGCTCCTCCTCTGCAGCCCAGCAGGGCACTTTCTTGGTTCCTATCTTTGCTCTCCTGTGCTCATGTTAAACTCGGCACCCTGGAGATCCACCCCTATGTTGCTGTTGCCCCAGCGCTTATCAGAATGTGCCTGCTGCTATTACCATGCTTATGTTCTGCCTCTCCCAGGGTCAGCTGAGAGTGCCTGGAGTGATCCCAGGAAAGGCAGAGTGGCAGGCACTTGCTCCAGGGAGACAGACCCTGTTGTTCTGACTATGCTGTCCTTGCTGGGATATGGCTGTCCCCTGGAGTGGGCAGAGTTTGGAATCAAACTAGGGTGTCCCATAACTCTTTCCCGAAATACTTTGCAACAGCCCACGGGTGAGAACCCCCTTGTTATATTTTCTCTCTTCCTCATCCTCTCTCCCTTTTTTTATTCCCTCAACAAACATTTAAGTGACTTTTGCATGCAATGTTTTGGTCATAAGGAATATGAAAGATAACCCTGAATCTTTATTCATCTGGAAGATTCTACTAAAAATAAATAAGTGAGAATACTTGTCAGAGGTATTAAGTTAAAGAGGACAGGGAGATTAGCACAGGCTAGCTTGGGGATGACTTAGGATCCTGGCTATTTCCAAGAGGAAGTCAGGAGGTATCTGGGGAAGAAGTACTTCAAGTAGAGAAATAGCTTGAGCAAAGGCCCTGGGGCAAGTGCAGGCTGGTGTTTGTAAGAGATCAAGAAGGCCAGTGTGGTAGCAAGACCCTGTGGAATAAGCTGTTAGCTACAAGTGATGGAATACAGAGCCACCACAAGAATTTCTTTGAAATGATTCTGTGAATTCACCATGTTCTAGAATCCTCATCAAAAAAGAAAAGAAAAGAAACAAAAATCCCCAAACAAACAAACAAACTAAAAAAACCTTAAAAGGACTCAGGAAATAGAATGACCCAACAAGGTGACTTGTCTATGATGGTTCAAGTCTCTACTCATTAACTTCATGTGAGAATTCATTAAAGACCCCTCTTCACGTCCCAAAGTACCCTGAGTGGAAGGCTGGAGGAGGAAACTGAGGCACTGAGGAGGTAAACGAACCACGCTGGGTGAGGGAACCGACTGCTAACCCAAGGCAGCCTGTGAATACTCAAGTCATTTCTTCTGGACTTTTCTGTTTCTGATGCATCCCCTTCACAGTTAGACCCCGGAGAACCAAGCTCCTGGTTAATACAGTTAGATCTTGGGTAACCAAACTCCCGATTTACTGTTTCTTTGCTCACTCTCAAAACTTCTCTCAGAATGGTACTTCGATATTTCTGTAAACACTAAAGAAAACAATGCTCGCAGATGCTCGTCTTTTGAAGGGGGATTTCAGTTTCTAAAACAGCCTGCGGGGGTTTCAGAGCCAGCTCCTGGGAGTATGCTGAGGAGATAAGTCGGGGCCACTTTCAAGCAGTGAGGTCAGGCTTGAGTTTGAATTGTTTATTTGTTCCCTTTCTGGGCAGTGGAACTTGCCTATGAAAACATTCCCAGAGAGCCTTCTCTTAAATGCTCTGAAGGTAGCCGTGTCATTTGAATGGATCTAACTTCTCAAAGTTATTTGTCTTTGCGTCGTCTCATTTTTCCGCTTGGTAGAGATGACATACTGTGTCTAGACTTTTGTTCTCAGCACATTTAGCCTGGAATGAGAGGGTGTCTTTCCTGGCTGGTAGACACAGCTAGCTTAGGATAAAGAAAATGAATCAGCCCTTCCTGGAAACTCAGGTCACATCAGCTCAGTGTTCTGGATTCCCTCCTGTTGGGTGACCCTCCAGGGACCTGTTTTTGAACTTCTTTATATTTATCTTCGAAATCATGAGAACTCCTTTCAATGTATTTATTGAAATAAATGCATTTAATTTACATCATGCATTTAATTTACAAAGCAATGCTGATATGTTAAAACATAAATTCAAAACAAC